>NW_006291402.1:277253-286369 GCF_000327345.1 Myotis davidii | reverse complement strand
TCCCACCCCACAGGCTATCCAGTCCCCCTGGCTATCCCACCCCACAGGCTACCCCACCCCACGGGCTATCCCACCCCACGGGCTGCCCCAAACCATAGTTTCTTCTGATTAAGTTGGAGGCCCTTCGGAAACCAGCTCCCCAACCATCTGCTCTGCACAGGGCTGCCAGGTCCTGACCTTGCCCCACAGAGGGCCGCTCTCCTGCCCTCCCAGCTCTGTGAATACCACCCCCTTCCACAGCTGCTCAAGCCAGAAATCCAGGAGCCATTACAGGCTCACATCCTCCCTCCCTCCCCACATTCAGGGCGACTCCAAGACCTGCTGGCTCTACCTCTTCAACAGCAATCCCATCAGCTCACGCCTCTGTGTCTCCACCAACAGCCATGTCCAGGCCACCATTCCCCCACCTTCCACTCTGGTCTCTGGCATCTGAGCCCAGGGTGGCTGAGTGGTCTTTTAGAAACGCAACGCCACCCTTCCTGCTCAGAACCATTTGATGCTTTCCCAGGACTCTCCAAGTACAGACCGAGCCCCACAATCCGCCAGCCCAGGACCCACCCCTCCCACTGTGCCCCAGCGCCCCCTTCCTGCCTGCCGCAGAAGCCACACTGGCTGTTGGGTTTGGAAGGCTCTTCCCTCTGCCCAGAAGCCCCTGCCTTCCTCCTCACCGGGCTCAGCTCCCATCATTCCCTCTGCCCAGAAGCCCCTGCCTTCCTCCTCACTGGGCTCAGCTCCCATCATTCCCCAGGGAAGCTGAGACAGGGAAGAACAGGCAGGTCAGACTCCACTCACCACGACCGCAGTGTTACATCTATGTGGGTGACCACATGATTAATGGCCCATTTATTTGGACTAATTAGAAACAAATCCTTCTTAATGGCTGAAATTTCTGATTTAACAGTTAGAGGCAACTTGGTGAAATGGTAGCCATACATTTCCAGTTCAAATTCTAACTCTACTCACCAGCTTGGTGACCTTGAACTCCCTGTGTGACCTTGGACTCCCTGACTCTCCTTTTTTACATAAATGAAATGAGAATAGTGCCCACACCCATCCCTCCCTCCCAGGGCTGCTGTCAAGGTTAAATGAGACAGAAAGGCGATGGCGCCTAACTCCCAGCTCGTGCCACCCGGGAAGGATTCAACTTGCGCTTTTGGACACCTACGTGTAACAATGCGGATAGACTTCCAAGAAACATTATTGAGTAAAAAAGCAAATGACAGACGTTTAAGAAGTATAAACTTCCAGCTATAAGATAAATAAGGACTGGATGTAATGTACAACATGATGACTGGGTGGCATCTTTGAAGATTGCTAAGGGAGTTCCATCACAGGGAAAATAAGTTTCTGTTTCTTCTTTTTTTCTATCAGAATGAGACAATGGACATTAAGGAAACGTATCGGGGTCATCATTTCACAATATATGGAAGTCCAGTCACTATGCTGCACATCTCAAACGTACACGATGCTCTATGTTAACAATGCATTAGTACAACTGGAGAAAGTCAAGCCAGTGGCTCAGCAGTCACACAACATGGCACCACGTGTGCTGAGCACCTGAGCCAGCCCTGCAGTAGGTGCCTGCGGAGAGCGGGGGCGGAGACCATGTCACACACAGGCACCGGGTGGGTCTGAGACGCTGGGGTGGAGCTGACGCCAGGGGACTGCGGCCTCATTTTTCGGAAAAAAAACATATCCTCACGCGTGTGTAAGTAGTGGTGCTGAGCCACTACAGAAGGCCTTCGACTCACTCCCACCAACCCCCCAGCTCTGAGTTCCTGTCCTCCTCATCGTCACTGCAGCCCTCTGGGCGGAAACCACGCCCAAAGCAGTGGAAACAACAGACCCACTGAAAATCAATGAAAAGATGCTTCTTAAAGAACAAATTGGACATCATGGTACAAAAATGCTGTAAAAGCGTTTAACACGTTTTGTCACCCCAAGGAGTTCAAAATCTCTGAAATGTGTGTAGTTCAAGAGACGGACAGTGGTGATAAAAGCTCAATGTTGTGAATGTACCTATGCCTCTGAAGTGGACCCTAAAAATCATTAAAATGGTAACTTTGTGCTATTTATATTTTACAACAAAAATAGGTTCACGCACATCTTCCTTCAGAGTGTAAAAGAAGGCAGCTCAGCGTCTGATCACCACAAATTCTTCCTCAATCGGATTTCCCCCCATCACCTGCCCTGCCTTCCAATATAATGCATTTCCCCCAAGACTGGCTCCACGTCTAGATGGCTCGAGTGTCTGAGAAGCAGGGGCCTGCCAGTCGCCACAGGAGGAGGCATGGATCGGCTCCACAACCAGAGCGCTGGTGAGAGCAATGCTGGTGTGAGCAGCGCTGGTGGGAGCGGACCGTGACTTCCGGTGAGAGCGGCCATGGACAGCGCTGGTGCTGAAACAGAGGGCACGGCAGCCTATCCCCAGTTCAACAACAAAAGCTGGGGAAATGGGCAGTCGGCAGCAGCTTTAAAAACTGAACCATTCTGGAAAGTGATAGAAGGTTTGGAAGAGGTGTCACAAGCTATAAATAAAAGCAGCATTGAGTTAAAGAGATAATTGGATTGGTGAAAAGAAACACAGTGGAAAATTGGAAAGAATCCGTTCACTGACAATGACATCTTCAAACATATCTGCAATCTACGAAATACGAGGAAGAAAAGACGTGCGGTGCTCCTCTGATATGAGAAATTGGAACAAGGCAGATTGGCTAAATAACTCCCAATCCACTTCATTTTGTTTCTCAAAGAAAGCAGCAAAATGAGGGCTGGATTCCGTTTCCTTTGTGTTCCGCGGGGAAAGAAAACGCCGCTCACAGTGAAAGCCTGTGGGGAGAGCCCTCAGCCAGGGACACGGCCAGCCCACAACCACGAGGACTAAGATGTAGGGGAAGGATTTTTAAACTATGGAGCCAGTAAGACCGCTAGTCTGATTCCATATGCTCATGTTTGCAACAGCATTTGAACTGATTTCATTGTAACCTATTTGAATCTTCTAATTTAATAAAATCTTATTAATTTTCAATGCAGTCAGAACATTCACGAAAACAAGCTACCATCTGATTTGCTTGCATTAGGTTTCTCAGTGTTTTTATTAAAGGACAACGGGCCGGCCGAGCAGCTGCAGGGCGCCTGTGACTGCCCTGTCTGGGGCTCCTCACGGCATCTGCTCTAACACAGGGGGGTGCCGGTCCGCAGGGAGGGCGGGCGGAGGACCCGATCAGTGTGCTGTCCTTCTCGCATGAACTGCCCTGGTCCGACCGACAGTGCGGAGATCTCTGCATGAGCAGGGAGAACTGTGTGAGCCACGGGAAGACAGGAGGCAGAGACACAGTTTGCGGGAAGGACACCGTGGGCCACTGAGCCCTCGGGGCCACGCGCCGTGATGCTGAGCACATGGGTGGTTCTGTTTGCTGGCGGAGTTTGTTTTTGATTTTCTGAATGGATAGAAATTTGGAAAGGAGAAGTAGGGAGGGAAAAACACCCACCAGGAAGGCTTCCTCCTGTGCACGGGAGTGGGTGCTGTCATTGGCATTGCCCCCACCCTACTGCTTCTCTGAAGGCTTCATGGGGTGACCTGACAATGGCTTCGCTTGGTGGGAAAGGATTCAGACTTGTCTCTGGAGACCAGCATGCTGAGAGGTGCCTGCTCGGAACAGCAGGGGAGTGGGTTTGGCTCAGGGTACCTGAAGCGTGTTCCCTGAGAGGGAGAGGGACACGTTTACGGTCAGATGGTTTTGATTCTGCAGGGTCCGGCACAGCTCATGAGGCCAACAGTGAGCAACCAAGTCTCTCAGTTTACGGTTGGTTGGTTGGTTGGTTGATATAATGAGTAAGTGAATGAATGAATGAAATGACTGGCAGTGGGAAGAATACAGACTTCAAGGCCAGGCCCAGTGGGCTGGGACCAGCTCAATCACCAACCCTGTGGGACTCTGCCCAGTCCACTTAACCTTTGACCTGTTAACTCATCAAGAAAAGGTGACAGCAACAACTACCATGATGGGCTTCTGTGGTTTTCTCTTGTCGCTCTCTAGCCTCCACTTATCTCACTTCCTGTAACGCCAGTTCTGTGTTGATGACCCACCCCTCTCCCATCCTCAAAACTGTGGTCATCTGCGTGGGTCCAGCTCCCCCCACCTGCAGCCCCAGAAGTGAGCACATGCGATTTGATGCCAGGGTGTGGCACTGCTGTGGAGAAGGTGACGGCATCAGGGCAGGACCATGCGTCAGGCCAGCCCATCACAACCTGTCCATTGGGGTTCTCCAGAGAGACAGAAGCCATAGCCTGTCTAAATGTAGATACAGATACAGATACAGATACGAATGCAGATACAGATACAAGTGTTGAAAATAGATACAGAGATGGAGATATAAACAGACACAGGCACAGATGACAGATAAAAATAAGAGACAGATATAGACACAAAGACAGACACAGACATAGATAATAGAGATGCATAGAAAGATATAGATGAAGACAGATGATGTAGCTAGATGCAGATGTAGATAATACAAATACAAACATGCCTCGGACATCGCATGCTCAGTTCCCAAGGACCTCAATAAAGCAAATGGCACAATAAAATGAGTCACATAATTCTTGATTTCCCAGTGGATATAAAAGTTATGTTTATACTATACTGTAGTCTAATACATGTGCAATAGCATTATAACTTTTAAAAAGTACATTCTGCCCAGCCAGTGTGGCTCAGAGTTTGAATGTAGACCTATGAACCAGGAGGTCATGGTTCAATTCCTGGTCAGGGTACCGTACATGCCTGGATTGCAGGGTAGATTCCCAGGGTGGGGTGTGTAGGAGGCAGTGATCAATGATTCTCTCTCATCACTGATGTTTCTATCTCTCTCTCCCTTTCCCTTCCTCTCTGAAATCAATATAATTGGATTGTGTTTTGGCTGTTGAGTTGTATGAATTTTTTATAAATTTTGGATATTAATCCATATCAGATGTATCATTGGCAAATATCTTTTCTCAATCCATAGGCTGTCTTTTTGTTCTGTTGATGGTTTCCTTTACTGTGCAAATACTTGTTAATTTTATGTAGTCCCATTTTTAAATTTTTTCCCTCTTGTTTCCCTTGCCAGGAAGATATATTACAAAACTATATATATATATACATATATATTTTTTTAAAGTACATTCTTTGATTAAAAATACTTTATTGCTAAATAATGTTAACCATCATCTGAGCCTTCAGCAATTCATAATCTTTTTGCTGGTGGAGGGTTTTGCCTGATGTCCATGCAGATGCAGTGTCTGTTAAATGCAATGGACGTAGAGACGAAGGTGTAGATAAAGGTGTGGACACAGAGACTCGATTGGACAAGGCCCACCGCATCACAGAGGGTCATCTGCTTTCCTCACAGCCTGAGGATCTGAAGGGTAACCACAGCTTTAAAGCACCTCCCAGCTACATCTACCCTGGCGTCTGCTCTGAGCAGCTCGGGAAGAGTGGCTTTTGTTCCGAAGATCTGAAACGTGGTCTGCAGCACGGGACACATTTTCCCCTCAGTTTCCACGTTTTGCTCACATAGTCTATTCGAACACGAGAGCTGGAGTAATGCTGCTAAGACATGAAGCCAGTCATGTCTGCCCACTCCAGGCTCTCCAGCGTCTCCCACCTCACTCGGAACAAAAGCCAGAGCCCTTACAATGACCCCATGTTCCACACGATCTGCCTGCGGTGTCCCCCACAGCCGGGGCACGCTTCCACCTCAGGCCTCTGCACCTGATGTCCCCCTCCCTGAAAGGCTCTGCCCCCAAATACCTACAAGGCTTATTCCTTCACCTCCATTTCTCCCCACAGCGCTCCCAGCTTCTACCACAGGATTTATTTCAGTTACGCAGTCCATGTCTAAGCTGTACATTGTTGTGTTTTCTGCTGTATCCAAAGCCCAGGGCTGTGCCTGGCATATAGGAAGCAAATATGTATTTTCTGGGGCGGGGGGGGGGCGGGAATGGGGAGAATAATTACTGAATCCTGGCAAAGATGGGGAGGTGTGAAGGATGTTGGCAGGTTTTGAGTAAAACAGAGGATTACAGAAACAAACAAAACAGATAAGGTGGAGACAGAACATATTAACTCTAAGGCTGTGTGGGTGCACCATGGGTTCACTCACCGATGTGCAGTGACTAGTGTGCTGGCGTCAACAGAGACCCCCTCCCCACTTTTCCAGGACTCCCACCGCTCCTCAGAGAGGACACCCTACAGGGGCGTGGAGGCACCACCGGTCCGGAGGGTCCGGAGGACATGGAGGAGGAAGAATTGGCTACGCAACACACGTGGAGAAATGCGCCTTGTAAGGATGGCACGCCTCTTTGGGAATTCTTCGTTGTGTGTTGTTGCTAATAGTGAAATGCATTGACTCCCTAGAACCAGACCAACACGACTTAGCCAGCAAGAATGGGGCTCAGTCACCAGGATGTGTAGAGACTTTGGAATGACACAGAAGATGGGTTTTAGAGTTGGGACATTCCTGTGACCATGAGCAAGGTGGCACCAGGAAAGAGCTGAAGCTGCATGGTCCCGGGTTTGAGTTTCAGATAAAGGGGACTATGCTGAATGCGTGCAGCTGAGACTATGCTGAGCTGAGTGTGGACTACTTTCTCCTGTGGCTCTGAGTCAGGGCCAGGGTGACTGTGCCCGGCATCTGAGGACTCAGGTCGCATCTCCTGCCCATGTCCCTGCGTCACGGTGTCCAAGCAAGAGCCCAGGGCAGGAGTCTACGAGGGACAGGCCATCACTGCTAAGGCTGGACCTGTGGCCCGGGAGGAGGGCCTACTCCTCCGACAGGGGGCTAGGCTGGGCCCTGTCTAGACTATCCCAGTCAGCATGGCCCTGCAGACAGCAGACTCCTCCACGCCAGGACTCATGGGTGATTCCTAGAATAAATATGGCCGGGGTTATCCCAGGAGCTCAGAGACGGAGAAGAATATGGTCTCTGCCGTCGAGGAGCATGGACTGGTGGAGAGACAGAACCAAAAGGAGTGGATCCAGGAGCCCACGGGAGAAGAGAGTGAGCATGAGGCCATGAGATAGTGGGCTGGGCTTGCAGCCCGCAGAAGGCTTCTCCACAGGGGCCATTCCCTGAGGGTCTACAGGCTAAGCAGGAGCCTGCCCTGGAAAAGAGGAGGATGGGCAGCCATGCAAAAAGGAGAGCACACGCAAAGGCAAACCTGTGAACAAGCATAAACCACCAGGGGGTTGGTCAAGAAACTCAGGGGAAAGTGATCCTGGGGTCCAAGTGGGGGAAGCTGAGATGGGTGCCTGTGACAGCTGGGCCTGCTGTCCTCCTGTAGGGCCACTGAGCTCCTGTAGGGCCCGCTGTCTTCCCATAGGGCCTGCTGTCCTCCCGTAGGGCCCAGTGTCCTCCCGTAGATCCTACTGTCCTCCCGTAGGGCCTGCTGTCCTCCCGTAGGGGCTGCTGTCCTCCTGTAGGGGCTGCTGTCCTCCTGTAGGGCCTGCTGTGCCAGCCCAGAACTGAGGACCTGAAGTCGACTGCACCTGCAGAGAAGGTTTGCAAGCAGCAGGGGAGACAGTCGAATTATGTAGGAAGGGCTTTTCCCACGAGGCCATGTGACAATCCCTGGTGTTTCTAATAACAGAGCCCATGTGGCTCCAGCCACAGAACCCACAAAATCACATGCTCCAGACACAGAACCCACGCAGTCACATGCTCCAGCCACAGAACCCACACGAGCCACGTGCTCCAGCCATAGAACCCGCACAGTCACATGCCCCAGCCACAGAACCCACATAGTCAAGTGCTCCAGCCACAGAACCCACGCAGTCATGTGCTCCAGACACAGAACCCAAACAGCCATGCGCTCCAGCCACAGAACCCACACAGTCAAGTGCTCCAGCCACAGAACCCACACAGTCAAGTGCTCCAGCCACAGAACCCACGCAGTCATGTGCTCCAGACACAGAACCCACACAGGCACACGCTCCAGCCACAGAACCCACAGTCACATGCTCCAGCCACAGAATCCATGCAGTCACTTGCTGCCTTCCTCTGCAGGATGGCTAACAGCAGGAGCAGCGCTCACCCCACAGACATGTGCCGGCTCACTGTCCAACTCCATTTTCCAGAGCCCCATGCGGATGCCCCTAGAGCTGGGACCCCTGGCAAAACCATCCTCTGGCACATCGACCCGGCAGGATGGCCTGGTCCTCACCAGTCCCAGAATGGAACCCATTTCTGCTCTGGAACCGCGATGGATCGATGTGCCAGCGCACAAACCACACACCCAGGTGGGTGCGAGGGCGTCACGGAGGCCCGCATGACAGCATCCTGCTCAGTCAGCGCTGAAGGAGACGGCCCGGAGCGCAGTCACCGGGTTTGAGCTACGGCTGGGATGTTACGCAGCAAACGCCTCCGTGTCCTGGGAATTCAGTGCTGCCTAGGAAAGGGGCAGTGGCTGACGAGTGCATCCCAATATGCACACAGACTGCTGGCAGCCAACTCTCCCATCGAGAAGATGAATGGGAAACTCTGAGCAAGGACGGGGGGAAGCCCCGTGTGCGGGACAGGCTCCCACGTAACTGCCTGCGGGCTGGCCGCCCTCACACAGCCTGGCACTCGGTGCCCACATACTCGCCACTCACGCCTCACAGTGAGCCGGGAGCTCTCATCATCCCCAGGTGAGGCCGCTGCGGCACGGAGCGGTGAAGTGACTTGCCCAAGGTCACACAGAGCCGGGAAGGAAACCCAGTCCGGCAGGCTGCCTCCGGAGGTCACAGTCTGAGCGCCCACGGCCACGGAGGGGAGACGCTTTCTGGAAACCAGGAGACGTGTGTGTGCCGTGTAGTTCTGCCCACCCCCTGCTCCCAGTCCGCGGGGCCGTCACTCAGTGTGAACCTGGTGTTCCCAACCGTGGCAGACAGATGCCGGCAGTGTCTGGCGGGGGTCTCTAGCCGGGGCAGGGGTCAGCAAAACCCCCAACTGAGCTGTCATCGGAGGCCCCGGCCGGGGCGGCTCGCTCTTGTTGCAGGCTCACAGGGTCTGAACTCCAGTCACTCCCCGCGTGCTCGTGTGACCACTGCCTGGGCCTCCTTCGCAGTGGACCCCGCTTCCTACTGTCGAGTTGC
>NW_006291402.1:272970-277188 GCF_000327345.1 Myotis davidii | reverse complement strand
CGCCTGCAGGACGGACGGAAGGACAGTGCGCCCACGACCAAGCCCGCCGCAGGCCTCTGCGGCACCTCATCTTCTGGTCCCCAGGAGCCCTGCGACTCCGGGCTCCGCGGGGCTCCTGGGAAAGGGCGGGCCACACCGCTTTCAAGGCAGCACACAGCCTTCCTCTCCAGATGCCAGGATTCCAGGCACTTCAGAGCTCAGCTCGGGCCATGCCCAGATTCAGAAACAAACAACCCTATTTTCAAGTTTAGTGACATGCAGCAACTCTTATTACCACCATGTGAGCTGAGAGAAGGAAGACATGGCCCTGACTGTCATCTATGAGGGAGATAAACTCACAGCTGGGTCAGTCCGTGTAGGTGCTCGGTGCGATTCCCGACAGTGTGCAGGCCGGCGGGAGGCCCACAGACCCCATCCAGGGGACACGCGTGGAAGACCAGCAAAGCTCAGTAGGGGGCGGCCGAGGACAGAGCGGAGGAGCCGGGTCCGCCTGGACCACGGCATCTGTGAGGCTGTGCGGCCCTGTCCGGGCACAGAGCTGGGGACGCGTGGGCAGAGGGCCAGGCAGCCCTGCTGACACTCGGCTGCACGGCATGGCACGCGTGGGACCGATACACTCAGGGCAGGTGGCGTGTGCAGACACATATGGTGTCCGGTCCAATTGCCTCTTTTCCCTGTGGAGAGGCTCACGGGTACTCCTCCCGGCCCCAGGACTTTGAGGCCCGGGATTCCCACAGGCATCAAAGCCGCCTGCCTCGCAGCGCTGGGCCTGGCGCCTCCGCTGAGGTATGCCGCGCTTACCCCCGGCCCCCGGGCCCCGGGCCCGGCGTCACAGCCCCCTTCCATTCCAGGCTTGCCTTAGACTGTGACATTCCAGGTGTGAAAATAAAATGCCGAGTTTTTCTCACTCCCTTTCAAAGAGAATGGTGAGACCGAAGCATGACTTCCTCAGACTCAAGCGTCTCTCGCTTTTGAAAGGCTCTCTCTGGCATTCTGAAGACATCGGCTGCCCTGGCCTTCTCTGCTGTTCCACTCCCACCTCCACATTTTTGCTGAAAGGTGAAGATTTGGGATAAACGTCTGCAGGAAGACAGAGTAACCAATAGTTGCTCAATCCCTATCATGTGCCTGAAACACACTAAGTATTTTCAGCCGTTAACTCTGGGCAAGGTACACATGATGATCTAAGTGAGGATCAGAGAGGCTCAGTACCTGGCCCAGGACCGCACAGCTCCGAGGCAGAAGTCACACTGCAAGGGCTGGCTCCAGAGCACAGTCCTCCCAGGACAGCCTCTGGGCAGGCAACGCCTCGTGAGCAGGGGGTGACGCATTCACAGTGACCCAGGCCTGACGCAAACAGGTAATCCTTCCTCCAGGCCCAGGTGAAGACTGGCTGAGCAATCCTGACTGTGATGAGAGAAGCCTGGGTGCCGTCCCAGTACCCGTCCCGACAAGAATACTCTAGAACAGCGGTGGGGAAGCTGCAGCCGGCCCACCACACCCAGCCTGTGGCCATACCTGCCACCAAGACTTATTCACGCTTCGATGGTACAGGTGAGCAGCGGCGACAGAGTCTGTGTGGCTTGCAAAACTAAAACACCCCTCCTCTGTCCCTTGACAGAAAACACTCGCCAGCCCCGGCTGGCACATCTCCATCCTCCCATGAGCGCAGCGTGAAGCCCAGGGTGACAGAGGTGGGAGGGGCAGGGGACGAGAACTGCCAATGAAAATGCACTGGGCTCTGCGATGGTTAATGTCATGAGTCAACCGGACTGGCCCAAGGGACACCCGGAGAGCTGGTGACACTGTCCTGGGTGTGTCGGTGAGGGCGTGTCTGGAGGAGACTGGACGGTGGACTGCGTCAAGACCATCCCACCTCAGTGGACAGGCACCACCCATCAGCTGCGGCCCAAGCAGGACCAAAAGACAGAGGAAGGGCAATTCCCTCTCTGCTGGAGCTGGGACGGCCCACCAGCGAGAGACTCGCTCACTCAACAAGTAGGTACCGAGCGCCCAAGCACCCCAGTGTGCCAGGCAGTGGAGTCGGGGTGGGCAGATGGGGATCAACACCAAGTGCACAGACACTATTTTCTGCCCAGAGGACCATTTGGATATGTATTAACATCATTCATGGACCATACAAAATTACCACCTTAAAAATTAGTCTGCTCTATTTGGTCAATCATTTAATTAACTGATCCCTAATGCCTCGGCAAGGCCAGACCGATGATTTCTCAGGCCATATACGGCTCGTGGGCCGGACGGTCCCCACCCTTGGATGAGATACATCCCTACAATCTCTCTGCTTTGAAAACCTGAGGACTCCTTGGGGGACAGAGACTACCACAGCGGGTACGAGGAGGGCAGTGAGCGTCTGAGGACACCAGATTCTGGAAGAGGGAGGAAGGAGCAACCAGTTCTTCCCACTTAAGATGAGGGCGCTCCCTGGGGTGACGCCAGAACAGGATAAACTATGGTCGGCCAAACAGAGAAGAGGAAGAACGGTGTGCCAGGCAGAGAAAAGAGGCTGTGCAAAGGTCCTGAGGTAGAACAGCATTCAGCATGTTCAAGGGCCAGCCCCAAGCCATTTGTGGCTGAGCAGAAGGCCTGAGGTGGGGCAGAAGAGGAGACGCTGCAGTACTGTGGGCTGGAGATCAGTTCTGCAGACAGCTTCACAAGTTCCATCCTGACCCTACAGTCCTGGTTCAGATCCTGCCTGTGCGGTCATGTTCGTGACTGCCGTACCCAGCTCTCAGTCATCATGAGGCCCACGTGGATTTATATACTTAGCACAGAATATGTAGACAAGTGCCCAGAAAATGCATGTACAGCGCTCAGCACAGGCCCTGATATGTCTGAGCACTGAACAGCCACGTATTGTTAAGACTCTTATCCAGCTGATCCAAAAGGCCCTGCAAGCTAACTGCCCTTCATCTACTGCAACATTCCACCCCCATCCATGCTTTAACCTGGAGGGAAAAGTGTCAGGAAACAGTAGCAGGTGAAATGTACCACTATAGGCTGTAGTTAGAATGTGTTCCACTTCAGAGAACAGCTCAAATGCAGGCGCCACCCCTCCCTGGCTGTGTGGCCTGAGAGAGGTTACCTAACCTCTCTGCGCCTTAGTCTCTGCTCTGTAAGCCGGGGATGATAACAGAACCAGACACCCCCTGAGGTGGTCATGAGAATTAGATGAGATGATTGCAGAAGTGCCCAGCGCCATGCTTGGCACGGAGGAAGTCATCACTAAATGGCGGCCATCAACTTGTCATCTTCAAGGCCACCTGACATGAGCGAAAGGAGGATGTGTCTTCTCCTCGCACTCTAGGAAGCTCTGATAGAGGAGCAAGGGCTTGTACTCACTTGGCAAAAGCACTTTAGATTCTAGACATTTCTAGTAAAAGCAGAGAAAAATGTTCACCGAGTGGAAGGCAAGTGCAAACCCTGAAACTTCTAAGTCCCTTTCCAAGTGTAAACACGGGCCATCACCTTTCCTGGAAACTCCGCCTGGTCAGGAGCCAGCGACACTTCTGCACCTGCACTTAGAAGGGGAGGTGGGGGCTGGACACGCGCCTGGGGGAGGGCTGGGACAGGAGGAGGCGCCACCTGAGTCTGCCCTGGTGTCTTCTCCCCGTGCCCTCCGGCACCCCCCGGCTGGCGTGGCGGGGCTCTCGCTCTCCAGGAGTGGAAGCAATTAGAACTGCCTGCTCCTTGAAGGGTATAATCCACCCTGCACTTAAAGCACCAATAGCTAAATAGGTGCTTATTTAAAAATCAATCTAAAGTCAATGTTTCCTTCTGAAGTCCTTTCGCTGGAAGGGCCGCGGTGGCGGAACGGAGGGATGAGCCTTGAGTGGTTCCCGCACTGAACGCGGTATTTCAAGGAGACTTTACCGAGTTCAGTGCATGACAAATGGGAGCTGTGAGAGGCGACCCAGGGTAACATGCCAAGGCTGCCAGCCCCCGCAAGGGCCCCTGGTGAAGATGCCTATCCTCCCTGCACCAGGAGCCAGGACCCCTTCCCAAGCCTGGGGCCAGAGGGAGCCGGCTGAGATGGCTGGTGAGTGCTGGATGGAAGGAGACGTGAGGCTCCAGGACCCCTTCCCAAGCCTGGGGCCGGAGGGAGCCGGCTGAGATGGCTGGTGAGTGCAGGACGGAAGGAGGTGTGAGGCCCCACAGCTCCACAGCATGCATGCAGGTGTGTGCGCGACTGTGCAG
>NW_006291402.1:265544-272888 GCF_000327345.1 Myotis davidii | reverse complement strand
ACCGGACTGTGCAGGTGTGTGTGCACCGGGCTGTGCAGGTGTGTGTGCACCGGACCGTGCAGGTGTGCACAGACACACTCACCCACACAGGCACTCAGGCACACAGGAGGTTGGCGGGCAAGGTGCCAGGGCTGGCTTTGCTCCTGGGAGCTGCCCCTGCCTGGGAGAGCTGGCACTCTGATAGCTGCCCAAGTGTCAGACACCAGGTGAGTATAAATGACCCTTTCATGTTCCGACCCAACACACATCTGAACCTGGGGTCACAGACCCAAATGCCTACAGGAGCCGGGAGTTCACAACTGCATGAAGTGGCCGGAGCTCGACAGCAAGGAGTGGTGGGGACTGCGGCAAACTGGAGAGCGCCTCGCATCTCCCCGCTGCCCCGCTCAGCGCCAGGGGCTGTGACGGGGTGAAAATGTGGACCCAGTGTTGTTCTGTATTTTGATTTTTTTAAAGAATCCAGAAGCCCAGGTGTGTATGTGAAATCTCCAAACTTAAAAATATCAGCCAGTGGTTTGAAATCGCCTTAACCCCACCTCACCAAGCACATCAAACCTGCCCTCTGGTGTGCACTGTCCCTGTGCTCCCTGAGACAGCGGGACCTGGTGGCCCTTTCAGGCCAACTTTCACAACACAGGCCGCTGGGAGCCACTGTGAAGTGCAAAGCGTCCAAACTGCATCCCAGGCCACATCAGGGCTGCTCAGCTCCCAGCCGGCTCCCCCCTGGCGGGACCCCACCCTGCGGTCCTGCCACCCAGCAGCTGGGCCTCTGGTCAGTGTGTTTGCTCAAAAAACGAGAAAGGGAGAGAGGTGACATGGCTGCTCCCCGCCCAGGGCCCTCGGACCTGCCTGGTCTCCCCTCGCAAGCAAACAGCAGGCCTGTGACAACTTAAAAAGAACATAAATGGCTGCAAGGGTATAGCCCATGAAAGTGCATCTATTGTAGGATGTCGTCTGTGCTGACTGGGACACGCGTGGGTGAAAGAAGGCGGGAAGGCCCAGCTCAGGGAAGCTCGGCCTCCAAGCCCAGTTCTGCACGCTGCTCCCTGCGCCTCCCACCTCGCCTCCTCCCTGTAAAATGGGAAGGCTGGGCCTGACGCTCTCAACTCCTCATCTCCACCCTGAGCTCCACAGCGACACAGATGTGACTCCTTGTCTGAGCACCCACTGCCTGGCACTCGGGTACCAGGGACATGGCCCCGTGAAGGAGCCAGTCTGCCGGGCACCGTAAGGAACCGGGAAGCTCGAAGCTCGGCCAACAGGAGTCCAAGTTTGTCACCAACTGGCTACATAACGCTGGGGTGACTCAACCCCTCTGAGCTCCCGCGACCCCGAGATGTACCAGGCACTGCCCAGGGCCCAGGCACAGAGCAGGCACTCAGAGTGTGGCAGCCCCACTGCCCAGACCTGGACGGTGTCATCCACAGACAGACACTTAGCCGAGGCCCCCAAATGGCCTGGCCTGCAGGTGCGTGCGGTGTGGCCCACACTGTGGGCTTGTTTCTTTTGGTCAAAGCTGAATCCAAATTTAAACGCAACACATCACATATACATATCTGATTTGTGTTTCTTTCTAAAGATGAGGAATACTGACCATTTGAAGCACCCTGGAGTCGCCGTGGGACTTGGATGACGACGGGTCAGGCTGCTCCTGGATGTGGCACATCCACTCTCGGGCGCCCCGTGGCCCCACCAGGCCCTGCGCTCATTCTGACACCCGCCTGGCCCCACGGGGTCGGCCTTGCAGCCCGTGGACCAATCCCAGAAGAAAGGGGGAGAGCTGGTGGGGTGAAGCAGCAGAGGAGGGGGGGCTTTCGTTGAATAAAATCGTGAAGATGACTACGGCATTGCTTTACCCATAAGGATAAATATCTGCCTGGCAATGCAAGATGCTAAAGTACCTGCACCACTCAGGAAAGCGTGCTGTGGGAATTTAAGACCAAACGAAAAAGAAAGTAACTGAGTGAGCTATTTTCCCATCTTGCAATTCATGGAACTTCTTACCATTGACTTGCAAACTCTTATTTTGAAAACCTTCCCTTTTTATCCGTCAGTTCCTGTTTCTTCCTTCCCCAGGAAGTCACATGACGGCGCCCTCAGCGCGCAGGATTCAGAGCCAGGCTCTGCAGGCTGGCTGTGCCCACCTGGTGGCACGGGCACCTCCCAGGCTCTGCAGGCTGGCTGTGCCCACCTGGTGGCACGGGCATCTCCCAGGCGCTGATGGTGCTCATCTTTAAGGCAGGGGAGAAGGCCTCTTTCTGCAGAGACGCTGAGCGGACAGAACAGGAAAGCAGATGAAGCTCATTACACTGCCACTACCTGCAACAAGCTTGCTTTTCGGTGTCGTAAACCTCCCCGAGTGCAGCTCGGAGAAGGCAGGGTACTCGCTCTGCTCATCTCGGTGCTCCCGGTGCCTGGCACCTCACAGGCATTCAACAAAGTTCTTGATTTAAAAATGACGCATGTTCAGCCCTGGCTGGTGTGGCTCAGTGTTTAGAGCGTTGGCTTATGAACTGAAGAGTCCTGGGTTCGATTCCGGTCAAGGGCACATGCTGGGTTGTGGGCTCAATCCCCAGTAGGGGGCGTGCAGGAGGCAGCCGATCACTGATTCTCTCTCATCATTGATGTTTCTATCTCTCCCTCTCCCTTCCTCTCTGAAATCAATAAAAATACTTATTTTTAAAAATGATGCATGTACATAGATGACTGATAGATAAAACAATGGATGGTATATAGACAAATAACTATAATAAGGTGGTAGAGAGTGAGTGGGAAAGCCAGACAGACAATCACCCGCTAAGACTACCTATTATCTCCTCTCCCTGGACACTAACTGACAGAATGGCCACAGTCTCCAAGCTGTTTTGACTGTCAATATGTAAAATTTATTCACAGGTTATATCCCACCCACTGGCCCCTGGATGACACACTCCTTCTGTAATTCCTTCTACACTGAAGGGCCGCCTGTATTTCACTGTAAGAGTCTCACGTCATCACCTGCATCGGGGTCCCGGGAGCTGGGGCAGGCACCTCATCTCACCTCATCCTCACAGCCCGGGAGGCGGGCCCAGCTCACAGCCCAAGAGACTGAGGCTCTGACTGGCTGACTGAGCTCCCCAAGACCACACAGCTATTCAGGGGTGGTGCCATTTTTTTTAATCCTCCCTGGAGGATATTTTTCCATTGGTTTTTAGAGAAAGTGGAAGGAGAGGAGGGAGGGAGAGAGAGAGAGAAACGTCAATGTGAGAAAGACACATGGATTGGTTGCCTCCTGAATGTGGCCAGAATGGGGCCAGGGATTGAACCTGCAAACCAGATACGTGTCCATGACCAGGAATCAAACCCCATGACCCTTTGGTATGTGGGCCAATGCTCTAACCACTGAGCCCCCCAGCCAAGGCAGTGGTGCCTGTATTTTAACCTTGCCCACTGACCCAAGTCCAGAGACCTCATCCCACATCCCTGCAGGAATAGACTAAATGAGCATGGGGGTGGAGGGCCCTTGCATTATTGTGAGATTCTTGACTTGCTACTCAATGCGTGTGCTCTTCCTGGTCCCACTTTCTAACCACAGTGACCAACAAACACACCAGTCGTTACCAACCCGGTAACTTGGCCTCGAGCCAAGACTTCTCCCACAAAGAAACTCTGGAAACGGGGACTGGGCGAGTCAGCAGGGCTCAGCCGCTTCCAACTCCCGCTCCCGGCACCCCAGGTGCAGCAAAGGAACCCGTTTTCCCTGAGGTGACCACTGATTGGACTAGAATGGGGCACCTGACTCAAAGAAGATCATCTGTAGGTTGGCCAATTGGCTACCCAGCTAACCCAATGAGGGTACGGACCATCCCCGCAAATTGACCGAGATGCACAGCAGCCAGGAGCCCAGCTGGGCCTAAAAGGAGGGGTGTCCCACCAGAGTCCTACTCCCAGGAGCCTGGGGTCCACCATGGAATGGCTCTAGTCAAAGCAATGACAGACCTTCCTTCTGAGTCAGCCGTGACTCAGGGGGACTGGGAGCCAGCATTTTTTTAAATATCTTTTTATTGATTTTTTTTTTTTACATAGAGGAAGGGAGAGGGATAGAGAGTCAGAAACATCGATGAGAGAGAAGCATTAATCAGCCGTCTCCTGCACGACCCCACTGGGGATCGAGCCCACACCCAGGCATATGCCCTTGGCCGGAATCGAACCCGGGACCCCTCAGTCCACAGGCTGATGCTCTATCCACTGAGCCAAACCGATTAGGGCTGGGAGCCGGCGTTTTCAGCCTGGCTCAGCTCCCATGGCAACCAGCTCCTCATCCTGGTCTTGACCATGGGTTCCTGTGGACCCGGCTTCCCGGTGGCGTCTCTGAATCTTCATAATGCCTTGGCCCAAGGAGCAGGAGCGTCGCTCAGAATAAATGCAGTGGAACAGCATCTCATGCCAGGGTTCGTTTCCTTTTCACAAAACAAAGGTGTGCTCCAAGGAGCAAAACATGACTTTAAATGAGGTTACGGCCTCAGGAAGCCCGTGGCTGCAGTTCTGCCACACTCCAACAGTCCAGCACCAGCACTCCAATTGGGGGATGCACCATCCCGGCCACTTACGTCTTCCCTCTCTTCCCTCCCTTCCCTCCCTTCCCTCCCTTCCCCTGGAGCTGTTTCTCCTGTTCTGTGTCTGAGCTTTACTCCGGGTGAAGGCGACAGCTTGACATGAGCAGAAGGCGTCCTTTCACAGGTTACTCTCACCTCAAAGGACGCCGCGGTCCAGGCACACACAGTGCTGAGCAGAAGTGTGACCTCACTGAGAAGCACGTCTGTGGCCAAACATGGCAGGGAACAAAGAGAACCTCCTAACTAGGCGCCAGCTCCCAGGGCACTGCCTCCTCCACGTGCCCACCCGAGCTCGTGTCACTGTGCCAACCCTATTCTGGGGCAGTCAACACTGGATGTCCTATAGCATTAAGCCAAGGACATGTGCCAAGTTGGCAAAGGCAACGGTGATATTTTCAAACACTGGCTGGCACAGGGAAGAGTGATGACAGGATGCCTACTGGGGAAACACGCATGCACACACGTGCATGCACACAAAGGCTGTGGTCCCAACCCCAGGCTGCATGCGAAGCGGTGGATGGTCCTTGGCCTCATGTGCCTCATCTGTGAAATGGGCTGCACCGTGAGCATTAAAGGAAAAGGCGCGGAGGGAAGTCCTATCTGCACAGAACACGCCCTCTCGCCTCTGCCGCTGCAGCTCTGCACATCAGCTCTGCACATGAGCTCCACACATGAGCTCCGCTGGGCTCAGGGCCCGAGTCTCACTGCTTGTGGGCACCTCCAATGTCCCAACGTGTCCCCAACAGAATCCGCCACCATCCCCCACACACCTGCTCATCCTGCTGTGCTCCTGCACCCCTGGCTGGGACCTCCTCCCCTGGCCGCCCGAGCCAGGAGTCGGCAGGATGCTGCGCTCCCTCGCCACGTCCCCAGGTTCTGCTTGCCTGGACTCCCTGCCTCTTCGCACCTCGGCTGCTGCAGCCAACTCCGTCCAGGCTGCTACCTGCGCTGCTTCCAGCTGCTCTTCCCTTCTTGGCCGCATCTCATCTGTTGGCCAATCACAGGCGAGAGCCATCTTTCTAAACATTCAAATCTGAGCAGGTCATTCCCTTGCTTAGGAGCCTTCGGTGGCTCACCACTGCCTTCCCCATAACAGACAACTGCTCAGGCCACTCAGGAAGCCTGCACTGCCACACTCCCAGCCCTTCTGCAGGCACTCCTGCCCTCCCCGCCCCCCTGCTTTCAGGCCAGGCACCATGGATCCTGTCTCCTCCCAGCCCCCTCAGAGCTCTGCACACACTCCTCCCCACTGCACAATACTCCGTCCCCCTCCCGCCCCCCACGCTGCCTCCCTCACTGGCCAAAGGCTTGCCCTGCTGATACCTGACTCAGTGTCTGTCCTGTCCTTGCTCAGTGCCTGGTGCTCAGTCAATATTTGGCAAATGAATAAATAATTTGACCTTCAAAGTGTTGTCCGGAGATGGCAGGAAAGTGTCCGCTGCCTTGGCGGGGTTCCCTCTGCCCAGGCCACTCTCAACCTGGCTGCTGCCCGCCCTCTGAGCAGGGACTTGGGGGACAGCCATCAGAGGAGGCGTCCCACTGCCTGGGCTGCCTTCCATCCGGAGACACCGCTGAGCAGGCTGGAAAGCAGCAGTTGTTGCAACTTTCCCAAAGGCAGTGTCTCCCGTGAACAGGAAGTTTCCTCCACGACTCCTGGGCCTCGGATGACCTTCTGGAGGTCGAGGTGGGAGCAGCCTTCTTAACCCGGCAGCTGCTCTGATGGGCCTGGTGTGGCCGGCGAGGGGCCAGGGTGCGGAAGCGAGCCAGAGCCCAGAAATGCGCCCAGTTCCTCCCCCCCGCACGCCTGCCCTCCTCCTGGGCAGCCAGGTCGGGCCCTGACCCTCGCGCACATGAGGACCCCGCAGACTGCAGGCTCCACTGCCTGGCGTCTGGCCCTCTGCCTGGTGTTGTCAGTCCCCTTCTCTGGCTTTCGCTTGAGGCAAATCCCTCAAAGATGCCTCTGGATGCCTCGCCCGTCCCTGGCGTCCCCCCCAGGAGCTGGTCTCACAGTGACAGCATCGCTAAAGTCACCAAGAGCTGCTCCCTTTCCCTGCACTTCGTGGGACCCCTGCCACCCCTCACCGGTACCCACTCCACTGGGATCTTCCCAAGACCTCGGTGGCCATGAGTGTGGGTCCCGAGTCGGCCAGGCTCCCCGCTCGCCTTTGTTGTAAAAGGAAACAAGAACATGTTTCAGAGCTAACATCTGAGTGGGATGATGTACAGTGAGAATCCCGATGAGGATGAGACTAATGCACCACAGGCCACCGTTCGTCCGTGCACTCAGGTAATTGCTGGGCCAGTGGGGCACAGGCGGTGCCGGAACAGGGCCGAGCCCCGGGCTCCTCCTTAGCCGCGGGGGACACCTTCCAAGACCCCTCAGATGCCTGAAACCAGGGAGAGCACCCAACCCTGTAAGTACTGTGCTTTCCCTGCACACACCTCCAATAAAGTTTTATTTATAAACTAGTGATCTGGTGCACAAAATTCATGCATATTAAAAGGGAATTAATTAAAGGAAATATTTTAATATTGCTATTTGCCCTTTCTCTATAATACAAGTATCGGAGATGAAAGAAAACTAGTAAAATGTATATGAAAATCTTCCTCCTGTCCGAGTCTGGGGTGCGCCACGGGAACCAGAGTCAAGTCCCCGCCCACCCACGTGCACCTCAAAATTGTGCGAGGCCCAGACCCGGCCAGCCCCACCCCCATTGGGCAAGATCCAGACCCAGTTGGCCCCCCCGCA
>NW_006291402.1:264585-265458 GCF_000327345.1 Myotis davidii | reverse complement strand
GGTGGGGGGAGAAGCACACCTTGACGTCCCCCATCAAGACCCACCAGGCGGGGGGCATGGCCTCAGGTCCCCCTGCCCGGGTCGGCACCACACAGCCTCAGGTCCCTGCTGATCACTCCTATGGTTCATTAAGGGAACCCTGCCTCTGCTGTGGGCGCAGCCATCTTGTGACGATGTGGCAGAGTGAGGGTCGATTTGCATATTACCTCTTTATTATATAGGAGAAATATGCACTTTCACAGGTAGGAGATTTCTGCTGACATAGAGCCTAGCAACTGTCACATACAATATTTCTTCTTTCCTTAGTAAGTGGAGAACTTTCACCTTTTCACCTGAAGGGAGCCCTGCAGGCTTCTCTCTGGATGCCCCAACTGCCAGCACCCCCACTCCTGTGCTTTGGGGCCATCATTAAGTAAAAAGAAGGTGATATGAACCCAGGCACCGAGGCAGCAGGGCAGTCGCTCTGATAACCCAGACGGTACAGAGTGACACCCGGGTGGGGGCGGGCACAGAGCGGAGACACCGGACAAAGGCATGGTTCCCTCCCAGGCGATGGAACGGGACAGAGTGAGATTTCATCTCAGAACTGCGTGCCATTTACAACGTGTAACTGTTTATCCATGTAATTTTCCACTTTATTTTGGACCACGGTTGACCGCAGGCAACGAACACCTTGAAAAGCAAACCGCAGAGGGCGGCTGGTCCTGCCGGCACTTAGCAAACAGCTACTGAATGGCTGCGTGCCATGGGATACTAGAGAGCAGGCTCACGGGCGCTGGTTTCCCGCCTCTCGGCTCAGCCTCCTGTCAGGCAGGTGTGCCCAGGCTGCTCCATCCAGCGCCTGCAACTCAGAAGGCTCACCTGTGCCCTGGC
>NW_006291402.1:258658-264522 GCF_000327345.1 Myotis davidii | reverse complement strand
TGCGCTGGCCAGGACCACGCTACCCACAGGGTGGCCACGAGCCACGCGCAGGGTGGTAAACCTCAGTGGTGATCGGAGGCCAGCAGTCTGGACCGTACAGACAACACAGGGCCGCTCCATCAGGGCCGCTCCATCGTCACAGACAGCCCTGCTGAGCAGGGCGTGCACGGCCACCCGAGTGCCCCGGAGCTAACATCTGAGTGGGATGGCGCACGCGGATTACCTGCTTGTATTTGCGAGCACAATGTGGCTGCAGGAAGTCCACTGGCGGGTCCAGACCAAACCCAGGCTTCCCCGGGACCTGACCCTCGCCGGCCTGCCAGAGCCTCTCCGACTCCAGGTCTGACCTGGAGAGCAGTCTGCATGCATGCATCTCCTTGGCAAGCTGCCACCCCTTCCCCTTGGCTTTGCCATTTGCACACACACCTGCGTGGGGGGGGGGGGGTGGGGGGGGTCTCTGCCTCAGGAGCCTCTGAAGTTCTTCCACCTCATCCCTGACTCGGCACCAGCCCCACTGCTCCTTTAGACGGCCCTAAGCCTTTTTATAGGAAGGTCACTTCTGTGGCTGAATTGTGTCTCCCCAAAATGTCTATGTGGAATCCCTGGCCTCCAGTAATTAGAATATGACTATCCGTGGTCATGAGGCCTTTAGGGAAGTCATTAAGTTGAAATGGGTCCTAACCCAGTATGAGTGGTGTGCCTACAAGAGGAAGAGACTAGGTCACAGAGAGACACACAGACACAGACTGCGGGACGACCCCGTGAGGGCACACAGAGAAGACGGCCGTCTGCACGCCAGAGAGGCCTCCAAAAAACCTGCCCTACTGGACCGTGACCTTGGGCTTCCAGCCTCCAGAACCTTGAAGAAATACGCTTCCATTGCTGAAGCGCCCAGGGTGTGGTACTTCGCCGTGGCAGCCGAGCAGACCAACACAGATGCTGCCAATGGTTCAAGTCCTGGATGGCTTCCGCTAGCGGCTAGCCTCTCGTTTCCTGTTGCTCAGAGGCCGTCTCTGCGCCAGGCTGACCCTCAGCACCTTCGTTCACACCGAGCCCCCCTCCCTCCCGGACAACAGCTATTTGGAGCCGGCAGGTCATGGTTAGCATCCCCGTTTCCCACCTTCCCACCTGCCTCCTGTGGCACCAACGCACGGGTGGCTGCTCTACCCGCAAAGGGAACAGAGAACCAGCCAACAGGTCTCCACACTCAAGTTCAGGCACGGATGGTTCAGGCACGGCCCACGGGCGGTTCAGGTATCTTGAAGACCTTGGCAGTTGGGCCACCTGGGAGGACGGACTCTGAGAGAAGCAGGCTGGGCCCAGTGACAACACGAGCCGAGGACTCTGGGTGACTCAGCGAGTGCAGCCACTAGATCAGTGATGGCGAATCTTTTGAGCTCGGCGTGTGAGCATTTTGAAAAACCCTAACTTAACTCTGGTGCTGTGTCACATATAGAAATTTTTTGATCTTTGCAACCAGAGTAAAACAAAGACTTATATTTTTGATATTTATTTTATATATTTAAATGCCATTTAAGAAAGAAAAATCAACCAAAAATATGAGTTCACGTGTCACCTCTGACACGCGTGTCACAGGTTCGCCATCACTGCCCTAGATGAGACCCACAGGCAATGCCAGCATGGGTGCAGGCATCACAGCAGACACAGCCAGTGAGACAGGCAGATCAACTTCCCCACCACCTACAGGCAGCAGGAAGAGGGCCAATGACATGACCAACACGGTAGCGATGGGACTGATGCCGTGACCAGAGCAAGGGCACTGTTTAAACGGGTAAGAAAGAGGCAGGAAGTCCCTGCTCTCCTCAGAGCTTCCTACCCTCTCTCAGCTTTGGGTGGAGGGAAAGGGAGGGAATGGGTAAAGGGTGGCCGCACAGAGGGACGTACCTCTCCTGTGCCATCTTGGGAGCAGAAGAGCATTTTTGGGGACACACTGGGAGACTGCAAGGCATTCTGGGGGCTCGGGGACAAACAGGAAGAGAGTGAGGACCTATGAGTCCCTAGAAGAGAATCTCTCCTCTAAAACACTAACCTTCCATCCAAGCACCCCCTCGGGAGCTTGTATACTAAACAGTCATTGTGATTTTCAATGTTCCAGATCATGCTAAGGGCTGGACCTCAACAGTGAGCAAGACAGGCTCCTCCAGCAGCCCCACTCGCCCAGGCACCTGCACCCAGTCAGTCTCCAGCAGCCCCACCCACACAGGCACTGGCACCCAGTCAGTCTCCAGCAGCCCCACCCGCACAGACACCGGCACCCAGTCAGTCTCCAGCTCAGTGTCTAGGAAGAAAGGCTGAGGGTCTGAGGTCTTCCCTGAATGAGGCGCCTGAGGAGGGGAAAAGGAATGAAGACAGAAATTCCCTATCATGTGACCAGAATGTCATGGCGAACAGAAAATTAAAATATAAAGGGTGCTCCACGTCCTGCGACATCAGGGAAATGCAAATTAAAGCAACAATGAGGTACCACCACACACCAGCCAGAACGGCCGAAATCCAGAACACGGACACACTGAACGCTGGCGAGGGTATGGAGCGAGAAAACTTCCACTCATCGCCGGTGCGGATGCAAAGAGGTGCAGCCACTTCTGCAGACTGCTTGGTTTTTCACTAACTGTCCTCCTACCCCAGGAGGAGCCATTGTGTTCCTTGGTGTTTACCCAGAGAAGCCAGAGGCCGACGCCCACAGGAGCCTGCTCACGGACACGGCAGCATCTTCCTCACAACTGCCAAACCTGCGGGCCACCGAGAGGCCCTCCTGCAGGTGACAGAGGGAAGCCTGTGCTCCCTCCAGACGGTGGAATATTGTTCGGTCATAAAAGGAAATCAGCTCTCAGGCCATAAAAAGACTCGAAGGAGCTTTAACTGCTCCTCAGTGAAAGCAGCCGGTCTGAAAGGCTGCGCGCTGTGATCCCAACGATCTGACATTTGGGCAAGGCGAAGCTGTGGAGACAGTGGCGGGATCAGTGGTTGCCGGGGTGGGGAGGACGGAGGGGTGGCTCCGCATGCTCAGAGGCTGCTCGGGGCATGGAAATACTCTGTATGACCTACAGTGTCCGATGCATGTCACTGTTATTAGTCCAAGCCCACGGGATGTACACCATCTAGAGGAAGTCCCAATGTACACGATGGACTCTGGGTGGTGATGGCTCAGAGTGGGCTCATCCGTGTTAACAAATGTACCATCTGGTGGGGGAGGCTGACACTGGGGAGGCTGACACTGGGGAGGATGACAGTGGGGGAGGCTGACAGCGGGGAGGCTGACACTGGGGAGGCGGACAGTGGGGAGGCTGACAGTGGGGGAGGCTGACAGCGGGGAGGCTGACAGCGGGGGAGGCTGACAGTGGGGGAGGCTGACAGTAGGGAGGCTGACAGTAGGGAGGCTGACAGTAGGGAGGCTGACAGTAGGGAGGCTGACAGTAGGGAGGCTGACAGTAGGGAGGCTGACAGTAGGGAGGCTGACAGTAGGGAGGCTGACAGTAGGGAGGCTGACAGTAGGGAGGCTGACAGTAGGGAGGCTGACAGTAGGGAGGCTGACAGTAGGGAGGCTGACAGTAGGGAGGCTGACAGTAGGGAGGCTGACAGTAGGGAGGCTGACAGTAGGGAGGCTGACAGTAGGGAGGCTGACAGTAGGGAGGCTGACAGTAGGGAGGCTGACAGTAGGGAGGCTGACAGTAGGGAGGCTGACAGTAGGGAGGCTGACAGTAGGGAGGCTGACAGTAGGGAGGCTGACAGTAGGGAGGCTGACAGTAGGGAGGCTGACAGTAGGGAGGCTGACAGTAGGGAGGCTGACAGTAGGGAGGCTGACAGTAGGGAGGCTGACAGTAGGGAGGCTGACAGTAGGGAGGCTGACAGTAGGGAGGCTGACAGTAGGGAGGCTGACAGTAGGGAGGCTGACAGTAGGGAGGCTGACAGTAGGGAGGCTGACAGTAGGGAGGCTGACAGTAGGGAGGCTGACAGTAGGGAGGCTGACAGTAGGGAGGCTGACAGTAGGGAGGCTGACAGTAGGGAGGCTGACAGTAGGGAGGCTGACAGTAGGGAGGCTGACAGTAGGGAGGCTGACAGTAGGGAGGCTGACAGTAGGGAGGCTGACAGTAGGGAGGCTGACAGTAGGGAGGCTGACAGTAGGGAGGCTGACAGTAGGGAGGCTGACAGTAGGGAGGCTGACAGTAGGGAGGCTGACAGTAGGGAGGCTGACAGTAGGGAGGCTGACAGTAGGGAGGCTGACAGTAGGGAGGCTGACAGTAGGGAGGCTGACAGTAGGGAGGCTGACAGTAGGGAGGCTGACAGTAGGGAGGCTGACAGTAGGGAGGCTGACAGTAGGGAGGCTGACAGTAGGGAGGCTGACAGTAGGGAGGCTGACAGTAGGGAGGCTGACAGTAGGGAGGCTGACAGTAGGGAGGCTGACAGTAGGGAGGCTGACAGTAGGGAGGCTGACAGTAGGGAGGCTGACAGTGGGGAGGCTGACACAGGGGAGGCTGACAGTGGGGAGGCGGACAGTGGGGGAGGCTGACACTAGGGAGGCTGACAGTGGGGAAGCTGACACGGGGGAGGCTGTCAGTGGGGAGGCGGACACTGGGGAGGCTGACAGTGGGCGAGGCTGACAGCGGAGGAGGCTGACAGTAGGGGAGGCTGACAGCGGGGAGGCTGACACTGGGAGGCTGACAGTGGGGGAAGCTGACACTGGGAGGTTGACAGTGGGGGAGGCTGACACTGGGAGG
Organism: Myotis davidii; assembly: GCF_000327345.1. Taxonomy (NCBI): domain Eukaryota; kingdom Metazoa; phylum Chordata; class Mammalia; order Chiroptera; family Vespertilionidae; genus Myotis; species Myotis davidii. Next base: position 259,783 of record NW_006291402.1, on the reverse strand, counting down.
TTGACAATGGGGGAGGCTGACAGTGGGAGACTGACAGTGGGTGCGGCTGACACTGGGAGGCTGACAGTAGGGGAGGCTGACAGCGGGGAGGCTGACACTGGGAGGCTCACAGTGGGGGAGGCTCTGGAGGGATGGATGGGTGGATGGATAAACTGTGTGACTGAAGACTCCTCACCAGGGTCTTCAGTAGAGCTGCCAAGGGTTAGTCCCGATATTCTCGCTTTAAGCTCCTAAAACACACCAAGCTTATACCTTTACCAGGGACTTTGAACTTGTTCTTTCACCAGCTCTTCCCAAAACTAGTTCCTTCTCATGATTCAGACAAATCCTCCTTAAAAACCCCTTATCAGCCATCCCAATCAGAAGACCCACAACCAAGTCAATAATTATTACATTACTGTGCTTATTAGTAATTCATTCTCACCATCTGAAATTGGTGTGTGTATATTTCTGCTTTCCTGTTCACATTGTGCCTGCCATCCACCCCACTAGAAAGCTTCATGAGAACACATTGTGCCCAGCACACGCAAATGCTGAATAAAATATGACAAAGTTGGATAAACGAATTACTAAAGGAGGAAATAATCCTGTAAAATAAAAGCCTAATATGCTAAGTGTCTGACCATTTGTTCGACCAGTTGCTATGATGTGTACTGACCACCAAGGGGCAGACACTCCAACCGGCAGGTTAGCTTACTGCTGAGGTCCGGCCAATTGGAACTGGGTGAGATGCGCCGGAAACACCCTGGAGCCCTCATGGTCCCTCCCCGGCCCTGATAATGCACTGGTGGGGTCCCTCAGCCTGACCTGAGTCCTTTCACAATCTGGGACCCCTTGGGGGATGTCAGAGAACCAGTTTCAGCCAGATCCCTGCAGGCCAGGCCGAGGGACCCCACTAGTGCACAAATCCATGCACTGGGCCTCTAGTCAACTAAATAAATGAGTAAGCCCAGTTCTTTGGTGCTTTTATTGGCCTTTGTGACATAAAAAAAGCCCCCTGGGAATAAGAAATCTCTAGTCCTTACTGAGACTCCCTCTAAGCAGCTGCATGCTGCAGTTCTTAAGAGCCTGGCCTTACATCCATATAGACCTGGGCTTGAGACTACGACTTGTCACCTGTCATCA
>NW_006291402.1:254275-258539 GCF_000327345.1 Myotis davidii | reverse complement strand
TTTGGCGGTACGGTCTTTTTTTTCAATAGTTTTATTCATTTCAAACGGGCCGGATCCGGCCCATGGGCCGTAGTTTGCCCACGGCTGCCTTAGACCAATTACTGAACCCTCTAAGCCTCCATTTCCCCATCTGTCCAACAGAGAGAGTTACAACACAAACTCCTAAGGCGCTGAGAGGAGTAAAATCGTCCTGCATGAAAAGCACCCGACACGAAGTTCTTCACACACTAACACCCACTCTTCACACACTAACAGCCACTCTTCACACACTAACACCCACATGATGGCCGTCACGGGGAAGCTGTGAGGCCTCTGCCCTCTGACCTCCCATGTTCTGAGACCCGGCCTGTGCAACAGAGACATCGACACACCTGAGTCCTCCCCACGCATTTACCTCGAGCGGCTCTGCAAGCCACCAGCCTGTGAACGCTTCCAGCACTGGGCAGACGTTCTGGTGCCTTTACTGGGCTTTGAACAGGGAGGCAGCTTTGGGCCCCTGCAGCGGGGAGGGCGTCCACACCAGGGCCAGCGAGACGCGGACAGCACCCGCTCACAGACCCGCCTCCTCTTGGCAATGCCGTTCTCCGGGAAAATTCCTCTGAGCAGTTTCCGTGGGGGTCAGGCCACCGTATGTGAATTTTCTCCGTGGGCCCCACATATGTCAACATGGTATTTTGTTAAGAAAACGCATAAAGAGGATTGCCGGCTGCCATACGACACTCGCTCTATAATGCCGTCAGCCTGATGGTTTCCAGAAGCAAACAAACAGCGAATGAGAAAAACTCGATCTGTAATTGCGGGGCCCTGCACAGCTGCGTCCCGGGGCGGGTGGCTGGGGGCAGACACTGACGTACAGCGTGGAGCTAGGGGAGGCCTTGATGCATCACCTACTGGGGAAACAAGCGCGCTCAGTGTGTTTTGGGACAAATACTTGATTCTTCATCAAGTGTGTGGCCTGCGTCGGGGCTAACCTGACACCAGGAAGAGGCAGCGGCGTCTCAGGTGGCTGCAGAGCAAGCGCAGGGCTGCCTGTGAGAATGATGGAGGATCTCGTAAGCGCCCAGTTCCCACGCCAGCAATGCCCGCCGCTGAGTTTTCCTCCTTTCACGCTGCCTGTAATCCATTCAGACAAATCCTTTCATCACACGGGCTTCCTCTGCTCATTATGACCCAGGTGATTAATTACTAAATTTCTCCCTCATTCTTGCACACGTCCGCGGGCTCATTTTTCATGTGCAGAGTGGCCTTTCTTGTTCAAGTGCACGTGCCCGCGCTGCTCAAACGTCTCCATTTCACGCCCCCAGGTTATTAATAACAGTTCCAATCGGCCCATTTGGAAAGCTGGCCGTTTGTGGATGTGACTGTCCCCCGCGCTAGCGGGGCAGCGTGGAGGGGAGCCCAGCCGCCCCTGGGTGAGGCGTCGGCACAATCAGCGACCCTGACCCTCAGAGTCTGTCGGAAACTCCTCTTTCTGGGACAAACGGGTTCATGGAGTAAATGGAACTGGCGCCCCTCCTCGCCCACCTCCCCGCGCCCAAAGCTGGTCTGAACTGGTCCCTGTGTGCAAGCTCCCAGCCAGCCCCAGACTGGATCTTAGAATAAAAACCAAAAGGAAAGGAAAGCGGATGCACTGGAGCAGACGTGAAACTGACCAGTCACCGAAACGCAGCGGGACAGGCACGTTTGAAAACAACCCACGCATAAGGACGTGGGGACTTCCTTTCACCCACGTGGGGCCGACACCTGGCCCTGACAGCAGCGGAGCCAGGCTGTTCTCACTCCTCACTCCCCACACACACCGCCCTGTGCGTGAGCCAACAGCAGGGACCACGGGAGGCAATTAGGTTTCAGGTTTCCATCCAGCCCTGCTCACGCCCCACCAGCCCTCTCCCCACGAAGCTCTCAGTCCCATAACAAACGTGAGTGCTGCGGGGCACAGTGTGGAGCCGGAACAGGACACGGCTGTTAGCACGACTCGCTGCCTGACGGCACTTCACACTACCGAGGGGACTACCAAGTTCCCAAGAGGCCTGAGTGCCCCGTATCATGTATGTGTCATGCCTAGATCATCGACGTCATTCTGTGCACACACAGCTTAACTCCTGGCTTTGTGTAACGCCCTGTGGCCTCCTGTGAGTGAAATTATAAGGATCCCCAGCTCGGTCTCTGCCACTTACTTCATTTTCCCAGGGATGGCAACAATGAAGAGCCTTTCCCTGACTGGAGAGGATGGAGAGTGGAATGAGGCTGCACACACACATGCACACACGGGTACACGCACACATGCGTGCACACACAGGCACACAGGCATCGCCCACATCTCCACACTGCCATGGGAAATATCTTCTCTGAGGTGGACAGAGGGGTCAAGACAATGAGTCACTTCAAGTTGGCCTTCGGCCAGGACCCCACGCGCCTGTGAAGCTCGGTCTCAACATGAGCTGATGTCGGTAGTGCGAGGCCTCCCTCATCGGTGCCTCCTGTCCCAGGAGCTCAGCAGGCAGCTCCCTGGCCCTCCCTCCTGTCCCAGGAGCTCAGCGGGCAGCTCCCTCGCCCTCCCTCCTGTCCCAGGAGCTCAGCAGGCAGCTCCCTGGCCCTCCCTCCTGTCCCAGGAGCTCAGGGGGCAGCTCCCTGGCCCTCCCTCCTGTCCCAGGAGCTCAGCGGGCAGCTCCTTCGCCCTCCCTCCTGTCCCAGGAGCTCAGCGGGCAGCTCCCTGGCCCTCCCTCCTGTCCCAGGAGCTCCCGGCTCAGCCAGCAGCACTCCCTCCACACAACAGGAACTCCTTGCAAATTAGCATTCCTCCCTCCTGCCTGCCCTGCCCTCCAGTTTTCAAACATAACAACAATCTAAATGAAATAATGAGAGAGACTCATTCTGATGCTGTGGAGGAAACTGGTTTATTGCTAAGGCAGCAAAGAGAACTAATTGAATGCACTGGAGAGAAGGAAGCAGAAGGGAGAAGGAGAAAGGAGGGTGAGGTAACCTGATGGAATGACGCAGGCGGGAGAGGCTAACACGCCTGCACATGTGCCACACACACACACACACACACACACACACACAGGCAGGGCCAGCTCTGGGAAGTCATAGGGTAGAAACTGCATAGGTGTGAATGCACAGCTTCTGAGATGGCAACGCCGGCCAGGGCGGGGCCTACAGGGCCTGAGAAAGGCCTTCTCGCAGTCCACCCTCGTCCAGAGCTCCTGGGCTTAGGCAAGCACACACGTGGTCTGTCCCAGACACAACGGTGACCTCAAGTCTCTACAGCAGCGCGGTGACCACAGGCCACAGCCGCTATGCCTACGACCCATCTTCCATGAAGACCGGGAGCCCAGAAAGGCTTATCACCTCTGACCCCCGAGGACGAGGCGATGCCATGTGCCTTCCAAGGCCAGCTCGCTGAGGGCCACGCAGCCTACTGTGTCCCTGCAGCACTGGCTCCGGGAGGCCTGGGCTGCACATGCTAAGCTGCTGCCCTGAGGTCATCATGCCGGGAGAGGTCGTAGAGACACTTCCTCAACCATCCCAACCATTCCCAAGGACCCAACCTCCGGGCACACCAGCGGGGCCTACATGGCGCTGAGGAGACCAGGCCATTCCAACACCAGGCCATGTGGGTTCTCCCAGCAGGCCAGGCACCGCTCTGCTCCTCCCCACAGAACCAGAGCCAAATAAAATGGTCGTCTCACAGCACAAAAGTCTGACAGTGTGTCACACCATGAAAGCAAACCAGAACAGGTCTGTCTTTCCTCTGCTTCTTCAGGAAACCATCCATTTCGGCATGACTAATCTTAGTCTCCGCATCTGGGAAATGGGACTAAGACAACTAATACCTAGCTCACAGAGCTTTTAAAAGAGCCACCAATATAAATTATGATAATAATCACCACCACCGACATTCACTTAGAGTTGCTATGTCTCAGGGTTCATCTTGCATATCTACACTAATAAAAGAGAAAAATGGTAATTGGCTTACAACGCTACCCTTTTCATTGGCTAATCAGGGCTATATGCAAATTAACTGCCAACTCAGATGGCAGTTAACTGACAACAAAGATGGCGGTTAATTTGCATATGTAGGCACAATGCAGGGAGGCTAAAGGGAAAGCAGGAAGAAGCCCCCTGCCACTGACAGTGATCGGAAACCCAGCGGGGAGCTAAGAGCCGCCTTTGCCCTGCCCCCCAGCCATGATCAGAGAATCAGGCGCCTTTGCCGCCCTGGCCAGTGATAGCAGGAAGTAGGGGTGGAGCCAGCGATGGGAGC
>NW_006291402.1:238758-253966 GCF_000327345.1 Myotis davidii | reverse complement strand
CGTCACATGGTGAAAGGGGCAAGGGATCTTTCTGGATCTCATTTTATAAGGCACTAATCCCATGCATGAAGTCTCCACCCTCATAACTCAAGCACTTCCCAAAGAGACACCTGCTAACACTCCCATTTTGGGGGGTTAGAATTTCAATATAGTAAGCCCTCGATTTTAGGAACCTCAATTTAATGGACTTTTGGTTTAACAGACAAAATTTCAGGCCCATATGTCATATGTGAAAATCAACACCCTGTGAATTTTTAAATGCTTATAATTAAACTAGTGGCCCAGTGCACAGATTTGTGCACATTGAAAGGAAATTAATTAGAAGATTCGTGTGGTAATTACGTTACTGCAAAGAAATACATGTCAAAATCCTATATAATAAAAGGCTAATATGCAAATTGTCCCCTCGACTGGGAGTTTGACCAGGAGGCGGGGCTGGCCATTGACCGGCAGCAGGCAGCTGCTAGGGACCCTACCCGTGCATGAATTTCGTGCACTGGGCCTCTGGTATTATATAAATGAATGCTCTTAACCACCAAGGATGTAGAAAGCTGTTATTATCCCCTTTAAAATAAGAAAGCGAGGCCCAGAGAGAACAGTATCTTTCCGAAACACGTTGTGAGAGGAAGAAGGTGAATTTGAAACCAGAGCAGCCTTCTCCATCTCCTTGACCACTCACAAAATGTGCTCACATGTAGACAAACATTTAGGACAGTGCCTGACACATATTTAAGCTGAAGAAGAACGTTACTGTTACTGTTACTATTAGTGGTGTTGTTGTTAAGAATCTGATAATCAGCAGACACAGACAGGAAGCACCCGAGTGGGTCTTTCCTCCCTCTCTGGTTTGGCACCTACAGGTGAATTTTGGGTGCTCTGTCCACTCCTCGCAACCCCTCCCAGCCATCAGAAAACAACGGGGAGAATATTCGCAGTGTGTACTCTCTATGCCCCGAAGATTTCAATTTCATGCTGTACTGAACCTTAGAAATGCCCCCCTTTAACCATGTTTTTATCCTAAACCAGTGTAAAAACTTTTATATTTCCTAATGGAGTGTACATTTACCCATTCCTACCAATCTAACGGCAATTTATGAGAAGTGAGGCAATAGCCAGTAAGATAAGCTTGAAGCTTTCATTCTAAAAGTTCAATCAGTTAACCTAGGACAGCAATCACATCTCCGGAATGAATAATGACGTGGAATAATATCTGGATGGAGATTTGCCTTTTTGCATAGAAAATTGCATTATCATGTGGGTATCTCAGCTGGATACATAAGTTTACCAATAAGAGTAGCGCTTCATGCATTTTTATCATGGAGCCGTTTGATGCTGAGATTTCCAGAGGATTCGCGTTGAGGGAGGAATCCTTAATGTCTGTATAATGCGTGATGTTCTCTGAGCTGTAGGTGTGCGGGTGGAAAGGCAGGAGTGGGCTCTGCAGTTCGGAAAAGCTGCCACCACACTTTCCCAGGGGTCCTTCCTTCCCCTTGGCGAGTGGGGGAGCTGCTGAGGCACAGTGTACGGAGTTCTTTAAAGAAATGGCACTGGAAATAACCGCCATGTCAATTTCAGCTAATGGGGCACAGTATGGGCTCATTTTGAAGCAAGGAGGAGTGGCGTGCAACCACTAAGGAAGCACTGCGTATGCCATATGTGAGCATGCCCATCCAAGCACAGCTCGGCGCATCTCTCCCACAGACGAGGAGATGGGCCTCCCACTGACCGGGTCCCGGGCAAGCATTAGGAAGCATAATTGTAAATGAAATTAGTGGGGAAGCAGGCAAGGGTTTTCCACGGGGACATCAAAGACTCCTATTGGTGTGGGAGAGACTTAATTCCTGAATGCCACTACCTTCCCCCTCACAGGTGCAACTGCTAGAACATTTCAGATGCACACACCTGCTTGCCAGCTGCCATGGTTAGCTGAGAGTGTGCCCTTTCAAACGCAGGAGGAAGCCAGCTGAGGTAACCCTCTCTCCTCCCACCACTCCCGGGATGAATGCGCTGGCTCCGGCAGGGCTCCACCGGTGAATGACCCACAGCCCTGCTTCTCCAAGAGAAGACATCCGCGCTTGGGCCTCTGACAAAAGTTGAAGACTTCCACAGAGTCTGCAGGTGCCAACGGAAGGCAAGTCCAGTGGCTAAGAGCACAGACATTGGTGTCGGGAAAACGCAGGCTTGACTCCTGGACCTGCCCCGCTTCTGTTCTATCGGTGCCTCAGTTCCTGCCTTCCATGAAAGAGAAGCAAAAATGGCACCTGCCTGAGAAGAGCCGAGAAAACTAGGTAAGGAAACGCAAGGGTTAAGCATATCCCTGTGCCAGGGAGGGTGCCGTGCGTTTCAGTTCCTAAGTACTGATGCTCATGGGTTGGGAGTCCAGTCCTGTCCCAAGTCCTGAGTGAACACAAACCAGGTATCTTGGCCTATAGGAGGCAGCAAAAGCTCAGCAGGGCAATGGGTGCTGTCCACAACTGTGGTGCTGAAAATGAGCTCATCCCCACCTTCTGAAACAGCACTCAGGGCTACCTGACTGTCCTGTCCACGGCTTCTAATTGGCCAGCCATCTATGGCAAGAGGAGTAAATAACGCTGGTATTGAGGAATAATGCAGATGATATTTTTCTATGTGAGCCATCAAGACTCCCCCACTTCTTTCGGATTAATTGTGATGGTTAACACCCACTTGTGACTTGAACCACTACACTCCGCATGCTCTGATCACTGGCACCCCTTCTTCCTTTTAAACACTGCATATCCACGCGTATCTCTGTGCTTTTGCACACACTGCCTGCTTTATGGAGGATGCTCTAATCCCATTCTTTGCCTACCAATTCCTTTAAGGTCCAGATACTCACAGTCTAATGGAGCAGACTTAGAGTAGAATCAATAGATAAGTCCACGAAGCAATGTAGCATGGGGAACAGGCAGCCGATGCAGGATGAGAGGAATGAAGGCGGCTTTCCAAGGGGCGTGGAATCTGCACGGGATCTGGAGGATGCCTGAGGCAGGTGACAATGAAGGGGAAAGGCTGTCTGCAGTGGGTATTTGTGTTTCCATATTTGCCAAACATAACATCGGACAAACTGTCCCATGACACTATAGGGACCAGATGAAGAAATCGGAGCCAAATGAAACAACGGTTAGGACACGTCAGAGCTTGTTTTTATTGAAAACATGTAGATTAGGAAAGCTCAGATCTTAATGGTGTACAACATGCTATAAGATTCTTTTTATATAGAATTCTAGGCACAGCCAAAAGCTGGCATAAAGCATATTTACTGGGGCCACAGTGGGAGGAGACTGCAAGGGAACTCTTTTGGGTGACAGAAATATTCTATACCTTGAAGGTACACATGACTGTATATGGACATCAAAACGCATTAATTTTATACTGATATTTTGTGAACTTTATGGAACATAAATTATACTTCAACCAAGTTGTTTTAGAGTAAGCAATGAAATACTTAATATGTATAAAGCACAGGACCTCACCCAGGACTCTGCATCTTTAATGAGCATCTCCAGCAAATCTGTTGTGCACGGTCTGAAAACAACCACTTTAGAAATTCTGACGGATTGATCATCTACTCAAAGTTATACCTGGAAAGATCTCTAGTTGTCTGACACATGACACCATGCTTGAAATTGTGCCAAATGCTATCAACAACATATGTGTGGCCGAGACTTCCAGCTGCTAACTTAGCATTTATTCTCTCATTCATCTCCAGTAATAGATGCATTTTATATGGGTACATAGTTCCCCAGTGAAACACTGTATTTCCCAGCCCCTCTTGCAACTAGATATGGCCATGTGATTAAGTCCTGACCAATGAGAAGTAAGTTTCAAGATTTCCAGGAAAACTCCTTTAAAAGAGGAAATGTGCCCCTTTTTGTCTCCATTCCTCCCTCTTAGCATATGAGTACAACAGCTGGAGTTCCAGCATCCATCTTTAACCCTGAGGCAACTTGTTAAAGGTGGAGAAGGACCTGTTAAAAGGAGCCCGAGTCCCTGATGGCCATGGAGATACTATTGACTATATTAGACCATGTCTAACTCTGGACTTCTTTATTTTTAATGGTTATTGATTTTTTTAGAGAGGAAGGGAGAGGGAGAGAGAGAAACATCAATGTGTCATATTGATTGACTGCCTCCCACACGCCCTCTACCAGGATCCAGCCCAACCCAGGAATGAGCCCTTGACTGGAAATCAAACTAGCCACCTCCTGTTGCACGGGACGATGCCCAACCAATTGAACCACACCAGCCAGGACTGGGATTCTTTTATATTGGAGAGAAATATAAACTTTCCTCTTATTTTAAGTCACTGTTATGTGGGATGTTTCTGGTATGTGCAGCTGAACCTAATCTTAACGCATCCATTTGGCTTACTAACTGCCTTTCTCACCATGCTGGTTTCACTCTCCAGGGTGCTTGGTGGCAGAATCAAATGTCAGGCAAATCTGGTAAAACAAAAAAACTGGGACAAAGGAAAATCTCTTAGGGTCTTTGTTGACCAGAGGACTCAATATTAGTCAACTCTGATGCAGAAGATTTCAAAAAGCTAATTCAGTGTCAGGTTATATAAATGGAGGTAGCGTATAAAGATGAGCCTTTTAATATACTTTGTAGAAAACAGATGGCATATTAAATTCATTTCTGGACACTTCACTGGAAGAAGAATGCTGATAAAATTGAGAGGAACAAAACTCAAGAATGGATTAGAGATAGTGGTCAGAAAATATCAACTGCAGAATTTAGACTCTAACCTGGAGAAGGGAACACTGGGGCGGAAGGGACAGATGATGCCAACACAGGCAAAGCCATCGCGTTCTAGAACAGCAGGTCTCATCCCCGCAGCCGAAGAGGAAACACATGGGCACCAGAGGGAATCAGCGCGAGACCCACCAGACCGAAAACGAGCTGCCTCACAAAATATTGACTTCTCTCGTACACTGATTGATTAATTGATTTACACCTCACCTTGTGCCCAAAATAAATAGCTCACATTTCTAAAGTGATTATGTGATAACACTAGTCTGAGTGCTTCATATGTATAATTCATTTTATTCACACGACACTCTTAAGCAGCTACTATTATTATCCCTATTTTTATGGATGAGCAAACTGAGAAGAAAGGTTCAAAACCTCGCCCAAGGTCACAGAGAGAGAAAGATGGAGGCAAAGCCGAGAGTCCAAGGCAAGCATCCGGCCTGGGAGCCCGCACATTTGCCACGGGGCACGGCCACCCTGCTACGGGGCAGGCGGCGAGGGGGGCTGCCACGCTGAGACAGCAGCGGGGACTGTGGGCCTCTCCGACCCGTCAACCGCGGGGGCCTGGGGACGCTCGGAGGGAGGCCGGTCTGTGGAACCGTGACATGCTGGGTTAGTGACCTGCAGTTTGATGTGAAGGTAACACAACTGTATGTTCAAGAGAAGCAAAGAAACCAGAGGCATAGGTTTGTCTGAAAAGTCGGGGCAAGAGACGGAGAGCCTGAAATCGCCCCTGGCATTGTGAGGACTGAAGCCACAGGGCATTCAGGTTTGAGAAGGTGCAAAGCAGAGACCTGGATGGCAGGGGCTAAGGCTCAAACCGTGAGCCGCACCCTGCACGGCGTGGCCAGAGACGGGCCCTGGGCACAGCCTGTTGCTGCTGAGGGCGGGGCGTGAGCCGCTCCAAGGCTGAGTGCTGAGACCTGTGAGGGCCTGTTGCCTTGGCCTGTCCAGAATCCACCCTTTGTTCTTCAATAGCCTCTCTGCCAGGCTCCCAGGTGTGCCTGACCCCTGAATCCACAATCACCCATGTTCAGACCTGGCCAATAGCGTGGCCTATTCCCCAGACCAGCATGGTTGGTTTAGGTGGACAGAGGACCCATATGGGTTCAACGAGAATCATTGGTGGAATTATTAGGAAAGATCCTCCTTACCAGCCAGGACACCTGTGCGGGTATGATAACTGCATGGAGGTGCTAAGACCCTCTCTGCCGTTAGGGGAGAGCTGTCCATACATGAACAAATATGACAGGAAGGAGAGCCAAGGGGTGGGGGTATTTGCACATCCAGATCCAGTATGTTATTTACATACTAGAAGCCTGATGCACAAAGATTCGTGCAAGAACAGGCCTTCCTTCCCCTGCCGGCATGTGGCGGGCTCGCTTTCATCTATTCAAAACAAAGCTGAGCTGCCTGCGCTGCTGCCATGACCTCCACCATCACCCGTTGGCTGGCCCAGGGCTCCCGGGGCGTGCTAACTGTGCACCGAGCGAGCTCCTGTGCATCCAAGCCCACAGGGCTGCTCCAATGCTAGGGTTTTGTTTACCAGAGCTGCAGGGCAGGGTGGGGTAGAGGGAGACACCAGACACAGAGAGCTACAACCTCAGGTACCAGAGGGTTGCCTCTGAGGCCAGGGGCTGGGCCACAGGGAGGCTGCAAGGATGGTTGACAGGTGTGGAGTGTGGCAGGGAGGCCCTGAGGAGATGCGCTGCCCAGAGGTCCAGAGTAGCGGGGAGCAGGGCTGCCGCCATCTTTGTCGGGTTAATTTGCATACTTGCTCCTGATTGGCTGTGGGTGTTGCAAGTGATGGTCAATTTACATATTTCTCTTTTTTTAAGATTAGTTCCTGGATTTCTGTTAAGTACACAAATAAATTCTCCTTTTTGTCAGTTTCTGTCACTTGCTACTGACAGTGATGGCCAGTGTGTCCCGCTATGCTTCAGGGAGACCGCGCCCCCAACACGTGCTTTCTGCGACACTCCTCTCTACTGCATCATAGGTTCCTCACGAGCAAGGAGTGGCCTTCCCCCACCGGCAGCACCGCCCAGGGCGGGAGCATTCACTGCAGAAACAAATGTCACTGAATTCATTCAAGTCTATGAAATGAAATAATACAGGCGAGAGGGTGCTATAAACTGTAAAGTGTTTTTACTATTATTTCAAACAAAGGTGTTGTAATAGCCTCTCTTTATTTTTAAAATGTACTGAATCAGAAACTCCATCGAGTTCCCCGAGAAGAGGTGCCCTCGGCGTGTTTTGCTCAGCCACATGGCGTCCTACCAATCTGGCCCTTTGCCTTTTTTCCTCTTCTTTCTCAAACGCATCCTTTAAGGAAATGCAGTGCTGGTACTTAACATCAAATCTTGGCAAGGTAAATGCTTCCTTTATACAAAAACAAAACACACACCAAAAAAAGATGGAGGAGTACATCATTTAAAGCAATAAAAAAACAATTTATGATCCATCTCTGATGCTCAAATGCAAAATGGGACAGAAAAATGTCTATGGGTAATGAACTTTACAACGCCTGCTAAAGTCCTGCATGGGAAGGAAAAAAGACAGATGATTCAAAAATACAAATCTCTTCCATTCAAATAACTTGTGCAAAACTAAAGTACACACACACACACTGTACACTATAATCACAAATGTAATAGTGACCGATTCCAGATAGGAACTAAAAACCCACAATAAGCCAAATGATGAGAACCTCTCACCGTCTCTTCCAACTATACTCACTCCCACCTGGTTCTCTCCCCGGTTCTCAGCCAGCAGGGAGAGTAAAGGGGAAATGATGGGAAAGAGGAGAGCCCACCCACTGAGCAAGTAGAAGGTGGGCTTGGGAGGGCAAGGGACATGTACGTCCCTGTCGCTGCCCTGTGTGACCTTGAGCAAATCAGCCCACCTCTCAGGCCTCAGCTTCCCTACCTGTAGTAGGGGCAAGTGATGCCTTCCCAGGTTGTTGGGGTTGAGTGATAAAACAACCGGAAAGTGCTTACCACAGGAATCCATCATTGGTTTACTCATCCTTTCATCGAGCCTGGCTTAGACCAGCCACCACAAATCAGCGCGACCCTCCACATGCATTCAGCCACACCAGAGCACTGGCTGTGGTCCCTGCGTTGCTTCCAGCTACTTGCCCACTTGGCCAAGTTAAGTCACCGTCAGCCCCTAAGGTCTAGGAGGCTCACTCCATCTAAGAGCCTGAACCCACTCAGGGTGGGCAACTATTCATGTCCAGGGGCCAGACAGAGCCACACCAGGCTTAGGAGCCCTGCACGGGCTGCACCCTCTTTCCTGGTCTCACCTCCCCTGCCGGGGGGAGCCTGAGCCAGAAGCTTTCATCGCGTCAGCCCCAGGAAGATGCTGAGGCTGGGAGAGCGCTGCCGCCCGGCTATCTAAAGGTCTGTGGGCTGCACTTGGACTCTCCAAGAAAGCTTAAGTGGAAAGGACATCTTTCAATAACCAACATCATCATCTCCCCACGCGCCGCCATCCCAAACAGACAGCCGCGTCCAGGGGTCCTGCCGGAGAAAGCTCTTTCCAGGAAACAATCAGCCAGGACATCGCCGTCCAATTCGCTCTGACACTGATGAGCACCACGGCAGCGAGAAGGGCCCAGTCGCGTGACGCCAGCTCCCGGCACGGCTTTGGAGTTGTGGTTCTCTTTCAAGTGTGTCACCGCTCAGGTGGAGCCAGGGGAAGCGGGCAGGTACAGACAGCTGCCTGTGGCATGGGAGGCTACGAGCATCAGCAAACATTCTCAGACTCCATTCGTTCATTCAATCATTTATTCATTCATTCAATCCATATTTATTAAGTGCGGGGTTCTGTTCTGGATGCTGAGGGCAGAGCAGTAAACAAACAAGGCACAATCCTTGCTCTCACGGAATGTGTGTGCCGGTCGTAAGACACAAACAAAAAATAATGAAGGTAAACAAGAGCCCCAGGCAGTGACAAGAGCTGGGCTGGGACCACGCTGGGCAGCAGGATGGACAGAGACCTGGCTGGAGGGAGCAGGGCTGACGCCTGTGCAGCCAGGCTGTGCTCTGGACGTTTTATGAATGAGTGACGGGAGCCAGCCCGGCGAGCTCCGGACAAGGGCCACTGAGGTAGGTGCAGGTTTTCCCAAAGGCAGTGCCATTGGCGCTCCGAGTGGGTCTCTCTCTCTTGTGTGGGCCTGTCCTGAGCACTGCCGGGCATGTAGTGTCCATGACCACACCGACCTGCTCGCTGTAGGGTCCCCCTCTGCAATCATTAGGGTAGTGCAAAGTGCTGGCACTCACTTACAAAGGGGGAGGGAATGATTCTCCACAACCACTGACAAAGGAGCGAACAAAGGCAAAGGACTGAGTTAGGCAGAAGCAAGGGCTGTTCACACAGCAGCGAAGGCTGGTGGTCTGGCCTGGAATGAGTGATGGGGAAAGACGGAGGGTGCGTTTATCGCCGGACAGGCTTGGCCGTGGTATGCGGAGACTGCACGCTGTCAGCTGGGAAGGTTTTAATGCCACTGTAATTAGCCAGTTGCTAATGACAGGAAAGGAACAAAGGGGAGACCAGACATTGTAAGCAGGGCCATCTGGGCCACTTCACCAGGGAGCTGCAATTTCACACGCCCCAGGGAGCCACCGCCCATTCCCTGCAGGTCACAGGGGAAGGGACTGGACAAAGAGGAAGTGGCGCATGCCAGGTGATGTAGGGGTGACACAGGGAAGGTGCCTGTCAGCATAGCCTGGGAGCCATGGGTTGGCCACAGGGGGCAGAGCCCACAAAAGTTGGGAACTCATAATCCCCCAAACAAAGAAGTTCACTGCTTAGCGCACCCGTGGCCCTTGGCGCTCTTGGCTCAGGTGGCTCTCTCGTTCCTCTGGCTTTGCTCGCTCCTGCTCCTGTTCCCTCCACAGCCGTGTGCCCTCCAGACCCCACACACAGCGGGCTGATGGACGACAGCCGGAAACACAAACTCAGCCAGCCTGCTGCTGGTCGGACTGTGCAGACATGGGACGGAAACTCTAGGCCACGGCTGTAATCCTGGCTCCGCTGAAGGCGAGGCAGGACGAAGGGAAACGGGACCTTGGAAATTCCGGTGTCTAATCCCACGCAAATAAGTATCATTCATTCTCCCGTGTGTGCAAGTCTCAGAAGATTCTTCTTCTCATGACATCGCAAGAAACCCACATCCTCCCCATCCTCCACCTCCCACCCCCTCCTGGTTCTCCCCGCCCCCGCAACAGGTGGGCACAGGGAGAGTTCCCGGCTGGTAACAGCTTCATGTGGGAGACAGACGATGAGCAGAGCACGGGAGCCAGTTCCCCCCGGTCTGCACAGTGTCAGGAAAGGGGATACGATGTGGTGGGCAGAGTAAGGGTGCTGCCTGGTGCTGCTGTTAGCAAAGATGTCAGCAGCACAGGGAAGTGAGGTGACTATCTCATTTCGTCAGTCCGAAAATGTTTACCTTTAAAACAGGTTTTTATTGATTTTAGAGAGAGGAAGGAAGAGGGAGAGAGAGGAACATCAATGAAGAGAGAGGATCACCCATCGGCTGCCTCCTGCATGACCCCTCCTGGGGATCGAGCCTGCAACCCAGGCATGTGCCCTGACCTGGAATCAAACTGTGACCTCTTGGTTCATGGGCTGACGCTCAGGCCAGGCTGAAATGTTTACTTTTACTGACAGTTCAACCTCCCTGAAATCAGAGCATCTCACAATGAGCACGGGCCAGGTAGAAGTCATGACTGATTGTCAGTGTATCAAGAGACGGCCGTCCGAGAGAGAAGGGAGTGCTCTGTGAGAAACGCTGCAAGAGGAATGGCCTGGAAGGAACAGAGAAGATAAGGAAAGGGCGACAGGGACGCTGCACACTGGGGGTGATGTAGAAGGGTCAAACCTTGAGCAGGAAATTCGAAGGATGTTGGACAGCTGGTGCAAGCTTACTTCTGGGCATGTATGCGAGGGCGTTTCCAGAACAGATTAGCATTTGAGTCAGTAGAGAAAGGAAAACCCCCTCACCAACGTGCTGGGCATCACCCAACCCACCGAGGGGCTAAGGAGAACACACAGGGGGAGGGAGGGTGAGTCTCTCCTCGCTTGAGCTGGCACCAGCACATTCTCCTGTCCTGAACACCACCCCTCCTACCTCTGGGGCCTCTGACTCAGAATAAATTACACTACCATCTCTCCCGAGCCTCCAGCGTGCAGGTGGCAGATCGTGGGCCTTCTCGGTCTTCCTAATCATAGGAGCCCATTCCTGTAATCCCAACTCTCTCCCTTTCTCTCCCCGTCTCCGTCTCTCTCTCCCTCCCCCTCTCCCTCTCTCTTCAACCCCCCTTTCTGTTGATTCTATTTCTCTTGAGAACCCTGATTACAACAGCCTGGGAACATGTCCTTTGCCCTCTGCTCAGACACCATGGGAGGCACGAGGAAATGAAAAGCGGGACTAGGCCAGATGGAGGCGCACTGGGGAGAAGCGCTGCAAACTTAGACAGGACTGAGTGACTGAAGAACTCAAACTGCTGTAAGATCTTCAGCAAAGAACTGGGCCCATCAGAGCCTCTCCTCCGAGCTTTCATCCTTCCATCTTCTGGCAACCAGTCCCCACTCCCTCTGGAGCACCCCTTCCTCCTCTGGCTGGGTTGTTTCAGGCAGGCTGCCTCCACCCTGGCCCCTGGGCAGCAGGAGACCCAGGTCTGTGCCATCCGTGCACAGGGATCAGCTCAGGGTGGCATGCAGCCCAATCGGGGCCAGTCGCAGTCAGCCGGGAACCTCCGCTGAATGTATCTGAGAAAAGGACGGGCACTGGGGAGGACGCTGGAACCCTGGCAGCCTCTGCCTGGGGAGCGAAGCCAGCACAGAGGCTAGGACTGGAGATGGCCTGGGGGCCTGGGTCCCGGGGCCAGCTGTGCATGAAGGCTCTGGACAATGGCCGATGTTTCGGTCTGCTGAGCAAATAAATTCCTTTGTGGGGAAGGGCAATGCCACCTCCAACAGACAGAATCCTGACTTAACTACATACTGCTGCGTCCTGCATGCCCATGGTCCAAACGTCCAGGCAGATGGGCCGCGCTGGCCTCTTACCCAAGCTTTACACGAGACTTCTTCTGCAACGGTGCCAGGGCGGGCGGCCAAGCTCCGCGGTGCACAAACACCAGACACCAGACGTGTGCTCCCTGCAACCCCTAGAGCTCCCTGGCCAAGGGCTTTCCCATCAAAGCCTGGTCGGGATCCACAGAGCACACGGCACTGTGGACAGCACTCCTGGGGGCCAGCCCTCCACCGTCTGGTGTGGGTGTCCCAGGGGATGACGTAAGACACAAGAAAACGCCACTGGTCCCCTCACCACCCCGTCACAAAGCCTAAATCCCCTTCATCAGGTTCCCCTTTGGGCTGGCTCGCTCTCTCTCTCTCTCTCTCTCTCTCTCCCTGTGCCTCTCCCTCTCCCTCTCTCAAAGCCTTCTGTTGGGATACATCTGTGTCACACAGGAGGGGTCACCTGTCCAGATCACACAGGTCTGCTCATAACACGAGGAGCAGCCTCCTAGAGAAACCAGACAGGCCGGTTCCCGCTGGCTGGCCCCCGCACTGTGAATTCCTTAAGAGGGAGGAAGTGTCTTTCCTGGGCCCACTGTCCCCAGCACCCCACGCAGTGCCCAGAACACACACACACACACACACACACACACCAGATATGTACTGAATAAATGGTTTGTGAGTGACAGTTCTGGGGTTGGGAGTTAGGGGCCTGGTTTCTGCTTTTGGCTCTGCCCCAAGTCTACCCTCACATTCATGCCATGCCTCTGGGGCCTGGGGCCAAGGGCCTCATTCCAGCCAATGAGGAGGTGGCCCCTGAGCCCTGGCATCAGAGCTGGGGTCCAGCACCATTGGGTTTGTTTGGCCCACCCTTGATTTTACATGTTTGCAGCAACCTACAAACCTGAGAGAGTTCATGTAAAACTTCAGACCTCTGGCTTTTCTGGCAACACGGAGCCCACCCTGTATAGGACAGCAATGGGCAGGAAAGAGTAATGGCTGCCCCTTTGAAAGAGACCAAATCTCCTGCTGTCCCCGCACAAGGTTAGCGGCCACTTAGAGTCACGCGGCCCTATTTCTTTTCTTCTTGTGAATAAATAAATATCGATGGAGACTCTAAGCGAGTTGCATTTTAACATCTTTGAGAGCATATTTCTTTTTATTTAAAATATATTTTATTGATTTTTTTACAGAGAGGAAGGGAGGGGGAGAGAGAGTTAGAAACATCAATGAGAGAGAAACATCCATCAGCTGCCTCCTGCACACCCCCTACTGGATATATGCCTGCAACCAAGGTACATGCCCTTGACTGGAATCGAACCTGGGACCCTTCAGTCCACAGGCCGATGCTCTATCCACTGAGCCAAACCAGTCAGGACAAGAGAGGATATTTCTTAACAGGAGTGAAGTTAAACCCCAAATACTCAGTAATACAATCAATTGTCCATGTCACATTTATTACATGTGCCAGTGCCATTCTAAACACATCAACTTGCCCCATTCAACCTTCAGAGTAACCCTAGGAGGTAGGTACTAGGAGTATCCATATTTTTAAAAAGAGAAAACTAAGGCACAGAAAGGTTAAGTAACTCGTGCAAGTTCACACAGCCTGCATGTACTTGCTACATGCTAAGCCAGGAGCCCAGGCAGCCTACATGTACCCACTACACGCTACTGCCAGGAGTCTAGGCAGCCTGCATGTGCAAGATGCACCACGCTACTGCCAGGATCCCAGGCAGCCTGCATGTACAAGGTGCTACATGCTACTGCCAGGATCCCATGCAGCCTGCATGTACCTGCTACATGCTACAGCCAGGAGCCCAGGCAGCCTGCATGTACCTGCTACACGCTACTGCCAGGAGCCCATGCAGCCTGTATGTACCTGCTACACACTACTGCAAGGTGCTTCTGAGCTGGAGGAAGCAGCCGGCCTCACACCCAGACTGCTGCACTCACCTGCCAACTATGAACCCCCCTGCTTCCCACCATTTCTCAGAAAGAGAATCTGAGACCCAGAGCTGGGAAGACATTACCCGCCCCCCTTTTTATACCAAAAAAAATGAGACAGGACAGGGCCAGAATCCAAGCCAACCAACTCCCAGCCCACTTCCTTCTTCTACACCATGATGCTAATCCTGGAGCCTGGACTGGACCGAGTCCTCATACAGCCTCTCTGAACCCGGAACTGGGTCACTGAGAGACTCGCCCTCACTCCTGTGTAAAACGCGATGCCACAGGGCCAGGCGTGCTGCCGGGTCCAGCGGAAGGAGCCCGAACACGAGGGACGGACGTCCAGAGCCCGCACCTGCGCAGGGTCTGCTGGGAGCAGGGCTCCTGCACCAAGAGGCTGGGAGGAGAATTCCTAAGGCAGCCAGTTATCCCAGCCCAGGCTCCCATGCAGAGTCAAGTTCACTCAGGTGAGTAATAATCAAAGAGAACAAAAGCATATCTCACAGCACCGATTTATGGGGACTTTTAAATCATAAAATGCATGTGCTTCTGTCTTGGTAATATCTAAATTCCTCTCCCGCTGTTCCCATCTCCCCAATCCTGGAGGGAGAACGGCTCAGGCAGAAGGTTCTAGAAATCCCTCACATGGGCGGGATCTCAGGGACGGGTCTGTCTTATTGGGCAGGCACTTCCCACCTGGAGGTCCTGGGCCCTGTCAGGCATCGTTTTATTGTCACACTGATGTCAAACGCCTGTTCCCTGTGTGCTGGGCACGGGCCGAGGCCCACACTCCATCCTCCCATCAGCATCCCCGTGCCGCGAAGCAGGTACGACGGTCACCCTCGTGCAGGACAGCCTGGCGGGCTGGTACCTGCCTGCGACTGAGGAGGTTGGTTCCCCCATCTGTCCCCCAGCTTTGGTAGAATCCACCATGGAAGGAGGGGCCTCGTCATGATGTCCGCAGAGGACATTAAGCCACACTGCTGAGTTTCCCCTCGCCCTTTCCGGGCCCTCGTTAGGGGCAGAATCATGGCTGACCCGGAGGCCTGGGCGGACCCAGGGGCCTGTGACTGACCTGGAGGCCTGGGCTGACCCAGGGGCCTGGGAGGACCCGGAGGCCTGGACGGACCTGGAGGCCTGGGCTGACCCAGAGGCCTGGGCTGACCCGGAGGCCTGTGACTGCTGGCTGCTCTCCAGGGCTGGTTAGTGTGACATCATCATGGGCTTCCTGCCTAGGGGAGGGTCTCTGTGTACGCGAGACACTGGACGGCGCCATAGCCTAAGCCAGTGGTCGGCAAACCGCGTCTCGCAAGCCACATGCGGCTCTTTGGCCCCTTGAGTGTGGCTCTTCCACAAAATACCACGCGCAGGCGCGCACGTACAGTGCGACTGAAACTTCAAGGCCCATGCACAGAAGTCGGTTTTCGGCCTGGGCGAGTCTATTTTGAAGAAGTGGCGT
>NW_006291402.1:228980-237290 GCF_000327345.1 Myotis davidii | reverse complement strand
CCTACATATCCAAATTAGCCGCCATCTTGTTGGCAGTTAACTGCCAATCTTAGTTGGCAGTTAATTTGCATATAGCCCTGATTAGCCAATGAAAAGGGTAGCGTAGTACGCCAATTACCATTTTTCTCTTTTATTAGTGTAGATGTCCCTGCCTATATAGTTTAAGTTTAAAAAATGTGGCTCTCAAAAGAAATTTCAATCGTTGTACTGTTGGTATTTGGCTCTGTTGACTAATGAGTTTGCCGACCACGGGCCTAGGCTAATGCTGTGATTTGTGGAGACCGGCGGGAGCCCCGGGCCACGCCCCACCAGCTCGACCTCCAGAGGAGGCTAAGGTCAGGCCCATGAGCTTTCGGTGCCCACACGACTGACCTGCAGGGCAATTCCTGGCCCTCAAGCCCCGTGAGCTTCCCTGGTGGGCACCCTCAGCCGTGTTGTCTCACACCGTTGGTGGGAGACTCGCGCTCATTGCACCTCCACTGGAGAGTCCGCTGAGGCTGGCCCGTCTCCCCTGGACTCTGCCCTCGGCGTCCCTTCCTTGGCTGAATTCAACGTGCAGCCCTCGGATGCAACGCCTTGTAGCTGAGTGCGACTGCTGCTCTGAGTGCAGCAAGTCCTCTTGGCAATCCCTGGGACCTGACAGGCAGTCTGAGGACCCCCAACCCCGGCTGGGAGGCAGGGGAGGGGTGAGTGAGGGAAAGGAGAGGGGTGAAACAGCAGAAACGAGCCAAGGATTGTTCTAGAGCCGAACTCCTTACTGTGTACCGTGTTCACAGGTGCCTGGGAGACACCGAACACTGACAACAGCCAGCGGCTGCCTGTGCGACCCCAGGGCACAGCTCCCCCCCGCCCCGCCCCCACCGGCGTCATTTAGGCTGCAGAACCTTCTCCCCAGCTGTTTCCCCAGCGCAGTAATGTGCCCCATCTGGGAGATACCTGCTCCCTTTTTTTGTTTTAATTTTGTTTTATTGCTTAAAGTATTACAAAGTGTAGTACATATGTCTTTTTTTTCCCCCCTTGACCTTCCCCTGGCCTCCCCTACCCCACAAGTGTCTTGTGTCCATTGGTTATGCTTATATGCAAGCATACAAGTCCTTCGGTTGATCTCTTACCTTTTGATGAAAACACTACATGAAACAAAGCAAAACTTTCACAACCAACCTGGCCGAGACTTCACCAGCTCCCGGCATTAAGTAATGCCCATCTTTTTCTTTCTGTCCAACAAGACAAGAGAACGCACTGCTGCCTAGTCCTGTGCCGCGGGGCCAGGGGGCAGTCATCGAGAGCTCCGCAGGGTGCGTGGCTGGACCCGCACGTCACTGAAAACCACTTCCAGCAAAAATCATTTGAAAGAAATCACCTCTGTGCATTACACCATGTGCAGTGACAAACGTTCCATGCAAGACTCGGTGGTCCTGGAGCAGTAAAATGTTTGCTGAAACGCAAGATGTAATAACTCAGGGAAAAGAAGTCCCGTGACAACCAGAGGGCAGGGAAGGGGGCGAGCGTCCAGGACCCGAGTCCTTACAGCACCAGGCGTCACCAATCGGCAGCTGGAAGTGGGTCCTCAGAACAGCAGCTCCCTCTCTAGCTCTGCTGATCCTAACACTTCCTCAGAGAGGAGGGAGGGGCCAGGCGCCAGGTGGAACCGGAGTCCCAGCCAGGCTGCTGCCTCTGGGGTCAGAGGGCGCAGGTGCGCTATGGAGTGCGAGCAAGACTGGGTCCGGAGAGTTCAACACGAACACGTACAGGTTGTGGCCAATGATGGAAACCACAGGCTTTTCACACATCAGATGCCTGGGGCCATTTTCCCAGTGCGCGTCCCATGTCTATTTCCGGAGGGTCCTTGGTGTGGGGCTCCCAGCGGCTCCTCGGGGAGCGGGGAGGGGGCCCACCTCTCCAGGCTCTGCCCTGAGGGCCCGGCACAAACCTGCAGGACTAACACTTTTCCAGGGCTTAACTATGATCACTGCTGGGAAACAGAAGAACTAGAAGCCAACACTAGGGTCTTAGTGGTACAGCCGTTTCCCATGGGACTCGAGTCTGACCCCCTCCCAGAGGCCGCCAGGGGCCAGGTGTTACATTTCTCCTTTAGCCCAACCAGCAGCCTAGGCCCTAGGGCAAAGCTATCACACTTCCCACTTTGCAAGATCAAAAATAAAGCTCGGAGAAGCCAAGCCCTTAGTCCGCGGTCACAGACCTAAGATTCGGCAGACTGAGCTTTGAGCGCAGGTCAGGATGACTCTAAACCTGAACCCAAACCTACTGAACAGCAGCCGAAGAGAAGAGGCGGCAGGATCCGGCGGCAGGTTGTGTGGAGGGCATCGCTCATCCCCAGGTGTGCACACCGAGCCACCCCCCTCCAGCTCGCCCCAGTGCTCCCATGAGGTCCTAGCGCTGAACTCAACACGGACTTTCCCCCTTGAAAGCGTGCATGGGGGTGCGTGGGGGCGTGAGCGCGGTTCCTCCCGTTTCAGCCTTCCATAAAGCACGCGCTGATCAGCAATCCCGGACGCCGACCGCACTTCCAGTCACCAGGTGTGCCCACTGGCACAGCCCAGCCAGAAGAGGACTGAGCATGTGGGGGCTCCTGGGCGCACTCGGATGGAGGGGGATGGCCATTCTGGGATGTGGCGTCCACACCTTCCAAGGGTCGGTGTGGTTCCCAAGAACCTGCTCCACCGCGGAAGCACTCAGCCCAAAGTCATCAGCGAGAAGCAACACCGCATCAATATTAGATCATCGAGATATTTTCTGATGACATTTTTCTTTTCTCTTTTTGGTTAATCCTCAACCAAGGATATTTTTTCCACTGATTTTTTGAGAGGGAGGGAGGGGAGGAGGAAGGGAGAAAGATCCATTTGAAAGAGACACATCCATCGGTTGCCTCCCTCAAGCTCCCTGACCAGGCCGAGATCGAACCCACCACCCAGGCATGTGCCCTGGACCAGGAATCGAACCTACAAACTTTCAGTGCCCGGGCCAACGCTCTAACCACTGGGAACACAGGCCAGTCCTCCCTCACCGCCGAGTGATGCTGTGATTTCACCTGTGACGGAGGCCCTACGTGTGAGGGCAGGGAGAGCCGGACAGCCCAGACACGGGGGACTGGAGTGTAAACATCTGCACAAGCTTCCTGAAGAGAAACTGGGACACGTGAACCAGCCCTTTAAAATCAGGCTCACCACTCACCTCTAACCCTGTAATTGTATAGGCATGTACTCCCAGGAACTTATCATACGGAAGTGTGTGTGTGTGTGTGTGTGAGTGTGTGTGTATGCGCGCATGCGCGTTCGCACACTTCTTGTACCCCCTTGTTCACTGCAATCTTGGGGGACAAGGGAAACCTCGGGAGCAGGGAACTGTCTGGCATCAGTGAAGTGCATTCTGACACAGCGATACCACACAGTGAGCGCCACACACCGATAAAACGCATGTGGTGAAGGAGCAGGGTTCACACTGTGGGTCGCAGGCTCTAATGAGTCATGAAGCCAGCTTCGTGGGCTGCGGCCAGCTTTTCAAAGAGAAGAACAGGAAATGTGAGTGCACCACACATGAGGAGTGGAAGTAGGGCTTCATGAAAAATGTTTTAAATGCATGTGTGTTTACACCAGGCCATTAAGTAGAATGTATTTCTTACTGCAGAATAGAGTAAAAAAATAAAGACCACTGTGGTGAGAAGAGTAATTACTTGGTAGCACGGTAATATGTCAAAATTCTACGAAAAAAAAAACTAGGGCTATTTCTCAAGTGTGGTGTGGCTAGTACGGTACAACCTGAAGATGGCTCCCAGGGTGGGGACATGAGACGACCAGGCCGCGCTCCCTGGGGAGCGTGCCTGTGGCAGGTGAAAAGCTTCCTTCGGGACGGTGTGCGCTGACACCTAGGGCGAGTGGCGTGTGCCTGGGCGCAGGTGCCGTGGAGAATAAAGCAGCGGCACTCAGAGCTGAAAGCATTCCGTATCGTGGGGTGACAACACACACAGGTGACCGTTGTGTCTATAAAACAGAAAGGAAGTAAGGGAGGAAATGAAGCAAAAGGAGGGAAAGGGTGAAAAGAAAAGTACCAAAAAATCTGCTATTCTAAAAAAATAAAAAAAAAGGAAAGCTTGTCTTTAAAATACAGCAGCAAAACGCTTAACAAAGCTTTCCTATGACCACGGGTCTCAGCCACCAAGTGTCCTTCTGAGTTTATTACGCTTTAAACTGCCCAAGAACTCAATAACCGTGTTTTAACTCACAATGAGTTAATGAAGTGGCCAGTGACCTGACGCTTTCCAATCAGATGAGGAACTTTGTGAGCCAGGCCAGTTCAGGCCCCGATGGCTTCATGTTAACAACACAGACACTTGGGGGAAGCAGGTGGGGAGCTGAGTATGAAAGCGGGACCGTTGGTGGCTTTATTTCACCTTCTGCTCTGCTCCGTGGCGCCCCAGTGCAACATGGGGCTGCTTTCCATCACGAATCCACTCCTCCGTTCCCCAAATCTCCGCAGGTGCAGCGAGGCCTGTCCTCACCACGCTCCATCCTGTGGGCGAGGCCACACGCTCCAGGACTTCTCTGCAGGCGACGCTGAGTGTCGCTGAGATGGGGAGAACGCTTACTGATGGGCAGCGAAAGTTAAAACCACCCTCTGTTGCCACTCAGACAAGACGTGAGTATCAACATGTGAGAACACAGGAGAAGAACACTAACCCAGGGAAACCGACAATCTTCTGGGCTGGAGAAGAAAAGCATCTAAACATCACTGTTGGACAGAGGGACAAATCCATCCTTGTGAAATCTGGGGGCCAAACTGAGGTGGCTTCACTGACCACATACAGTTGTTAATGAGTATACTGCCCAAAATTATACCCCTTTCTCAAGTCTTGGGATTCGCTTGTGTATTCCTAGCATCTTGCAGCGTACTGGAGATAGCAGACAGTTAAGATAATCATCCAATATTAGATGAATATAGTTGCTTGAATTTTTAGTGGAATCCCAAAAGGATTTCAGAAAGAAATATACAGAAACTCCCAAAGGCCTGAATCCACTTGTCTGTACCCATAGATAACTTACTTCTCATTCTTAGAAATGTCTGCATCATTATGTTGCTCTGTTAGTATTTATTTTCCAGAGCTTTGCATGTGTATCTCATTTATTCCTTATCATTATCCTATGGAATATGTATTACTAATACCTCCACTGTTCAGATGAGGAAACTGAGTCACAGACCGGTTCAGTAACTCATACAAGGCAACACAGGCAAGAGGTCTTACAGCCAATACTCTTAGCCAAGCAACTGACTCCAGAGCTCCTGTTACCCGACTGGTGCCCATGCCCAAGGCACCATACACTAAATGTCTAGTGTATGGCACCTTATTCTTTCTCCCAGAAGCCCCTGGAAATAGCTTGTTAAAATACAGTGACCTTTCCCAAGTCCTTCCAAATCCATGCCCATGTGGGGCACTGTCTGAGAGGCCAAGGTAATTCCTGCAATGCCACCTTCCTTCTCACTAGCAAAAAAGCAAAGCAAAGTGAAACCAGGAAAAGGAAAGTGAGCGGTTCCTCGGGCACTCGGTGTCCTGGGCCTACACAAATCAAATGGTCTTCATGAGGAAGGGAAATGAGCACACGCCTCAGTTACCTGGCTCCTTTGGTAGACCAGATAGTCCTTGTCATGGCCTCTCAGACACCTGAAGACAGACATGCCCCATGCTCTGGTTTTTATAGCCCCTGAGATCTGATAGGGCAGATTTTAATAAAATCTGCAGCAGGTTAATTTTAGGGTAGAGAGAGTTCATTAGTTTTCTTCTCCAGAAAGAAGTCTCGTATGTCAACCACTCCCAGTAAAATCCCAGGCAGTTATCTTGTAAACTGGCGTTTCCTGAGTTGGCCACACACTGCCAACACATCATACTGACAACCAAGGGCCAGAATCTTTTATTTTATAACACAGAAAACCGGGTGCACCCAAGAATGTGGCCACAAATGCACAAGGGGGCATATAAAAGCTCCCATCTCCCATGTCCTCCCTCCAGCGCGATGCTTCTCGTCAAGGGAAGGCAAACGTCTGGCTGAGAAACAGTGCCGCTGCCCCTCGCACCAGCTCACGAGGCCCTCCCTCCTTCTCGTCCACCTAGCCCTGCACCAGGCAGTCAGGCCACCCACAGGATGCCAGGCACCACTCGGCAGCGGTCCCTGCGAAATGCGGCTGGACCACGCCTCTCCAGGCTGTCCGCGCAGTGGAGACTCGCCACGGTGGACACAGAACACAGTCCCGCCATGGGAGCCAGGCGGTGGGAATGTCCATGCATTCGGGTGGGGTCTGGGAAAGATTGCTTTGCGTGAAAGGAGTGTATCTCATGGCTAAGCAGCCACAGGGAAAAAGTCGCAAAAAAAAAAAAAAAAAAAAAAGCTAAGCTCGTCCATGTAAAGTAGCACACAAGGCAAACCCAAACCCAGAATGTGCCCCCAGGTGACACTGCAGTGGCAGCCCAGCCCCGATAGCAATAATCCACGCCAGCGATTTCAACTGTGCGCCGCCGGGGCGTGTAACCCTGCAATGCCTGGCTGTTAGTCAGGGCCACTGACCTCCTTTCCCCAGACTGTCAAATAGAAAAATGGCAACAGCCAACACAAGAGCTGTCCAGTGTGAGTGAATTACAATTACACCTGTATATTGTCAGATTGGCAAAAATATCTATTTTTGGTGTGCCGCAGAATCTTAGTCCTTAGCTTACGGTGCCATGAGATGAAAAGCTGGAAATCACCGCCCCGCACTGATGGCACGTGTGAAGAGAAGAATCGCCACTTCACCATGGGATGTGTACGTGCCAAGGCCCCCTCTCCTCCAACCTTCCGCCTACTCGTCCCTTCTGCCCAACACTCTCCCGTCACCAGTCACCACCGGCTCTGAGCCTAAACAACAAGCCCTGCAGGTCCCTCACGTCTCAGCTTCAGGGCCACTTCCCTCGGGGACTCCCCTGCTCTGTTCACTGTGCGGACTCCAGACCCAGAGCAGTCATGGCAGGTAGCAGTGACTTAGCAGATTCTAATGAATGGATAATGTCATAAATGATGGGGCCCGCGTGTGGCCAGCAGGGTGCAAAGGAAATACACGAGGGCCTTGGGGAAGGAATTTCCTCCCGTATGAAAGACAAGTGCTGCCAGAAGAACACGGGTGGCCACTTCTCTCCCTCCCTCCTTCGCACGCCCTCGGCAAGCACAGGCAGCCGGAGCGGCCCCCGTCTCCAGATCACGATCAGCAAGCCACGTGCACACCCGCCAGGCTCACGGGCAGCACGGAGGAGGCAGCCAGCCCGGCCCTGCACGCGGGGTAAATGCAGGATCAACCCTTCTTGCTAAGTGAAACCTAAATTCCCTAAATCACTGTTGGATAGGTTTCTCTTGCTTACAGCCAAAAGCATCCAAAAGGAAACATTCTGCACTTTCCATCTAAATGGTGACTGGTCTGGCATGGGTTGGTCTGTCTTCCTACCTGGACCGAGTTCCCCACGGTGAGAACGCCTTGTCATTTCCCATCCGCCTGGCCTTGGCGGCACCTGGCAAGGAACAGGGTCCCCCACACATGCCCCCACGTCCACCTCTCCCAGCTCCCCAGAACTGAAACACAAGCCGAGCCACTTCTCCCTGCACCGGCAGAGGCATCGGTGCTGCCGCCTCCCGGCTCTCAGATGCCGGGACACGGCTAAGATCACTCTTCCCTGAGCTTTATGAAGTCAAGTGCACATTCTTTAGACTCCAGACTGGAGCTTTCGGTGACACTGAACATGGCTGTTCCCTCCTTCCCTTGCAGAGCCCTGAGTTAGCCATCAAGTACATCCTGTTTCCACTGGCGCTGCATCTTTATTTCTACCATCATTATGTACTAGGGGCCTGGTGCACGAAATTCGTGCACTGGGTGTGTGGGGGGTGAGGGGAATGTCCCTCAGCCCAGTCTGCCCCCTCTCACATACTGGGAGCCCTCAGGCGTTGACCCCCATCACCCTCCAATCACAGGATCGGCCCCTTGCCCAGGCCTGATGCCTCCGCCAGAGGTGTCAGGTTTGGACAGGGGACCCCCATATCCCCCCATCACTGGCTCTGACCCCCGCCCAGGCCTGAGGCCTCTGGCCCAGGAATCATGCCTGGGCAGGGGACCCCCACCTCCCTCTGATCGCTTGCTCCACCCCCCGCCCAAGCCTGACACCTCTGACCCAGGCTTCAGACCTGGGCAAGGGGACCATCATATCCCCCCAATCCCCAGCTCCGCCCCCCACCCAGGCCTGATGCCTCTGGCCCAGGCATCAGGCCTGGGCAGGGGACCCCT
>NW_006291402.1:227470-228757 GCF_000327345.1 Myotis davidii | reverse complement strand
CTGATTAGGGGTGGGGGGGAGGGCAAAGGTGGCCCCAGGGCCGCCTTTGCCCTGCCCCCCAGCTCTTAGCTCCCCCTGGGTTTCCAATCACTGTCAGTGGCAAGGGGCTTCTTCCTGCTTTCCCTTTAGCCTCCCTGCTTTGTGCCTACATATGCAAATTAGCCGCCATCTTTGTTGTCAGTTAACTGCCATCTGAGTTGGCAGTTAATTTGCATATAGCCCTGATTAGCCAATGAAAAGGGTAGCGTCGTACGCCAATTACCATTTTTCTCTTTTATTAGTGTAGATTAGTGTAGATTCCCCCCCATTTCAAAGCCCAATCCTAAGCCTTCCTCCCTCCCACCATGTACTCACTCCCTGCGCACAGTCACCTTGGCCGTGGCTTTATTACTTTTATGTTGTACCACAACCGCGTATCTCCAAGCCTTTCCTCTCCCCTGTGCTCAGACACATATAGCCAGCTGTTTAGTATCTACATGTGAATGCCTCAAAACCATATGAAATTCAACATTTCTCCCCTGACTAATCAGGGGCCAGAAGATGAAGGTCTCTCTCTCTCTCTCTCTCTCATCTCTGTCTCTCTCTCTCTCCTGTTCATCCTCCCCTAACTACTGTTCCTCCCACTCTAGACCAGCTTTCTCCATCTCCCCCACTCCATCCTTCTTGCTCCAAGACTCCAAAGGCAAGTCCCCTCCCACTTAATCTTCAACACCCCACAAAGCGGACTCTATCGTACCAGCCGGTCACTAAGCCCCACGCACACTGCCACCCTGAGGCACAGTGTGCTCCGACCAGGAAAATCTAACTCAAACCACGTGAAGAATGAACTGCTCCTCAAAGGACCAGGGCGTGGGATAGACAGGAAGGTTCACTGAGCAGATGTCCTCTCTCTGCCCCAAGCCCGTTCTGCTCCTGGTTAGGTCTCAGGGGTTAAAAGCATCATTCTCATCGGGTTACCGAAGCCATATGCCTACCAGTCCCTGCTGACCCCCCCTCTCTCATGGCCCAGGGGCAAGCCAACATCGTAGCCTTTCAATCTTGCCTGCCAGATACAATTCAACAGCACCCAGTCCTTCCCATCTCCCCTGCCACCCTCCTGCCTGGGCCACAGACACCCCCAGTCCTTCCCATCTCCCCTGCCACCCTTCTGCCTGGGCCATAGACACCCCCAGTCCTTCCCATCTTCCCTGCCACCTTCGTGCCTGGGCCACCAGTACCTTTTCCTGCACTACTGTGAGTACTTCCTACACTCTTGTCCCTCCTGTCCATTCCCTACAACCAGGCTGG
>NW_006291402.1:205879-227442 GCF_000327345.1 Myotis davidii | reverse complement strand
CAGCAGGAGGCCGACTGAGCCACCTATGTGCCAACACCCTTGAACAGCCTCCTTCTCCATCTCTCTGAAGAGAAAGCCCAAAGCTTTACACGTCTCATAAGCCCTGCACAGTGACCCTCTCCAGCTTCCTCCTCAACACAACTCCCTCTCCTGAGCTCCAGGTTCCTCCTCACCACTCACGCCTCCCCCACCTGAGCTCCAGTGCAGGGGGATATATATATTTGATTTCAGAGAGGCAGGAAGAGGGAGGGAGAGAGAGAAACATCAATGATGAGAGAGAATTATGGATCAGCTGCCTCCTGCACGCCCCCCACTGGGAATCAAGCCAGCAACCCGGGCCAGTGCCCCAACTGGGAATGGAACCTCAATCCCCTGGTGCATAGGTTGGGGCCTCATCACTGAGCCACACCAGCGGGCGCAGGGCGGGTTTTTACTTCTTCCAGCATCGCCTTCCTTGTCATGAGGTCACTGCACATGCCATTCCCTCTGCTTGAATTGCTGCCCCAAATACACACACGCATGCACACACGCACGCACGCACACATGCACACATGCTTACATGCACACACGCATGCACACACGCATGCACACCTGCACACACGCATGCATCTTTACCCCCTGCTCACCTTCACATGCCACTTTCTGAAGAGAGTTTCCCCGTCTCTCTGACCCCCCACAAGGTTAAACCTCTTGCTGTTCAGGTTCCACCCTTGGCAGTAGCGGCTTCCCTCAGACGCCTTGGCTCAGAACGCTGGCTTTGCTTGCCCTGATGGGTCACAGTGCTTCCCCACTGGAGGCAAGTGCCACAGGAGTAAGAGTCAACCGCCTTCTCTTACTGTGTCCCCAGCACCACGCACAGCGCCTGGCACACTGGTGGGCAAGCAGGAGGAACTGAGAGGTAAACGCTGGCATCGTTTCTAGCGGGTATGCCGAGGAAAAGCACAGGTGCTGGAGTCAAACAGGCTAGAATCCTGGTCGGTCCAAAAGCAAGGTGTTGTCACCTTGGGAAAAGCCACTTGCAATTTCCCTTCTTAAGTCTCAGTTTCTTCATCTGTACAATGGGGACAACAAGAAGAGTCCCTCAGAGGGTCCACCTAAAATGCCGGACGCCTGGGACACGGACGGCACATGTTATCGATTACAATCAAGTTTAGCCACGAGCAACTGAAGACCCAAAATAACACGGAGATGCAACCCAGAAATCTGTCTGTCTCGTTCAGAGGTTCCCAGGGGTGCCTTCTATCTTGTTCTCCGTCATTTTCACAGTGGGGCTTTCTCACCACGGTGCCGAATGACTGCTCAAGCTTCCCCCACCAGTCCGCGTTCTCGTCGAGCCGGGAGAGTGTCCTCGGAAGATCGGTTCTCGGAAGTCACCCAGCACCCACTCTCAATCCCCCCAGCCCGGACTCAGCCTCATGAGCCACATCAAGCAGAAGGGAGCCCGGCAACACAGTCTCTACTGCAGGTTGTCACGGATCAACAGAGGCTGAAGACCAAGAGCGGCCTCTCCCAACAAGAGCGAGGGGAAGATTCTTGCAGGAAACAGAGCACTTGATGCCGGGGGTACCCCCCTCTCCCCCCTGGAGAAGATGGCCGGGTCAAGGGAGGCTGCAGAGGCCCCGTCAACACACTCAGCTGGTCACAGGGACACGCCTCCCCCACTTTACCCAAAACCCCAGGACCACACCTACGCAAGCCTTCTTAGTCCACGGGCCTAGGGCTCACAGTTCCCCGAGAGATGGCTCAGCTCTGGTCCTGCCCAGTCCCTGACCTCTTCCCTCGTCCCACAGGGAGAGGAACCTGAGAGGTCCTTCCGACTGTCACTCACATCCACCCGCCTTGCGATGTGCAAAATCCAGCAGGTGCCACGCTGGACTCCCGGGGGCGCTGCGGGCCCAGGCAGGGCTCTGGCTCTGCCATACCTGACACAGCAAGGCTGCCCCACGGTCACTAGCCAGCACCTGGGACACCTGATCTGACTGTAGAGCTGAAATGACTCTGTCACTCCCCTTAAGTTCGCTTGGGAAAGTTGAAAAAGGAATCTCTGGCCTCCCTGAATTCTCAAGCCTGCGAGAAAAATGCCTGCAGAGGTTCAGAGAGGAGGGAGGAGCGAGAGGAGGAGCGAGAGGAGGGAGGGGCGAGAGGAGGAGCGCCGGGTATTATTTTGATAATAGAAACTAAACTCTAAGTAAGAGCACCCGGGAGTGGTAATCACACTCCAGCTGCCCCTTTCCTTCCATCCCGCGGTCATTGCGCGCTGGATCCAGCCTTGGTATTTAAAGCCTTTATCAGGAGCAGCAGGTGCCTGGGGCAGACGAGGGGCCGAGTTTTACTACACCTATAGCATTACTCGGAGGCTACGTGGAGGTCTCTCCCAAGAACTTAGAAATAAGACTGCTTTCCGACAACTGATCAAAATATATCAAAAGGTATCCGTCCGTTTTCTCTGCAGACAGACACCCATGAGCACCAGGGTACCCTGTGCGCCTCGGCTGTAAGTGCAAAGGCTGTCCGTGGAGAGAGGGGAGGTCGCTGTCATCACACAGCCCCCCAGACTGGGTGTCGAGATTACAGGTAAGGAACTTGACCTCTATGCGGTGTCCTGGGGGTGTCCATGAGCTAATGGTGGTCACCACAGCAAAGGCAGCCCGGCAGCCAGCACCCTGGCCTCCGTGCTTCCAGCTCCGTGACTGCGGGCAGGCTCCGGGGCATCTCCGAGCTGGGGTTTGCTCAGCTGACACTTGGGGTACCAGCAGGACCACCTCCCGGCGTCCTGGAAAAAGCAAACGCAGCACTGGGCCTGGAGATGGCGAAGCAGCACAGGGTTAAGGAGCGACAGCGCTGGGGTGTGGCTAACACCTGGGCAGTGTCGCCACGGGGATGACCCCCTCTCACTCCCCGGTGCCACCGGCTCAAAGCGACTGTCAGCTGCCCCTTCTGGGAAGGAAGCAACGGAGCCGGAGGCAAGATGCAAACCACAGACCGGAACGGCTTCCATTTCCACTCATTGGTTAGTGTCTTTTGCTTCTAATACGAGCTCATGTTACTTTCACAATAAAGGTGTGTTATTTTTTTCAAGATTTGCCTTTAAGAATTAAACTTTAATTGCATCGCTTAATGGAGATTAGAAGAGAGATATGCAGAGCTGGGGGTGGGGACGTCACCAAGTCTGAGCCGCTCAGGAAGAAGAAGGCAGCAGAGGTGGCCAGAGCTGCAGAAGCCCCGGGGGAGGCCAGCTCGGCCTCGGACTGTGTTTGCTTTGAGAGCGGGGCCTCCAGGCCCCCCGTTGGCCTTTCGCTCTGAGTCACAGCCTGCGATCTGTCCCCCAAACTCATGTGTTCACGCCCTAACCCTCAGCACCTCAGAACATGACGGACCTGGAGGCAGCGCCTTTGAGGAGATAGTTAAGGTACAATGAGGTCACTAAGGTGAGCCCCAGCCCATGATGACGAGTGTCCTTAGGAGAAAAGGGATATTTGGACAGAGACACGCAGAGGGGAGGCCATGTGGAGACACTGGGAGGAGAAGAGGCCCTCCACCGTCACAGCAGAGGCCGAGAGAAACCGGCTCTGGCCGCATCTTGAACTTGGCCTTCCAGCGGCCGGAACGGTGAGAAATGTTCTCCGGGTTACGCCCGAGTGGCGCTCTGCGCGGAGGCCGGAGCAGGCTAACGGCCTGACTCCTCCCTCACATGGACTTACAGTTTCTACGTGCAAGCCCATCAGTCTCTCCCTTACGGATTCCGGGGGGTCATTTTTTAAAATATTCATGGGAAAGGATGCTGCCACCCCACCACCACGAAGATGTGTCCACAGTGCCTTCTGAAACCATCCTTGTTTCTTCCGGTCACTATCGGGGTTGCGGAATGTGGTGTCTTTCTTGTTTCCTTCTCCCTGGCAGCTCATTTCTCTGATTTGCTGGTGGTCATGCCCTAGCTTTTTGCAGTAGCCCATTCTATTAGTTTTACACTCATGAAAATATTTAAATTATATTATAGAAGCTTATTTTAGATAGAGAAAGATGTTCACATTTAGGCGAAAAAAAAAATAATTATTTTTTAAAAATACACATTTTTGAAAACTATATATACTTTGTAACTATTGGAAACTTATGGAAGTGCTGACGCTAAATTATCAGGAATAGCGAGCTTTGGGTGACAGAATGTTTATGCTTTTAGCATTTTCTAACCGTCTTCACTGAACAAGTACCACTTAAGGAATGATCTTAAGTGAAATCCTACTGGATCCCAGGGGTTGGGCAGTGAGGAAGACAACACAACTATGACCAAAATACAGAACATGACGGCGAGGCCCTGGGCTTCCGACAAACTCGTGTCGGGGTCAGGGTGACCTGGGCACGTCATCTACTGTTCCCTGCCTCGGTTTCCTCGTGTGTGGAACGGAGACAGACAGACTCTCTCTCGGTGCTATGGAGAGATGCTTGTTAAGGAAAGTAAACTTTAGTGGCCACAGAGTCAGATTTAGAAGAAGAAAAAGTCCTGGCGACCTGTTTCTCAACAGTGGACTGTGCTCCACACGACCAAACAGTGTGCTCATCGGTGGCCGGGATGGGAAAGCATCTATTTTGTGTTTTTCATGACAAGAAAAACGAATGGAACTATTTTTTAAATAAGGCACAGTCTCTCCGTGGGGCTGCCAGGAGGACGCTTTGGGGCACTGTGCATGTGGAGTCCTCAGAGGGCGTACCCAGCACCCAGTCAGTGCACCATAACGTCCCACACGAGCGAGAAGGGCAAAGCCACAGAAGGGTGGCTGCCACCGTCAGGACGGGAGGGCAGTGCCCGGGTGTGGCTCACGGTGTGGGCAGCGCAGGGCGCAGACACGGAGGAGCCAGGTTTCAGAAGATCTGCTCCCTGCCGGGCACCTGGCACCCGCTTCACACACACCAGGGTGCCCACGTCGCAGAGCTTTGTAACAAGGGAGTGATGCCGTTACTAACACCAAACCAGAGACCTGTTCATGAAGACACGTTTCCCAGGGCAGCTGTCAACCTCGGGGGGGCGGGGGGGTGTTCATGAGGGACAAGAGTGTGGCCGCCATAGAGCAAACACTGTCCGTGCCCAGCCCACAGCCGAGGGGGTCAGAGAACTGCTTCCCATCCCGCACAGCACACTGTCCTGAAGTGGCCTAGGCCCCTCTTTAAAGCACACAGCCCATGCCCGGCCAGCGTGGCTCAGTGGTTGAGCACCGATCTATGCACCAGGAGGTCACGGTTGGGTTCCCAGTCAGGGCACAGGCCTGGGTTGCGAGCTTGATCCCCAGTGGGGGTGTGCAGGAGGCAGCCGATCAATGATGGGTTCCATCCCTTGTAGGGGCAAGTATGGGAGGCAACTGATGGGTGTCTCCTGCATCGGTGTTTCTCTCTTTCTCTCTCTCTCTCTCTCTTCCTTCCTTCCTGAAATCAATTAAAATAAAATGAACAGCCCAGGGCCACTCTCAGCTCAGCTGCCCCGGGGTCTCTCAGCAGGGCTTGGAAAATAACAGACTCTCCAGAGTTCCCTGAGTACCAAGACCTCCACCCCACCCCCGCAGGCGGACACCATCCACACCTTTCACAGCATTCAAGTAGGCGGGTTTATTTCCCAAACAGCCCGAACCTGCAGCAACGGAGCTTCCTCCGATGCAGACGTGACCTCCGCCGCAGACATCACAATCCGTCTCCGTCTGCAGGCTGCAGGGAGCCGGTCCATCCTTGCTGTTTCAAGGGACCTGGCGTATATGGCGTACTGTTCTTAATATGTTTGCTCACCTTCTTGGCACTATGTGTTTTAACCAAGGTCACCTCTCTGAGAAAGGTTGTTTCCCCAGGTACGGATTTTCCCCTGAAGTTAGGGAGGGAATAAAATCCCTTAACTAAGTGGAGAACCTAGACAGAACCTGGCTGAAGAACCCGGCTACAGAACCTGGCGACCAAACCTGGCTGGAGAACCTAAACCGAACCTGGCTTGAGAACCTGGAGAACCTGGCTGGAGAACATAGCAAGAGAACATGGACACAGAACCTGCCTGGAGATCCTAACCAGAACTTCGCTGGAGATCCAGACCAGAACTTGGCTAGAGACTGTGGCTAGAGATCCTGGCAAGGCTGCTGATCAACTGAACCCTGTCTCCGTGTCATTCCTTCTTCGCCGACTCCGTCCACACCTTTGGGGACCCCTGGACCTGCTAGGGTTGGACCCCGGCAGCAGGCGGCACAAGTGACAGCTGGACTCCGGGTCCCCGTGGGTGGCAAGACCTCAGCATGTGGAGAAGATCTCCCTCAGGAAGCAGCACAAGATGGTGGCCACAGCAGTGCACCCTACACGCCCTATTCGAATCCTGGCCCCACAGTAACGACCTGTGGGTCTGTGGGTACCACCTTCAGCTCCCTGTGCCTCAGTTTCCACAAGCGTACGGTACCCTACTCCATAGCAGACTACCGAGTGAGGACTCCGTGAGATCAAGGATGGACCGGAACGCACCCGGTTCCTGTTAATCACATCAGCACTCAGGGACGTCAGCCACCGTCACCGAGATTCATAATGTGCACAGCGCAAGTGCTAGGAAGTAGGAACCACGGAAGTTAACTTCCTACATAATGTCCTGGTTATTAAATTTTGCCTTTTTCTGAAATAAGAGAGACTTTTGAAGAAGTCCTGAGAATCTTAAAAAAGGTCAAAAGAAATCCAGAAGAAAACTCTGAAAACACGCGCTCACAGGGGCTAAGGAGACCCATGACCACAAGAAGCGTGTTTGCGCGATTCCCGCCTCCTCCTGCTCCCCAAGGCCAGCCCTCAGGGAACGGCCTATGGTGTTCTTTGTGGGGAATGAGAAGTAGAGTCCACAGGGCTCGGGGGAGGGGCCCCACAGCAAAGGGGACAGTGCCCGGTGGCTGGAGCTGGAGCCTCCAGAAGCTCAAAGGTCACACGGAAAATGGCCTGGACCTAATAGTGACCCTGGGGCTTTAGAAGCCCGAACCCTGCAAGTTCCCAAGGAATCCCTGCTGAGGGACCTTCACCATGTAATATGCACACATGTACACATGCGTGTGCGCACACACACAAAGCCCCATGTGCACCAATGAGAATCCCCCAGACAACACACAACGTACCTACTGTATGTCAGGACATTAGATTTGACCAAAAAAAAATTTTTCCCAAATGTGGATTTCTTCCCATAAAATGTCTTCCAAAGGCATCAAATATTAAGTCACATACACGTCTCTCTCGTAGGCCTCCCACTAAGTAAAGAGGTAAAATGACAGAGAATGAGAAATCCCGGGCTACCCGGCTGTTAGACCCGGACTGAGAGGCCAAACCACTTCGCCCTCCCTCCCTCCATGAGGCGGGTCCGGGCAGAAAGACAACATGACAAACCATTCCCCTGGCGGCCGAAGAACTCTCTCCAGCCAGAGATGCGATCCCTTCAAATACTCGCAGGCAGCTGCCAGGGGTTGCTCAGGGAGTGACCGAAACAGAAAATACTAGATAAACCAAAGAACTTACATACCAATAGACACAGCCCCTGGACATGGACAATAGGGTGAAGACCTAGAGGGCTGGGAAGGGGGGACGGGAGACATCTGTAATACTATCGACAATAAAAACTATATAAAAATTAAAAAAAATAATCAGTGGTTTCTGAGGGCAGGTTCTTTAGAATGCTTTCTCAGTCCTTAACACCTCTTAGGTGCACAGATGTGTCCTTCCTGTGGTCCCTCCCTCTCTCCTTCCCTGCCCTCCTCTTCCCTCCTTCCTTCCTGCCTGCGGGAGACCCGCAGACGCTGGGCAGTGAGCAGAGGCGATCCCAAGCCAGGCCGCCGGGGCGCCCTCCTTGGTGGAAGCCACAGATCAGCCCAGATCCTGTCGCCCCACAAACCAGCGGGAGCCTCGTGTGTGTGTTCCCTTCGGTTGTTCTTCGGTGAAAGATTACGTCTGAACAGACGAGTCTTGAAACAGACATCTGTTGTTTTGGCACCAGCATCCGCTTCCCTTCTCTGATAACCGCAGCCTGCTTTCGCTTTGGGAAGATGCCCGCGTTTCCTCCTCTGCGCCTGCGGGGAACTGACCCCACTGGCTCCCGGGGCTCTGGCAACAGGCCTGGAGGCCAGAGGTGCACATGCCGGGGGGTCCAAAGGAAACTGAGCGTGAGGACACTGCAGCAGAGGCATCTGGGAAAAGGTGGACCACTTTTCCTACTGCAACTGGGGCAAGAGATCGGCTGGCAGCACTGACAAGCACAGGGGACAGGGTGAAGAAGGTAGCCGACTGCCCCAGAGGCAGCAGACGCCCAGAAGAAGGGGCCTGGTGACTGCTTCAGCTCCACTGAGGCCACCCCACCCAGGACTTCTCAGCACCTAAGCCACTCCATTCCTTTCTGGTTCCTGTTTGGTTCAAATTTTACCTCTCGTTTTTGTGTTTTAACCAGAATCCTGGCCAGCAGAGCTCCATAGCTGAAGCAAGTTTCTAACCAACAGGAGAATTTTTCTTCAAATGTCCTCTATATTGCCTTTAGGCCATTTCTTCCTCCTGGTGAATGACAGGTGAAGAGACTGATAAGAAGCACAATCCCGCCCTCGCGGGTTTGGCTCAGTGGATAGAGCGTTGGCCTGTGGACTGAAGGGTCCCAGGTTCGATTCCAGCCAAGGGCACATGCCAGGGTTGCAGGCTCGATCCCCAGTAGGGGGCGTGCAGGAGGCAGCCGATCAATGATTCTCTCTCATCATTGATGTTTCTATGTCTCTCTCCCTCTCCCTTCCTCTCTGAAATAAATAAATAAAAGAACATCCAATTGCTTTCAAAAAAAAAGCAGCACAATCCCAAGAAAATCTAGGAGCACCACGGCCAGAGTTGAAGGTAAAGTTGAAGGAGGTACTCAGTGGGTGAGAACCAGTCAGTACAGACTCAGTGGCGCTGGCGAGGTCCCGGGTTTGCTGGCAGACAGTGCCAGGCCATGTTCAAGTGTGAGGTGGGCAGTACACCTGTTTCTTACCTGGCGTGTATTGTAGTAACATTTCCTGATATTAAATGTCTTAGCATCTATTTATGGTAACGTGGTATGTTCATGTTTGTCCACATCCAGGTAGTTAGAGGCGTGCTAAGGAGGAAAGAAAAATACCACCTGGCAATACTCTCTGTATCCAATCACACGTGAAAATATTGGCTACGAAGTAGGCACAGACCAAAGGTGCCCGACTGTATCCGAGTTTGTTTGTTTGCTTAGAACATGCTGGACACGTCTGTTCTGATGCCTGTTTATTGCTCACTGAGACCAGCCCTTTCACAGAGCCTCATGCCGCACAGGGCAGCGTGCAGGGTCACCCACCAAAGAATCCAGAAGCCACCCACGTCTACATCCCGGGACACACCTCACTTTGGGCTCAGCACGTGTCCCATAACCACACCTCGTGGTCGTGTCCTTAAATGACAGGGGTGGCTGAGCATTCATAAGCATATTTTAAATTGACCTCAGCAACGTCAAGGTCATTTGGTGGCACCAGATCAAAACAAGATCTTCCCAGCAGAATGGGAGAAGTAAGAACCAGGAAATGAAGACACCCGGTTCTTAATTTGGGTGAAGTTGAAGTAACGATGAATGTAGGCAAACATTAATGGCAACCCTGCGGCAATTTCCAATGAATGGAGCTCTCATCAGTAGGGGTGACCAAGCTCCATCCAGGAGGGGCAAGAGAAGGCCATGCGGAGGGGACATGGTTGAGCAGAGGCTTGAATTGAAGGGAGGGCGCCAGCCGTGCAGCTGTCTAAGGAAACAGCAGCACAGGCGGAGGGAGCAGCAAGTGCGCAGGCCCTGAGCAGGCCATGCTTGCTTCCGGGGTCCAGCAGGAGCAGGGGGCTCAGCAGAGGAGCAAAGAGAAGAAGGCAAGTGAGTGTGGTGAAGAGGTGGGCAGAGCCAGATCCTGTAGGCAGTGGTTCTCAGCCTTCTGGCCCTTTAAATACAGTTCCTCATGTTGTGACCCAACCATAAAATTATTTTTGTTGCTACTTCATAACTGTAATGTTGCTACTGTTATGAATCGTAATGTAAATATCTGATATGCAGGACGGTCTTAGGCGACCCCTGTGAAAGGGTCGTTCGACCGCCAAAGGGGTCGCGACCCACAGGTTGAGAACCGCTGCTGTAGGGCCTTGTAGACCATGGTCAAGACAAAAAATTTTTTGTAGGTGGACAAGAAGCCATTGGATAATTTAAAGTAGGAATGTGAGCCCTGACCAGTTTTCTCAGTGGTTAGAGCGCATACTCGCACACCGAAGGGTCCAGGTTCGATTCCCAGGCAAGGGCATGCACTTCAGTTGCAGGTTCCATCCCTGTGCCCCGACCAAGGCAAATGTGGGAGGCAACCAATCACCTCCATGCAGTGCTGGGGTGCTCCCGCCCGGCCACCTCCATGCAGCATTCGGGGTGCTCCAGCTCAGGGTGCTCCCGCCTGGCCACCTCCAAGCAGAGCTCAGCTGTGAATGCGGATGTCATCACACAGAGAGCAGCCATGGATCTTATGGAAGCCGCCATATGTTGGGTTTCTTGGCGGCAGAAGTTGGGTTTTACTCCAACCAGCATGGTGACCACCTGCAGATGGTAGGCATTCACATGCATGTGGCCTTTGGCAGGAGACCAGCACCACCGGGGAGGGGCTCTTCTCCAGGAAGAGAGAAGCGGGGAGGGAAGGACAGAGCAGGCGCCTACTGGGGGGGAGGGAGGGGCAGGTGGGAGGAGAGGCTGCTCCTGCAGGAGGCCCACAGCCCCTCTGAGCCACGCCCAGAGGCCCGCAGGCGAGGGCAGGTCCGCATCCTTTCCTTTCCTTTTCCAGCTTCCAGAGCGGCCTGGATTCCTTGGCTCCTGGCCCCTCTTTCCATCTTCAAAGCCAGGACACTGGGCAGAGCCCCTCTCCTGCCGCCACCCCTCTGCTCCCAGCTCCCCGGGCTCCCTCTTCCATTAAAAAGGAGCCTGTGAGCCGAAACCGGTTTGGCTCAGTGGATAGAGCGTCGGCCTGCGGACTGAAAGGTCCCAGGTTCGATTCCGGTCAAGGGCATGTACCTGGGTTGCGGGCACATCCCCAGTGGGAGATGTGCAGGAGGCAGCTAATCGATGTTTCTCTCTCATCGATGTTTCTAACTCTCTATCTCTCTCCCTTCCTCTCTGTAAACAATCAATAAAATATATTTAAAAAAAAAAAAAAGGAGCCTGTGATTACAGGGCCCATGAGATGATCCCGGATAAGCCCCGTCTCAGGGTCAGCCGTTAGCAATCTGATTCCATCTGCAGCCTTAATTCCCGGTGCACGTAACGGAGCAAGGTCAGAGGTTCTGGAGACCAGGAGGGGTATCTCGGGGCCATCACGCTGCACACAAAGTAGGCAGCCAGGCAGCCAGGCAGCCAGAGGGCAGATGTGAATATGCTGACCCGGGCAGCACTGACCGGGAGCACGTGAGAAGGGGTAGCGGGCCAACTGGGAACAAATGAGACAGTGTCTGGTCCCCTCCAAAGCTCACCAACTGCCGGGCAACCTAACAGCAAATGTGCCCTGGAGCGTCCACGTGTTTCAGGGTAAAAGCAGACGCAGCAGCGCCGGTGTCAAGTAGAAGAGCACACAGACGGGGCCTCAGAATCCTGGCATCTTCATGCAGTCGGCCTCACAGGGTGCGATGCCCACGGTCTCTGATGTTTCTGTAAATTAAACTTCTTAATCTGACTTTATGATGAGAGCACTCGTCCTGCACCTCAGGTGTCCCTGGAGTGCAGCATTCCAGAAAACCAATTACCAGGGGGATTCGCGCAAACGTGCAGGAATTAGTAACACGCAACCGGGGTAGGCAAAGCAGGTGCCTATCCTGGCCGTCCATGGGCCGTGACGGGAGGCTGTTTTCCCACCGTGGAGATGAGGGAGCAGGGCTGGCAGGCTACACACTCACCTATGCACACAAAGCGAGGTAGACCGGGGACACGACTCCAACCCTTAACTCCTGGTTCCAGGCTCAGCTTCTTGTTCAAAATACCACAAAGCTCCAAACAGCCCCAGCGCCCTATGGTAGACGTGCTCAGGGAGTTTGACATGAATTTTTCGTTCCTTCCTCAGCTCCTGAGGCACCCAGACCCCCTCAGAAGGCTTCCCCCGGAGGCACAGGGAAAGGTGTGTGTATGCCTCGGGGAGTCACAAATGAAGCAGAGGGCCTCCGTGGGATGGTCGGATTATTAAGTGGCAATTACGCAATTTTAATCATGCATTTAGAGACATACAATCCCAACTGCTCTAGGAGCCCAACAGCCCATGGGGAATGACCCAGGCTCTCCTAACACGTTGGCAATGACAGCAATGAAAAGGCCAGAAACCAAAAGCCACATGTGGCAGTGAAAAGACACCTGGCTTGTGACAGCCCGTAGGTGACCCGGGAACTGCCGCTCGCCCTTTTGAGATGGCGTTCTCTTTATTTGTTAAAAGGGGCTAAGGAGGTATGGGCGGCATAACTGGGACAATGCTGTGTGCTGAAGGCAACTTTTGGGGAGACTATCTAACCCACAGCTTGTCTGAGTGGGTTTCTCTTTCTTACACCCAAAATAATCTTGCAAAAATAGTGTGAGAAAGACATCAGAACAATTCTCAGCCAGAGTTACCAAAAGAGGTGTTATTTCTTTTCAGACAGTTTCGGAAGACAACTTAGCACACACAATGCACTCCTTTCATTCATTCATTCATTGATTCATTCATTCATTCATAGTTAGTGATTAGTTAACCGTTACTGAGTGCCTACTGTGTGCCAAATACTGGCAACAAAGACGATGGACAAGACCCCTGGTCCCACGCAGTCTGCCCTCTAGTGAGGGCAAGAGGAGCCGAGGAAGAAACACCATGCGGACAAGCACATTAGGGGCTGGGAAGGTCTCTGAGCTCAGATCTGAGCCACCACCTGAAGGGGAGGTGAGGAGACCTGCAGCCAAGGATGGGGCAGAGGGTCCCAGGAGGGGACACGGGGAATAAAAAGGCCCTAATGTGGGGATGAACTTGATCA
The DNA here is from genome assembly GCF_000327345.1 of Myotis davidii. Taxonomy (NCBI): domain Eukaryota; kingdom Metazoa; phylum Chordata; class Mammalia; order Chiroptera; family Vespertilionidae; genus Myotis; species Myotis davidii. The sequence continues at coordinate 214,422 of NW_006291402.1, read as the reverse complement.
AAGGGCAGAAATGAAGCCCTTGTGTTGGGACAAGAGCCCTCAGGGAGCTGGGTGGTGGGCCTGCCCGCCAGTCTGATGCAGGGCCTCACAGCTGCAGAGGGAAAGCGAGGCCAGCCTGAAGCTCCCGCCCCCTCCTAGCTGGGGCAAATAAAGGGCCTGCGTATGTGTGGGGCCAACCCCTGGGTGTGAATCCCAACTCCACATTCGGGCCTCCTTGTGCCATCATTTAATTTCCTCGTCTGTAAAACGCGGGTAAAACAGTACCTGCCTCCCCAAGTGCTTGTGAAGACTGGACGAATCCGCCTTGGAACAGAGCCTGGCACACGCAAGTACAATATGTGTCCACCATCGCCGCTTCTGTTGTCACCGCCGCTACGGTTCCTGCCGCTACTGTCACCACTGCTGCTGCCACCACGGAGACTGTGACCACCACTGCCACTGCTTCTGCAGCTACTGCTGCCACCACTATTGTTACCGCTGCCACCGCTGTTACCACCACAGCTACCGCTGCCACCACTATTGTTACCACCACAGCTAACGCTGCCACCACTACTGTTACCATTGCTGCTGCTGCCACTGCTCCTGCTGTGGCCAGCCCGATCCTGTTGCCACAGCTGATACTGTTATTCATTTACATCCAAATCCTCATCTTTCTTGTGCATTAAAAATAACCATCACTTTTGCCTGGTCTGTTTGTTTTTGGTTTTGTAACAGCAGGAGTGCATCTAAATTTACACCAACTCAGCTGTTCATCCACACCTGGGCACAGTCCGGCCACCCCTAAACCTGGGATATAAATCAGGCAACTCCCCCACCAAGGATTTATAACACTGTTTTTGAATCAGAACCGTGACGGTTGTCTTACCGTCCTCTCTTCAGTCAAGCAAAATGTGGGAAGTAAGGGAATCCTAAGGATGAAGTCCAACACTTGGGCCATGTTCACAGAATTAATATTCTCACACCTTTGTTAGACACACTGGGCTGATCTCAATCTAGCAGCAAAGAACTCCAGTAGAAAGGGCAGGGGAGAGGGGCTGGCCGACGGGTGGAAAGAAAGAAATACTGTCCTAGAGAAAGAGGTCTTTTTTTATTGCCCCTCAGTAAAGTATTAAAATGTTGTTCTTACAAGTCCCTTGCAATTTTTGCTAAATTTATTCCTAGTTATTTTGTCTCTTGGGTTGATCCTATAAATAGAATATTGTCTCTCATTACATTTTCAAAATTGCTGGTGTAGGCATATAGGAAAATTGTAGATTTGCATATTAATTTCCTTGCCTTAATAAATCCTATTATCGTTCCTAATAGCGTCATTGTTTACTTAAGTTTTCAAAAAAAGAGAGTAACTTACTGGCAAATGGTGATAATTCCACCTCCCACTTTCTTCCTCTTTTCCATATCTAATTGTACCATTTATTAATTCCTGGGCAACAGTAGATAACAGTGATGACCGTGGGCTTCTGTTCTGGGTCTGGAGTTGTGGGGGGTTGTCTAGTGTTACACCACTAAACATGATGCTGGGTTTGGGAATGACCCTGTTTTATCACGGGTTGCACTAAAAATCAGGAATAGATATTTAACTTGATCAGGTGTCTTTTTAGCATCCATAAAACAAATCCGAGGATTTTCTCATTTATCCATATTAAGAATAAGTCAAATTGTTAGATTTGTCCAAGATTGAACCATCCTTCCATTCCTGGAGTGAATCCCACTTTGTCCGGACTTTAGTGAAATGAAATCAGGTGCTTGTCCATTTCTCTGCCCCAGGAGCTCCTTCAGATCACTGGCCATGACTGATGCACGTCTGACCCAGCAAGTAGTTAAAGATCAATACATGCGCAATCAATGAATAAATGAATGGCTAAAACAAAGGCACTGAGCCTCCCAAATTAACCCTTTGCTCCCCTTCCTGGGTTAAAATACTGAGAGGGACCCTGGGCCTGGCCTGGCCCAGCGTGGGTCTATACGCTTAACAGGCATGTGGTGTACTGGCCCCCACTTCTAGCAACAGAATCCCTGAACACCACATTCTCCGCGGGGAAACTATTCCTTACGGTTCCAATGGGACTCACCCTGCTTCCCGGCTCCCACCACCCCCCAAGCCGAGGGGTGGCCACCTCGCCAGCCTGGCTGGACGCTGCACAAGGACTGCTGTGGGGAGGGCACATGATCAGCGGGGCCACGGCATCTGCAGGAGTTTCTTACAGAAGCTTTTAAGGAAAATCATTTCCCATAAATTGATAAACATACACATGCTTATCAGGGTTGCTGCTGGCCATCTTGCCTAAAATGTGGTGACACCGCCTATCTGAGAATGGAGCAAGGCAGGAACCAACATGGCAGAGAATGGGAAGGGGGAGACCTGGGGACGCCACTGGAGCCCCTGGATTGAGCTTTTCCTGATGCCAAGTACCCCCTAAGTCTTCCTGATTACATAAGCCAATAAATTATCTTTCTTGTTTATAACAGTTTTAGTTCAATCTCTAGCATTTACAGCCTTCATGTGTTGCCTTGTTTCCCTGTAAACAGATGTTTATATCTAAGTAAAGGTCGAAAAAAATTTTAAAAGAAGGTAATCCTAACTGGTAAGTGTTAAAAAAAAAAAAAATTCAACCGCCTGCTTTTAATTAACGGCAAACTGGGCTGAAAGGTTCCCTCAGCGAGTTATAATTTCAGAGTGAAATCCCAAGACAGTGAGAGAGGCAGGCGCTTGTTAAACCACAGAAACCATGGAATCCAGCGGCTGCCGTAACTGGCCGAGGTTCGGCAGGTGCGGAGCCAGCGTCCCCGTCCATCGTCCATCATGTGAGACCAAAGCCTTGGACCCCTCACCCGTCTCCAGGCCTCTCTCCTGACCCGATTGGAAGTTAGACTATGAGTGAGTTGTGCTGTGATGGCCGGGGACAGTGGGAGCAGCCCCGTCACAGGAGTCCTGGGCCTTCCTGACCAGCCCTGCGTTCGCAGTTGCTTCAGCTCTGCAGACAGAGAGGGCAAGCCGCCCTGTCCCGGGCAGCACGCACTCCCACCGCAGGCTCCGGAAAACGCCCGCCGGCCGCCGGGCCTGCCGCCCACAGCTCACCCGTGCTGGACAGCCCCCCTGACTCCTCTCCTCCTTCTGCTCAAGTTACAAGAGACCAAATTCTGGAACCGGCTTTGATTATTCTCTGGAGAGCTACTTAAGAGCTGCTTCAGGGTTTGAAGTCCCTCATTCAGACATAATCTGGAAATAAAAGACTACATTCAAATGGAAAAATGCATTACAGCTTTCTCTCTGGGACCTTCAGGACTGATAAAATAAAAGGAAGGAAATGAAGAGAAAAGCAAGGGGAAAAGAAAAACTGGGAGAGAGAGGAAAGAAGGGGAGAGGGGAACTGGCTGTCACAAACTCTGTGGGTCCTATGGATACCATTTTATTTCATCCTCACATAACCCCTGGGAAGTATCAGGAAGCCCATTATGCAGATGAAGAAATCGAGGCCTGGTGGCATTAAGCAGCTTGTCCAGTGTCACGCAATGAGGATGAGTGGGTTCTGGCTCAAAGATACAAAATCAGGCTGCAAACAGTGTTGCGTCTACTCTACCCTTTTCTTCCTCTGAGCAATACAGGAATCTGTTCTAGAACCAAAATATTTCACTGAGTGAACGAACAGGCAGAGCCTATGGGGACAATCTAGCATCGTCATCTAAGAAACAAAGATGAGAGAGAGAGAGAGAGAGAGAGAGAGAGAGAGAGAGAGAAACTGGTTGATTTAAGTAACCTGATGTCCAGTAGAACTGGTAGGTGGCAGAACACAGCCTAGAACCCAACTTTTCTGACCAGAGCCTGTAAGCGCAACTTATCCGCAAGGATCAGATCCGGGCACTCAGGATCAGTGAGTGAACACATGGGCATTTCCCACCTTCCAGAAAACGCTCACTGGGAAGAAGCAGGAAATGTGCTTGGGAGCGGCCCTGTTCTGCCTCGAGGTCTGTTTCCATCCAGCCCCCTTGCGTTGCGGCCACTGCCTCTGCCCCACGCTGTGCAGCCCTGGGACGGGGAGGGGAACGGACACTGAAGCAGCCCGGGAAGCAGGGTCCAGGGGGGGCCAGGGGCTGGGCATGCCAGCCTTCTCCGACATGGCCGGAAGCAGAGGCTGGGAACGGGCGCAGCTGCGGCATCCAGCCCGCGGATGGGTTCCGCGTGCCTCCGGTGCTGGCCCACACAGCACTTCCAAGAAATTTCACTCTGTTGCCAGCATTCAAAAGCAGGAGATTTCACATCAAAACCTAATTTCCACTCCTTCTTACCAAATGGGAGACCGGGTAGCCCTGACGCCACCTCTGAGCATGGAGAAGAGTAGCTGGGAAGCCAGCAGTGGGCACCCCTTTACGGAATACATTCACCCCGTTTCTCCCCACCTGGTTCGTTTCCCTCAGTTGCAGGCTCCCCATGCCCTCGGCGACCCCTGGTGTACAAGGTTAAGCTGACACAGATTGCAACGCCAGTCATGATTAGGCTTTTCCCAAAACACCAGGGTAAAGAAACATTCCGTGAACATCCTCACAGCCGAGATAGCAGGTAAAGCAGATGAGACCAGCAAGACTGAGAAATGGAAAAACCCAGTTTGGGCCTATTTGGATTTCTGCTCTAGAACCCACTTTTTGCCTAGAAAATATATTCACTTGTATTATTTCATTTATTCCTCCCAACAATCCTGCCAGGAAGGAATTACCCTCAGGTAAACTGAAGCCGTTATCCAAACAAGACCATCCAACTAGAACCGGCAAAGCCAGGAATTAAACCCAAGCTAGTCCGGCTACCAAGGCCGTGCTTTGGGGATAATAAAAGAACACTTTGGAAATCCTTGAGGCTCGTTTCCACCCCAGGGCCTTTGTACCTGCTGTCCCCTCGATTTGGAAACCTCTCCACCCTGCTCTTCACCTTGGAGGACCTTCCTCCTTCGCTTCCTTGACGTCCTTTCCACAGAGAGGAGTTCCCTGATCATTTGATTTTAGGTAACACGTGTGCGTGCACCGATTACGCTCTAAGCCCCTGCCCCTCACAGTGAGGCCTGGGACCTGCAGTGTCGGCATCCCCCGCCCCTCCCAGTCTGAATCAGAGCCTGCATGTTAACAACATCCCCAGGTGACTCGGGTTGGAGTTTGGAAGTACTGATCTGCGGGAGCCCTGTCCAGCGGGTATAAAATGTGAGTCGCCAGTGTACCTTTAAATTTCCTAGCAGCCACACTGACAGAGGCACAAAGAAAGACGTGTGGGTTTGCCATTCCCCCCGCCCCCGGTGAAATGCCAGTTCCAGAACGGACGGGGCTGGCTTCCGCTCTCCTGCGGCCCACGTTCTCCCCAGGACCGGAAACAGTCCTGGGACACGGAAGATACTGGTAAACGTTGTGGAACACAGAACGAGGACGGTCTTCCCAGTGCTTTCTGTGTGGCCACGCGGGGCAGAGGAAGCTCTGCGGTGGGGCAGACGCGGCCAGCTCACCGAGTGGGCAGCTCTCCGCGGGCAGCTCACGGGGACCCTCCCAGACCCTGAGCAGGATGTGTGCCCTCCGAGCCACCCGTGAGCCAGGGCTGTCTGGATCACACTCACAGCCTCATCATGATGCTCAAACATCATCACAGGCCTCTACAGCACCAACCACCACAATCACAGGCACCGTCCTCCCTGCTCTCTCCAGACGCCATGTGGGAACCACGCTGTCACCACTGTCCTCCGGAAGCTGGCAGGACCACAGCAGCCCTCCCCTGAGTGGCGTTCCCCAGCCAGTGGGCTGTGTGTCAGCGGCTGGCAGTGAGGACAGCCTGAAGCCCTGGAGGGTCACCTCCCCTCGCCCTGGGCGGTTTCCAAAAGGCTACGCGGCCACGGCTGCCACACAGTCTAAACCGCGGGGGAGGCCGCGCTCCTGGCCTCTTCACTTTGATGAGTTCTGCTGTGGCAGCTCCGCCACGGGGCCCCGTCCTACAGCCCTTCCAGGCCCTGCCTGTGCAGCTCACAGCTCACATCACAGCACGTGAGGCGACTGGGACTCTGCCCGTTTATCTGGGGCGGGGCGTGGAGGGTGCAAGCTGCCCCACACCCTGACTGACCGCTGGTCTGTGCTGTCCACGAGGGGAGCCGGCTCTGCGGCGGCTGGAAAACACCCTAATCCAGGAGGCGATCTGGGCCTGGAAATCTGAGGCACATGTTCTAATCCCAAATGTGTTTTTAAATCACATTAGATCAACAGCACGGGAGGAAGCAAAACCCGGATCTAGACACCACTGGAGTGGCTCAGAGAAGGCACAGCTGCTGGCTGCTGGGCAGCCCGCGGAAGGCCCAGGCCAGCCCTGCTGGCAGCAGCCGCTGCTCCTGCCCCCCTCGCGGAAACATTTGCAGAATTGGTGGGCCATGGGACGCACCCTGAAAAGAAAAAGAAGTGCATGGGGGCGCTGGACCTTGAATCCACCCGGGGCTGTGTCATCGGGCAACAGAAGAGGAAGGTCCCGGCAGGTTTCGGCACTCCGGGCAAGGGGAGCCCTTCAGTCCAGAGGCCGCCACTGCCAAGGCGGAGCCACACCAGCGACCCCAGAGCGAGGTGTCTGTCCTGGTCTGACTCGGTGCCACAACCTCCTCTCTACCAGGCAGCGAGGATGCCATGCCCGCTCCCTCCACGCACAGAGGCGGGAGCCAGGGACAGAGCCCAGGAAAATCCCTGGGCCTTCCGAGCCTGCTGGCCCTGGTAAGGCTAGAGAGACACTAAGTCGTCCGGGCACACGTGGCTTCTGTGGGTGCAGGGGGTCCTGGGAGTTCGCTCGGCTAAAATTCCCTCCGTGTTCAACAGACTCTCCTCCAGCGCTTCTGGTGACACCTCAGCAATACAGGAGCCCACCACCCGGACAGCCTGGGCCGGGACTGAGGACAGGACGACAGTGAGGACAGGACGACACGCGGTCCTCCACTTCCCGCCACATCTCCCTGCTGTCGCAGCTGGAAGGGGAGCCCCAGACACCATAGCCAGGTCCCCATGGCCAGGCAGTGTATGTGCCTCCTTTTCCAGCCTCGGTGTAAAAGGACATGGGAAAACCAGGCATCTTCCATCCCCTCCTCAGAAAATTGTCCAGCCCCTCCCGCGGGCTTCCTGTCTCGAATCCCACACACACCCCGCACCACCTTTACAGCATCTCATCAGGCCCCCCCCTTCTGTTTCCAGCTGCTGCAAAGCTACCCACACACATTTTGGAAAGATCTGCTCCTTAGGCCGCCTTCTCTCCAAAAGGGGGTGGAGGGGGGCAGCTACCCTCATGAGACCAAAGCTGCCCCACAGAAGAAGCTAGAACGGTCCTGCAACCATCAGTTAGGGGAACCCTCCCCAGACATCACTCGTCCTAGGGGTGCATTCCTCATCCTAACACCTCCTTAGTGATAACTGCAACCTGGAAGGCATGGCTGTGATGTTTGGGGCACTGATTTTCCAGTTAAATGGGGCACTTGCTGTTTCATGTCTGGAGAGGAAGGGGCTGTTTGAAGCCTCCCAAAATGTTGCAATTAGTTCTGGCTTTTGAAACAGACAGGACATTAACAGACACATTTGCTATTTTCTTTCATGTGCTGGAATGTTTATGCCCCAAGTGCACTTCTCTCCAGCTTCCCAAGTACAAGGCACATTTTAAAGGGGGGGACTCAACCACACATTTATTGTAAATTTCTGAAGTTGTCATTTCTAAAACTTTCCCAGGCTGTAATTTAAACTGAGACAGCCATCCCTTCACCAGGAAAACAACTTGTTAGGAAATAATCCTTAGTTTACCTATTGGCTCTGTTAAGATGATAACATCACTTTAGCTGACACAGCCTGTGTTTCTGTTTGACAATTGTAATTAATTACTGAGATGCAACAGAGATGGGGCCAGCCAGCCAGATCCGTTTTCCAAAGAGACATAAAACAGGCGGAGAGAGGGAAGGAGAAACGCAACGGAGGCTTGCATGCGGGCATCTGCCCCAGTGCTGCTTTAAATGTTATGGCTGGCAAGGAAGCTGGGGCATCCATTTATTTCACCTGCGCTCAACTTTCTGGTCCCCTCTTCCCTCCCCCTACCCCCGCCGGAGGGGGGTGAATGTCCACCTTCCTGGGAAGGGCTTGGGTGCAGGCAGCAACACCCAGGGCACCTCTGTCACCTGCACCCAGTGTTCATCCGGCCAAGGGGGACAGAAAGTTCTGGAGATGGGGGACATCCTAGGTCTTTACTAGAAAGCCCGAACTCGCCAGCACCACCTTTTTAACTGTTCCCTGTTCATTTTGCTCTAACCTGAAAATACTTAAAGTTGGATTCCAGCCACGCAGATGCGTTCGAGGGCGATTCTGAGAGATTCCCGGGGATCTCAACGCCCTTTAGTCAACATAGCTGTCCTGACTCCGTCCTCAGCGTCCCCAACAGGAGCGCAGAGCTCCCCAAGAGCCTGCGGGAGGAACGCTGGGGGCACCAGGGCTGGGGACTCCCAGGCACGGAGCTGCGCAGATTCGGAAAGCAGCTGGCTGGACGCGCAGCTCGGGAGGCAGAGCCCGCC
>NW_006291402.1:203087-204701 GCF_000327345.1 Myotis davidii | reverse complement strand
TGCCCCAGGCCTGCACGCACACACACTGGAGGTGTTCCCCGCCCAGCCCCGCGGCTTCCCTTTCCCAGGAGCCTGGGACGCCGCGTTCTCCATCCTTTCCCAGTACTTTCGGGGCGTAAAGCCCGCCGCCCGCCGCCTGTGCCAGGCACCAGGAAGCAGGGGGCCAAGGGGTAGCGAGCTCAGCTCCCTTTGCTCTGGGACTCCAGGCCAACTCTGCCGGCCCCTGCCCCGCCCTTATCTCCCTGGATGGCCTCCTGCCTTGCCCCGGAGCGATTTCTTCTCCACAGCAGCTTCCCCACCCCAATTTCCATCTTCCCAGCCTCCCCATCTTAGCTTGGAGCTCCTAGTGGGTGGAGCTTTGACACAAACCCCCGGTTTTCCTGCCCCAAACCTTTTGCCTCTGTCCTGCCACCAGGTGACTGCTTTCTGCCCCGAAACCTGAGCCGGCCCCGTTTCTAATCGCAGTTATGCCATCGTCCCTTGGGGACATTGCCACTAAAAGAATTCCGACTTCCCTGGACTGAAATATACTGAGACCATCGCCCATCTATACACCTAATAAACAAACAAGTTGGGCGACTCTGCTTCCTGGGGACAGGGCTGGCCCTGGACCCCCCCTCCGGCCCCCCACCCCCCACCTGGCGCCATCCCTCCCAGGGCCTGGCCCTGTGAGTCCCAGGTATCTGCTAGCCACAGCTGGGTGCCTGGCAGGTCTGATGTGGTTGGCATCTCGGGTTTTGTTTGATCACATAATAGATACAACCGTTGAAAGAAAATGTATGTAATGTCTAAATATTAACTAGATACCTAGTGTCAAAGAGGAAAAAGAAATGTTAATCAAATAAGATGAAGAACAGGGACTTTTCCCTGAGCGAACAAAAGCTCACTGCTGCTCTCAGCTGGACAGAGTCTCCTTCACCGCAGCTCTGGCTCGGATAAAGATTATTCCCTCGTAATGCATCTTCATGGTGCACTGGGGGCTCGGCACGCAGGGTCGCTGTCCTGTAAATCACCCGGGAACCAGGGGTGCTTTTTCAGGCTCACACAGCTGCATGGCTGTGCTGGGAACAGCTGAGGGACGCAGCTCACCCATCCCTCTTTCCAGCCAGCCCAGTGCAGGGAGGTCAGCCAGGAGGCCACCGCCAGGGTCCCTCACCCTTGCGAGGCCAGGCGCCGGGAGGCCCAGCCTGCGGCCCAGGGCTCGCCTGCACAAGTAGCACCCGCACTCTCTACCCACCCTCTCAGCCATGCAAAGAACCTGTGCCACAGTCTAGTTTTACGAAAGACGTGCTTTCAAATTTGGAAAGCTTTGGACAAAATGGTATTAAAATTGAGCCCAGAGCTGGCAAACGGAGAGCTGAGTGTGGCCAGCACAGTGATAGGAAGAAATTTAAAACAGTTGCAATATTTTAAAATTGAGGGCTTTCCCCAAAAATATCTGGATACGAGGTTTCTGTTGAAACAGCAGATCCGGCAACTCTGGGCCCTTCGCTGGAGCTAAGAAGCCAGGTAGGTGGGGCGTCTGTAGGGTCTTTGTGGTGCCCACCCCCGCAAACTCCCCCGCATGTACCTTACCTGCCTGGAGACTGCTAAAGAGGAAATCTCCCAGGACCC
>NW_006291402.1:179486-202997 GCF_000327345.1 Myotis davidii | reverse complement strand
GTCCCCAAATGGTCACACTTGAATAAGAGACTCTGGCAGAAACAGAGCCTGCCGGGAATGTTAGGCTACAGCTGCTGGGGGAGAGCTGGTGTGGGGAGAGGAGCGTCTCTCAGCTGGTGCCTCTTCCTCTTCTCTGCTCTTGATCCAGGCTTTTTCTGGGAGAAGTTCTTCAGGACCCTGTGATGAGAAGTAGGGGCTGTTTCATACGGAGAACTCGGCCTCCAAGACCCCCTGGGCCTGGAGACTAGAGAGAAGGAGTGTTCTGTTTCCTCAGCTACACCCATGCTCCGTCAGACCCGCCTGAGTTTTACAATGCCCCCCAGTGTGCCCAGGCCTCCAGCACGCCTCGTTGCTACAGGCCCCGGAAGCTGCGGGTGCCCTCTCTGACCCAGAGCCGCCTGCCCCGCCTGCCCGAGAAGCCCCAACCGCTTCCCTTTTGCGCTCACGGGCCTGCGTGCCCCGCCACCTGAACATGCATCGCCGTATCCTCATCCTCCTCCACACGGTTAGATGATAACATTAGAGTACAGCCGTCCTTGGCCAGCTGAGTGGCTTTCCAACTGGTCATTTCACCTCCCTGCGCCGCGTTTTCTGCATATGTAAATTATGTTTTTATCAAGAATGAAATTGACTGTCTGGCCAGCGTGGCTCAGTGGTTGAGCGCCAACTTGTGAACCAGGGGGTCAGGGTTCGATTCCAGGTCAGGGCACATGCCCGGGTTGTGGGCTCCATCCCCAACAGGGTGCGTGCAGGAGGCAGTTGATCACTGATTCTCTCTAATCATTGATGTTTCTATCTCTCTCTCCCTCTCCCTTCCTCTCTCTGAAATCAATAAAAACATATTAAAATTTTAAAAAAGAAAAAAAATGAAATTGGCTTACATAACATAAGCAAAAATACCGGGCCTGGTGCCTGACATACAGTGGTCACCAATAATTATTTGAATCTAAATGCTGGCTCCTGCCATGCCTGCTCCCAGGAAAGCCTTATCCTCAGAGCATGCGTGTGCACCCTTCTGTCCAGCCAGCCGGCGTGGGCGCTGAGCTGTCAGTAACAAGCATCATGCCAAGTCGAATGCCTTCTAAATTTTTTAAGCAATAGAAACTAACTCTGGCTAACTTCATTGGTGTGTTGTTGTTTTTTAATTAAAGAAATTTATGAGGAGGATGTGTAATAACTCCCATAACTGAAGGGGATTTTTAAAAAATCAACAAATAAGAAGCAAAGACGGGTTTGGGGAAGGCCTGCAAGCATGCCATACTCGCGGCCAGTGGAGGCGTGCGGCCTGAGAGTTCGGCATGCTTGCTGATGGAGCATATGGCGTACAGATGCGGGTCCTGCCCTTCACCACACAGTCCCCGCGGCCGGCGGCCCACAGCCAGGACCCTCTTCCTGCCTCCTCCAGTGCCGTGTGACTGACACGGGCTGATGGGGCTCGGGCACAGGCGAGGCAGCTGCCAGGGGGAGTGTTTCCCGCCTGACAATCGTGCCAGGAGTTGGAGTGGCCTGTCTGCACCACCGCCTGCCCCGTCCCCGCGCTGGGTGAGGACAGTGCAGGGCCCGCGCTGATGACAGGCAGCAGCCGCAAGTGCCCTGGGTTGTTTTCAGCTCCTAAGACCTGGGGTAGGTTGTGAGTGCAACACACCCCACACTATGTGACTTGTGAAAACATACATATTCCTTTCCTCTCGTGTTGACCAGTGACGTCAGCAGGCCCATTAGAGTCAGGGGAGGAGGAGGGTGAGCAGGCCCTGTTAGAGTTAGGGGGGAGGGTGAGCAGGCCCATTAGAGTTAGGGGGGAGGAGGGTCAGCAGGCCCCGTTAGAGTTAGGGGGGAGGAGGGTGAGCGGGCCCCGTTAGAGTCAGGGGGGAGGAGGGTCAGCAGGCCCCGTTAGAGTCAGGGGAGGGAGATAGGTCAGAAGTCTATGGTAGGCCAGCAGTATGGACAGAACCCTCGCCTCCCACCCAGCTCATGCACTTCCCCGTCTGTATTTGTCCTGTCTTTCTGGAGGGAAAGCCCCTGACAGGCCACGTGGTGACAAAGAGGAACAGTAGATACTTGTCAAAGGAGCAGAAACTAACAATAATGGCCGAGAACATCTAGGACCTTGGGTGGGAAAGATCCCACATGGAAATCAGAAATACTCAGAGCTGAAAGCACTCGTGACAAAGCCTCGCGGGTGGGATGAGGCCGTACTAACAAACAAGGTTATATGTTCAGCAGACTCGCCCCAAGAGAAGAAAACATAGAGACAAATGAGCTACATGATTGGCTCAGAAAGCCAAAAACGAACAAGAGAATAAATTCCGGAAGAAAGAAAAGGACCAAGATAAATGCCACACCTCTGCTGTTTATTTATCTGTGGACTGAACTGTGTCCCCCCAGAACCCATTTGTTGAAGCGCTCACCCCCAAGGTGACCATTTCCAGAGGCAGGGCCTTAGGACGTACTGAAGTTAAAATGAGGTCACCGTGGTGGAGCCCTCACCAGGTAGGACTGGCCTCAGAGGAAGCTGAACAGCTCTCCTCGTCTCCTCACACAGGTACCCACATCCCACCAGCTGAGGACACAGGGAGAAGGGGACCTTGTGACGCGGGAAGAGGGCCCTCACAGAAGCCCCCCTGCTGGCACCCCATCTCAGACTTCCAGCCCAGAACCGTGAGAAGGGGTCTCTGCTGTTTGGCCCCGTCTATGGCATCTCGTTGTGTAGCCTGGGTTACAACCTTGGTCTTCCACGGTTTGTAAATAGTTTCTGGTACCGATTCCAATGTGTGTGTCAGGGGCAGGGCGGACCCGCCACACCAACAAGCAGTGCCTGGACCCCACGGGGCACCCTACAATTCAACGCGATTCTGACGCGCTGCGCCCACAGCCCACAGAGAGCACCAGACCCGCTGGGGCGGCGCTCAATCCCGCAAGACTGTCTCCGCCTCAGCTGCCAGGCACCAGCCCCATTGTCACCGGTGCTGGTGACCCACTGGCTCTAAGTCAGAGGTTCGCACGACTCCCTCCCTGGGTTCCAGTACTTTGCTGGAATGACTCCCAGAACTCAGAGCAGCACTTTACTCTCTAGATCAGTGGTCGGCAAACTCATTAGTCAACAGAGCCAAATATCAACAGTACAACGATTGAAATTTCTTTTGAGAGCCAAATTTTTTAAACTTAACCTATATAGGTAGGGACATTGTTATTAACTTAATTAGGGTCCTCCTCAGCTGGCCTTTGCTAAAAATGTCCTCAATCTGAGGGGTCGACCTCAGCGAACGTGCCCCCACTTCTCCTAACACCACTTCTTCAAAATAGACTCGCCCAGGCCGAAAACCGACTTCTGCGCATGGGCCATGAAGTTTCAATCGCACTGTACGTGCGCCCGCACGTGGTATTTTGTGGAAGAGCCACACTCAAGGAGCCAAAGAGCCACATGTGGCTCTCGAGCCGCGGTTTGCCGACCACTGCTCTAGATCACCAGTTTATCCGGAAAGGATGTGACTGGAACAGGCGGTGGGAGATGCAGGAGCAAGAGTGGGGACGTGCTCAGAGCGTCCATGCGTTTCCAGGTGCCCCTCTCCCTAAATCCTGTGTTCACCCCCTGGAAGCCCTCAGAACCTCCTCTGGTTTTGTTTGTTTGTTTGTTTTGTGTCTGTGGAGGGTTGTGACCTATTAAATCTTTGACCTTTGGCGGTAGATTCGACCTCCAGTCCCTCCTCTCCCTGGAGGTTGGGGATGGGGATTGTTAAAAGTTCCAACCTTCGAATTCCATTTACATGGTTGTGTCCCCATCCTCAGGTTATTGTAAGGCTTTCCAGAAGTCATCTCAATAACAAAAGGCACCTCTGTTGCTCTTATCACAGAAAATTCCAAGCTTTTAGGAGCTCTGTGCCAGGAATGGGTCCAAGACTGAAAATACATTACTCTTTTTTTTTTCCAGAGCTAGGGAGAGAGGGACAGAAACATTAATGAAGAGAGAGAATCACTGATCAGCTGTCTCCTGCACACCCCCAACTGGGGATCCAGCCCAAAACCTGGGCATGTATCCTGACTGGGAATCCCATCACCTCCTGGTATGATGCCCAACCACTGAGCCACCCCAGGCGGGCCAATCATATATTTCTTATTATAAATCACAGTCTCACAGTTTACCTCGTCTTCTCACAGGGTCCCTTAGAGCAAACAATCACAGAGGTCAAAAAGTAGTGGCACGTGACTAGAACCCCATTCAGTCACGAGTAACCAGTCGGCCCAGCATCTTATCACATGAAAATATGGCGCAGGGCGAGGCCACTCAAGTTTACAGGCCGCCATCTGATCTCCTCGGGTCCCCAGAGCAGGAGTGGTCTCAGCCGCACATGCCCCTCTTCCAGGCGGACCTGCTATAAGGAGCCAGGAGACAATACCGTCTCGCTCTGAGCCTCTTTCAAGTGTAATGTTGGGTTTCCCTCATGACGAAGCCCAGCCATATGTTCATCCCTGACCCTCCTCCCCACGTGGGCCCAAACTCTCACCCCTTTTGCTGGCCTGGACCGCCGGCAGCAGTACTGGTCTAGCAAGTGCCTCCCTCCGTCCGAGTGGGGTAAGGTGAGGGGACACAGGTGCAGAACTGGAGGGACAGCTTCACCTCCAGGCAGCGCAGCTGCACTCACTGCTGATCCCAATTGCCGGCAGGGTGAAGGCACCACCTGCTCAGTCAGGCCCTTGGGAATTGTGACAGCTCCCAGCTCAGGAACCGCCCCTGTTCACAGCCCCTGTAGCTGCAGCCCAGGTCCTGTGATCACTGCATCAAGGAGGGAAACATGTAGGTGACGTGGGAAGAAGAGGAAAAAGTGCAGTCATTATTGTCCTCCATTGGCAAGAACTGCGGTCGCATCAGCACCCTTCCCACACCCCCTTTCCCAGATCCACCCCAAAACAGAGCAAGACAACCCCTGGGACATCCTTCAGCCCCACTCATGTTCACACGGAGTGGGAGCACACACTCAGGAAGGTGTTCATTTTTTATTTTTATTAGTTGCCAATGGCTTAGTTGCTATTACTGCTTTTACTGATTTGTAATAGCCGCTTAGGTATTAAAGATACAGATTTTTCCCCTCTATCATATATCTTCCAATTACTGAGTTACCAGCTTGTCTTTACCAGGAAATTGTTTTAGTGTTTTTAATTACATATGCTTTTCATTTTTATGATTCATATTCCATCTCTCACACATTTTCTTTGTAGTTTTTACCTTTGGTGGAAAATGGGATCCCCAAAGTCAATGTATATTTTCTTCTAGTACATTTTGGTTTATTATTTTTTTCTAAACTTAAATGTTGAAAGCATCTGACATTTATTTTGACATATGGTCTTACACACGGATCTAACTGTATTTTGTTCTTCATTTGTTCCTGGCACTGATTTCTTCCCGACATTTTGAAACTCAAATGTGATATAATAAAGGTATAATGTTGGAGCTCCCCACCCAGAAACACAGAATTTCCACTCATTCAATCTTCTTTCTTATCTCTTATGGGACTTCTATACTTTTATTGACATAAACCCTGCACAGATCTTTGTCTGGATGAATGTTCTGACATCTAATTGTGCTTTGCTTAATTTTATAAGGCTTCTTGTTTTCCTTTTGTTTCATTCATTCTTTCTGTTGCCATTTGAAGTGACTGGTATACTCTGGACCCTGGATTGGACGTGGAGGTAGCAGCGAGGCAGAAAGCAAGAGCCCATTAAGGTGGAAATAATCACACAAGCACGTTTTTGAAAGTGAGGCAGACGCCAGGAGAGAGAAAATGCCGAGCGCGGGGAGCACATCGGTGGAGCACAGCAGCTAGCTCACCGGCAAGAGAGAACCTCCAAGAGGAAGTGACATTTACGTCCATGTGTAAAAGGAACATGGGATTAAGCCAGGTAAAGCGAGATTATTTTTAGCAGCGCAACATCTCACCCACCTCATGCATTATAAATACACTGAGCAAAGTGAACCGAAGGCAACTTCCCTGAGAGAAAGGGTGCCTGCCAAAGCCCACAGCAAACGGTACGGGAGCCACGAGGGAAGAGAACCGTAAAGACCAGAAGATGGGCGGGCCTTCCGTCACGGCCTTCCTCAGCACACGCCGGGCTCAGTGGGTGCGATAAAACAAGAGAGGACAACAAAGTGTGAGAGTTGGGAAGAAAGAAACAAAGTTTTGTTACTTGCAAACTATATGTTTGGTGACAAAAAAAAAACCTATGGAAATACACAAACAAAAAAATAAATTAAAAATGCAAATAGTAACAACATGCTCATAGACAATCAAGATACAATTAGAAAATATAATTTTGAAAGAAGATCCTATTCAGAATTACAATAAAATCCATTAAATACTTAGAAATAAATCTAATGAAAAGCAAGCAAGTCCTTTATTAAAGATAAAATTATACAACTTTCTTGAAGGACATTGTATTAATTACGTTTTCTGGCTTTCATAACAAAGTATCACAAACTGTGTGGCTTACACTGGAAATTCCCTCTTTACAGTCAGGAGGTCAGGGGTCAGGCATCAGGGTGTGGGCAGCAGGCTGCCTCTGAGGCTGCAGAGCCTTCATGCCTGGCCTGGCTACTGATCAGGCGGGGGTGGCATCCTCGCTTGCGCTGTTCCACCCAGCTCCGCTCCGTGGTCACATGGCCTCCTCCCTGCGTGTCTGTCTTCTCAGGCCACTTTCCTCTCCTGGCGAGGACACCGGTCAGATGGCTCAGGGCCCACCCTAACGACCGTGTCTTAACTTGGTTACATCTACAAAGATCCTATTTCCAAGTAAGTTTCCATTCACAGGTACTAGGAGGTAGGACTTCAACATACCTTTTTGGGAGACACAGTTCAACTCATAACAGGCATAAAAATATATGAATAAACAGCCCTGGCTGCTGTGGCTCAGTCAGTTGGAGCGTCGTCCTATACACAGAAAAGGTTGCAGGTTCCATTTCTGGTCAGGGTGCATACGAAAGGCTACTGAACAATGTCTCGCTCTCCCATCAATGTCTCTCTCTCTCTCTCTCTCTCTCTCTCTCTCTCTCTCTCTCTCTCAAAATTAATAAAAACATATCCTTGGATGAGGATTAAAATATCTATATGAATAAACAAATAAAACCTATGCATTTATTATATTTATTATGAAAAACTCAGTACTGTAAAGATAAAATTCTCACCATTAATCAATAAATTCCATGTAATTTCAAACAGAATCCCAACAGGGTCATGTGTAGGTATGGAGTAAGTATTATGGATTATGTGTATATTTTCGTGTTAATTTTAAATTTCACATGGAGGTGTAGAGGAAACCTAATATCAACCCTCCTTTAGGAAAAAAAAAAAAGCACAAAAATGTGTAACAAGAACAAAAGGAGGGAGAATTAAGAAGGGAGAGAAACTTTAATTAAATGGAAAGATTAAAATAAATTTCTTAGCCCCAAAGTACTTCAATTATCCAGGTGCTATGAGGTAAATTCTTTCCATATTCTGATAGGAAAGCTGAATTGACAACCTCATGAGCTAATCAAGGAGCTCAGGTTGTTGATATAAACTAAGATGAAGTTCCCAAGTAGAAAATATTACAAGTAGAAGTAAATGTAACCAGGAAATCTGATCTCTGGGAATGACAGGTTGGACCCAGTGTATTTTCCTACCCTCTATGTATAAAGAAGTCTCTTGTTATGAAGTTATTTTTTAATGTATTTTTATTGACTTCAGAGAGGAAGGGAGCGGGAGAGAGAGATAGAAACATCAATGATGAGAGAGAATCATTGATCAGCTGCCTCCTACACACCCCACACTGGGGATCAAGTCTGCAACCCAGGCATGTGCCCTGATCGGGAATCGAACCCTGACCTCCTGGTTCATAGGGCAACACTCAACCATTGAACACACCAGTCAGAACAAAGTTATTTTTATAGCAGAGTAGGTCTTTACCTATCTGGCATGTAAAAATCTGTATGTGCATAAATGTTGATGTGCAAAATACATTTTTCATAATTGTGAGAAGTCAAAAAATATGACTAATGAAGGAAGAGGTAGTGATTGTTCATATTGTCATTCCTCTCAGTGCAGTCATTTACAATTAATTCACTGGGGGTTTGACGCACTTTTATTTTGAAGTAGTTGTAGCGACAAATGAGTGTGTGGATAGCGCAGAGTCCTTCCCCCTCTTCACCCACCTCCCCTGGGGCTAGCATCGTATATGAGATGGCACAGTGTCCAAACGCAAGGTGAGCCTTGCCACAGTACTGTCAACTAACCCACAGGCTTATCTTCCTGATTCGCTTGTGTCTCCACTGACACCCTTTTTTTGTACCAGTGTCCAACTGTGCTGTGTCTGTCCTCATGTCTTCTTAATGTCCTCTGGTCTGCGTGGAGGAGGAGGTCACCCGGAGGGCAGGGCCACCCTTGGCCCTCAGGTTGCACCCAGGCACTGAGGCTCCGTGCCTCCTCCCCTGTCCTGGTATGAGTGTTCTGCCCACTGTCCCACCGTGGGAGCCGTTTCAAGGACACACAGTGAAGAGAGTGGAGAGAGTGAAGTGTTGTTGAGATGTCTGGATGGAATATGTGACTGAAAGGATTGTATATGTGACTGAACCCGTTACGGCCTCTCTATAAGCTTTTAAGATTCCAGGGGGCAGGGTGGAGATCTCGCTGCCCTGCAGTCACCAAGACAAGCTTGGTAAGCGCCTGTGGTTGACAAACTCCTTGACCCCGGTTGTGAACTAACAGCACGTCTCCATATCGCATTGTCTTTCTCTGCGTTGACACTCTTGGAGAGCAGCGGACAGGTATGGTGTGGAATACCCCTCGGCTTTGGGTTGTCTGAGGTTTTCCTCATGTTTTCCTGGAGGTTATACATATGGGAAAAGAAGACAACACAGGTGCAGTGCCCATCCAGTGACATCCTCTCAGGATGCATGACATCAGCATGACTGATTGGTGCCGTTAACCGTAAAAACAAGATTAGCGGGCTGTTTGCTAGGTTTCTCCACTGTGATGCTATTTCTTTCTCTTTCTATAATCTATGTTTTATTAAACTTTTTCAAAATTGATTTTTTAGAGAAAGGAAGGGAGAGGAAGAAACACCAATCAGTTGCCTCCTGTACCTGCCTCGACCTGGGATTGAACCCACAACCCAGGTATGTGCTCTGACCTGGAATCAAACCCACAACCCTTTGGTGCATTGGATGTACCTCCAACCAGCTGAACCACACCAGCCAGGGCCCATAATCCATGTTTGAGATGCGACTGCCTGAGTCCCGCTCATACTCAAAAGGAGGACAATTAAGTTTTACCTCCTAGAGCAGTGGTTCTCAACCTTCCTAATGCCGCGACCCTTTCATACAGTTCCTCATGTTGTGGTGACCCCCAACCATAAAATTATTTTCATTGCTACTTCATAACTGTAATTTTGCTACTGTTAAATTAATCGTAATGTAATTATTTATGTGTTTTCTGATGGTCTTAGGTGACCCCTGTGAGAGTGAGGACTGGCAAAGATTATGTGAACACATGTTAAAACAGTACAATAATTCACAAGTATTGGGGGATATATATGAGGTTATCCAAGCATGCTGCTTCTCTTTAAAGTTCCACCCACTAGTTTTAATATCATCAGGGGGTCTTATCCATAGCAATGCTCACTGCTGTGGTCTAATGGTGATTTTCCATTTCTCTCATTTTTTTATGTTTATTAATTGGAATTTTTATGTCAGAAAGATGTATCCCTTTTCTCCATTTGTTTGTTTATTCAATTCCTTATTTACATCTGCGTGGATTCGTGAATATTTATTTTATTCTTTGGCCCATACAATCATTATAAACTTACTCTATTATAATTTATGTCGTTGCTGACAATGTACCAGATTTGGCCATTGGGAGTTCTTGCGTGTTGGAACCTGTATCCTTTTGACTGGCTCCCATCTTTTTACTTATTTGTTCTTCCTTCTTTCTAGACAATTCAAGATGCCCCAGGCCCGTGCTGTGTTTTCCCTGTCTAGCCCTAAAACCAGCATTTCTCCAAAGAGTCCTGGTCCTTTCATCCAGGAAAGAGAGAGAAATCAAGAAGCAGGTGCTGCATGCTCGTTGCTACTGGGCATCACTCTCCCTGCTCTCAGGCTCCCTCCTAAGACAGACCTAGGAATAGGAATACACATACCTGCCTATTAACACCAGTTCATTTACATATTTACATAAGAGTAACATGAGTGCCTACTAAAGTCTGCAGCTCTAAGCCAGCATAGGCGTTCACTCTCGTCTTCACACTTCCTTACTGGCAGTCCCTTTATCTGGTTCCCAATGTACATGATTTATTTATTTACTAGAGGCTCGGTGCACAAACTGTGTGCACTCAGCGTGGTCCCTTGGCCCAGCCTGCACCCTCTCACAGTCCAGGAGCCTTTGTGGGATGTCCGACTGCCTTGGAGGTGGAAAAGGCTCCAGGCCACCACCACTGCACTCGCCAGCCATGAGCCAGGCTGTGGGAGCACACTGACCACCAGGGGGCAGCTCCTGCATTGAGCATCTGCCCCCTGGTGGTCAGTGCCTGTCATAGAGACTGGTCATTCTGCCATTTGTTCAATTTGCATATTAGCCTTTTATTATATAGGACAGGAGTCCTCAAACTACAGCCGGCAGGCCACATGCAAAAACAAATATTGTATTTGTTCCCATTTTGTTTTTTTACTTCAAAATAAGATATGTGCAGTGTGCATAGGAATTTGTTCATAGTTTTGTTTTTTTTTAACTATAGTCCGGCCCTCCAATGGTCTAAGGGACAGTGAACTGGCCCCCTGTTTAAAAAGTTTGAGGACCCCTGATATAGGATTTCTCAGCCCTAGTAAGCATGTAGAGTGGTATCAGCTAGCCCATATCCCTGTGTAACTCATGGTTTGTGATTCTCCTCTGCTGGAAGCCGGTCCACCCTTGTTGCTTGACACAGTGCTGCAGGGAAGAAACATCTGCACAGCATATGTTTCAAGGGACCTGGCATATTCGGCATACTGTTCTTAATATGTTTGCTCCCCTTCTTAGCGCTATGTGTTATAACCAGAACCACCTCCCTGAAAAAGGTTGTTTAATCTCCTTCAGTTATTTCTTGTAGCTTAACAGAACAGTAGAGTAGTGACCTTGGAATAGAGATAACAAACTAGCCCTAACATTTGTAATAGAATAGATAGGATTAAAATCAACAGAACTAGATGGAGATTGGATTTTTGGCAAAGGTCAGATAAGAAACTATGGACATGAAACAAGGAACTGTAGGAGGTCAAGGGAGGACCCAAAACATACCATGATGTGACTATAGAGGCATGCTTATAGGATCAAATGGTATAAATACAGATGTAACAGGAGAATAAAGGGAGAAGCTGGCTATGCTGATCATCTGAATGCTGATTCCGTGTCATTCCTTCTTTGCTGACTCCATCCACACCTTTGGGAACCCCTGGACCCACTGGGGCTAGACCCCAACACTCCTCCCTTAAACTGAATCATTGGCTCTGCATATCTGACAAAGGCCTCAGCCTTACTTTAGGTGTTTAGCTATCAGTGTGGTCTGTCATCTCCCCTCTGTAACAATTAATATGGAAATCCCTCTGACAGCCTCTACAAGCACAACAGAAGACTATGTTTAGTCTTCTACACAAGGGAAAAGGGCAGAGAACACTCAACATAATTCTGAAGAACACAAATAAAAAATGAGTATCCACACAATCAGATGGCAAAACGATGTATATATATTATAAAATTATGGTAATTAAAACAATGAGAATGATGGCCCAGGGGTTGTTATAGAAAATGATAAAAGAGAATAGAAAACCCAGAAACAGAAAACTGGATTTTAACAAAGAAGGCATCACAAGTCAGTGGGAGGAAAAACGGAGCTACTTAATAATCATCGGCTGTCCATAGGCAAAAGGAAAAACCCGCCCTATCCCAAACGAAGTCCAGGCATCTTAGATGGAGACCTAAGTATGGAAAGAAAGACTTTAAATTTTATAAGAAAACACAGGCTATGAACTTGATGGCATCAGGTAGGGGAGAATGCCATAAACAAAATGGCAAAGAGCACACATCAGAAAGAAAAATTCATAAGTTTGCCCGTCAAGAGAAATGAAAAACAAAGCCTGCTAAAATTACTTAAAATTTGGGATATATATAAGAAACTCCCTCAAGTAATTTGAAAATCACTAGAAAAAGATGAAAAGGCTGTAAAGAGGCACCCCTCAAAGGAGAACATCTGAATGGCAGATATGAAAATTCATAAGATTATATCAACCTCACTATCAATAGGAACAGTGAAAATTAAATAGTTAAAATTCCATGGCCTGCCCATGAGATCGGCAAAATGTAATGCCGATCACATATATTATTAATCGCAGGCTATTGATACCTATGATGAGGGAGGGAGGGAATGGGACGGAAATGGGAATTTTAGTTGTAACTGCAATATTTTGTTTCTTAAAAACAAAAACACTGTTATGGGCTAAAACGTGTCCTTCAAATTCATATGTGGAAGTCCTAACTCCAGGACCCCAGAATATGGCTGTATTTGGAGATAGAGCCTTTAAAGAGGTAGTTAAGGGAACATGAGGTCATATGGAGAAGCCCCAGTCCAATAGGACCCGTGTCCTTTAAGAACAGGAGATTAGGGCACAGACAGCACAGAGACTACAGAGAGGATGTGAGGGCACAGCAAGAAGGTGGCCCTCTGCAAGCCATGGGGAGAGGCCTCAGCAGAAACTCCACTTGCCAACCCCTTGATCTAGGCCAGTGGTTCTCAACCTGTGGGTCGCGACCCCTTTGGCAGTCTAACGACCCTTTCACAGGGGTCACCTAAGACCATCCTGCATATCAGATATTTACATTACGATTCATAACAGTAGCAACATTACAGTTAGTTATGAAGTAGCAATGAAAATAATTTTATGGTTGGGTCACAACATGAGGAACTGTATTTAAAGGGCCAGAAGGTTGAGAACCACTGATCTAGGGCTTCTAGCTTCCAGAACTGTAAAGAAATAAATTTCTGTTGTTTAAGCCACCCAGTCTGTGGGATTTTCTTATGACAGGCCTAGTGAACTATTACAATATCTGAAGCAAACCTGGCAAAGTGTGGCATGTTTATTCTATAGTTTGTTGGGGCCATAACTATAGATTATATTATATACTCTTCTGTATGTTCCAAATATAGAGTGTCCCCCCAAAAATGTATGCACACTTTTTTTTCTGATAGCTCAATTGTTGTTTCTTTCTTTACAGATTTAACCCATGGAATTAATAATTATTCAAAGTGTATATACATTTTGGGGACACCCTATATTTCTATATTAAGAAAATAACAAGATTCCAAAAAAGAGTGACACAAATACAATAAAAATGTACCTTTGACCACCTTTCAGGCTGAGGTGTGGGCACTGTGTTGGGTGGATGGGTCTCCCCGCACGGGGTGTGTGTCTTGGACACAGGACAGGACTTCCTGTCTCTTGTCTCTGCCAACCCCGAGGGCAGTATCACTGCCTGACACTGACCTGCAGAAGGAGCACGGGGCAGGCACACCTGCTTAGTGTCAGCCTGGAAATGCTGCACATCACGCCCCCTGACACTCACCAGCTGAAACCCAGTCCCCCGTGGCCTCTGACTGCAAGCCCCTGGAATCTGCCTCGCCAGGCACCCAGGACAAGGAGAGAGTGTGGATTTGGACAAACAACGCATCGTCCTACCCACACCAAGGTCATCACCAAGAACTTCAGATTACTACAGTTAAATGCCCATCAATAAAAGAATATTAGCTCCTGTATTACTCAGGGTTCTCCAGAGAACCAATAAGAGATATTGATAGATGATGATGATGATGATGATGATGAAGATAGATAGATAGATAGATAGATAGATAGATATGGGTATAGATAGATAGATAATCAATTTATTCTAAGGGATTGGCTCAGTCAATTCTGGAACTGGGAAGCTGAAGACCCAGGAGAGCTGGTGGTGTCTTTCCGGTTGGAGTCCCACGGCCTGAGAACCATGAAAGCCAATGCCGGGGCTCTTGTTCCGGCACTCAGAAGGGTGCAGCAATCTGGAGAAGGGGCTGTGCGTAACCTAAGTATGAGTTCAGAGACAAAATATAATATTGAAAGGCATTTGGGAGTCAGAGGAGCCTAGTTAAAGAAACTAAGATCTCCTTGTCTCAGTACCCCATGCTTTTTATTAACACAAATTGTCCTGAGGCGAGGTGGAGATATACACTTCAAAGGGTAGGGTTTCTATGCACAGTCCATTATCAGAATGGAAGAATTAGCCTACGGCTGTTCAGGTGTTTGGCCAGTAGGAGGCAATAACATGTAGATTAAGATGCCCTGAGCTGTCAGGCAGCAAACAATCAATTGAATGCATCCTTTTCAGGTTTGGGGAAGTGCCCTCAGCCATCTCCAGATGATTCAGCCCTGCTGACATGCTGGAATTGGCTCCAGGCAAGCCAAGGCCTCAGTTCAAGTCCAAAGGTGGGGGAAAGCCCTGCCCCCCCATCTCTCCCTGGAGGTTGTCAGCCCTTTGGCTCAGGCCTAGCATGGATTGTTGAGGCCCACCACCTTGGGAAGGGCCACCTGCTTTCTGCAAAATGCTGCTCTCCTCCAGAAACACGCGCAGGGACAACCAGACTCATGTTTGGCCAAATGCCTGGGCACCTTGTCACCCAGTCATGTTGGGACATAGACTTAACCATCACGACTCCCATAGAGAATAAAGTATCCAACCTTTACTCTCAGCGCCTCGCAGCCTTTCCCACCCCTAATCCTGTGAATAAACTTTGGAACTTTAGACTTACTGTCACTGCTGAATCCGTATTTTAATTGTCCATCTTCTTTTACAGTCGCGTGTATTTCCACCCGCATTTGTACAACCGCTTTTTCTAGTGTCTGCTGCGTTAGGTCCTTTGTGATTCACTCCAGTCCCTTTACAACCCTACACTTGAGCCTTGACTCGCCTTTGGGTTTCTGGAATACAGCTTTCCCCCAAGTCGGAGCTTTGAACTTGGCAGGGCTCCCAATTATGTAGTGTGCTTTTCCATAAAAGACAAAATCGATTCTTTTTCTGGACACAAAGGACTCTCAAACTGTGATTAGATCAAAACAAACAAACAAACAAAAACATTTTCCACAAGGGGATCAAAATGTGGAGAAATACAATTCTGCCTGCCAGTGCATAACCCTTATAACGTATCTTCATTTTCCTTCTTCTGTTTTTGTAATTACAACATACAAGACAAAAATATAGTCGTAAATTTAGCAAAAAATAACTCCAAGAACATAGATGTAACTGCAAGCTCCTCTGTTAACAAATATTGAGCCTGCAAATTCCCACGGATGTGGTGAGAGCTCAGAGTCCGCTCTGTGGGGCGAAGGGACCACGTGCGGGGCCTTCCCTCCGCAGCCCAGGCTGCACTGGGTGTGCCCGGCTTGTGTTTCGTGTTCAGATCTTTACAAATATGATTGGCACCGTCACATCGAGTCAGTAGAGAAGCAGCAAGGATATTGAACAAGTTACTGAGAAAGGGCACACGATTAAAGGGGGCAGAGGCTTCTGGCAGTGAGAGAAGGAAGAAGGCGGCCCAGAGGCACTGCCGGAGCTGTTTGAGAGCCTGAGTGGTTTTGAGGGGAGAGGGAACGGGGCAGGAGAAGAGAAAGTGCCTGTGAAATCAACTTCATTCTCGAGAAGTGAGAGAAACTGTTGGACCGAGAGAGGCAGACAAGCCCGACATCCGCCCCTCTGGTGTGAATGTGGCCGAGACCTGATGTGGAGAATGAAGGGCGAAGTCCCCTCTCTGGGCTGCTGCTAACCCTGGATCCAGAGGGGATCAGCGCCATCGGTGGGAATCACAGAGCAGCACGTGTGGCGCTCAGAGGGCAGAGGAATAATGGGTGGCCGGGCAGGTTCCGCGGGAAGAGACAAATGCTTGCCTTGGGTTTCCAAGGAAGACAGCATTTGTCTATTTGGGGGACATAGATCTGCTACAAAATATACATGTGACAGGAGACGAATAAGCGTCACAGACATTGATTCACTTTCCTGTTAGGCAGACGTGCGATGGGGAACCACCAGTTTATGTCTGTCTCAGTTATTCGGACATAAAAACATGAATTTACAAATATCCTTCAGACCCTCATCTACCCGAAGTATAGACTTGCCCTAAGTAACAGCGTGGTAGGCACTGATCTCTTTGTTGTTGTTATAAATAAAAATTGGGTTACAAAATATACATTGTTATTTACTAATGCATTTTGTCACAAAGGTGTAGGGGGCTTTTTTTTTTTATCAGAACATATAGGTATACCCTATTTCTTTTAATGACCACAGAGTCATGCGTAGAAATTCATATCATAAAATATTAAACAATTCCACTGGTGGACATTTAGGTTATTTCCAATTGGGGAGTGGGTGTATATATGTGTGTGTGTGTGTATACATACGTATGTCTCGCAGAATGGGTGCACATGTGTGTGTATATATGTATATATATATTCAGTAGAATTGCTATGTCAACTTGTACATACGTTTCATAATTTGAAGAACTAAAATTCTGTGGCAATTCATATTTTCACCCAGTTATTTTTAATGTTTTTATTTTGAAAAAAAAATTAAATGTATCTAACATTTACAAGATTAATACCTAGAACTCCAGCATACCTTTAACATGATCCACGGTTGTTAATGTTGACCACGTTCGTTCATTCATTCTCTCCTCTCTCTTTTCTCATTCTTTTTGATTGCAGAGTAGTTTCATATATAATACAGTTTATCCTCTAACATCTCACTGTGTGTTTTCTGAAAACAGCCTGTTCCTTTATGTAACCACACTCCCCTCACCCAGTTGGGTGGTTAGCACTGACAGCACTGCTCCCCGCTGCACACACAGTTCTGTCCCAATTCTGCCCGCTGTCCCCGCAACGCCTTTCCAGCGTTTCCCCGCCGTTACGGGAGCGGGTCCAGGATCTGGTTCTGTATATAATTGTTGTGGTTCCTTAGTCTCCTTTAATCTGGAAGCAGTCCTTGCTTAGCCTCCCATTGTTTTTCATGCCGTTGACCTTTGTGTAAAACACGGCAGGTTATTTCACAGAATGTCCCTCGGTTTGGGTTGGTCTGATGTTTCCACATGATTAAAGTCGTGTTTAACATTCCGGCCAGAATACTGCGGAAGTGGTGCTATAGTCTCAGAAAGTTACCTCTAGAGGCACGTGCCACTGGCTCACACAGGGGTCATTTTCATTTTTTCTCAGCGGTAAGTCTTGTCTAGCTCAGTGTCTCGGTGTAATTGCTATCACCCACTTGTATGTATTAAATTCCCCGAAGGGAGATAGGTTCAGATCATGCAAATGCCTGTTCCTCATCAGACTCTCATGTCCCAGACATGCTACCCATCAACAATTACTGTCTGCACAAGTCTTTCCTATAATGACTTCCAAACGGCGATGTCCAGCTCACCACCACCCCCTCCTCATTACCAGCTGGCATTTTATTGAGGAAAGAGCATTTTCTTTTGGTCTCTTTATCTAGCTCGCCAGTTGTCTTACTATCTCAGTCTACCCCTCCATCCATCCATCCATCCACCCACCCACCCAATCACTTGTCTATTTACCATTAGTATAGATCAATGGCTTACTATTTTATTCAATTGGTTATATTTCATTACTGTCTTTATTTTGATACTTGATTTCTTTTGCCAGATCTGGCTGGCAGGATCCCTTTAAGCAGGCCTGTGAGTCCTTTTGCTAATTCCCCTAAGGTTTTTAGTACTTGCTTACCTTCTGGCACAGTGAGTCCAGGGCTGGCACCTGCTCTGCCCCAGCCCTGAGTCAGTGCCTGCTCCAGCTGTCCTGTCTGTCCTTGCTGGGGACTGACACTAAGACCTGGGCCTGGGTTTGCTCACTGTCACTGAGATCTCCCTGCCTTACATCCTCTCCCTGGACAGGGCTGTGAAATGTTTGTATTTGAATGTTAGGAATCATAGATTTACACGGATAGCCCTCAAATCCCAGTCTGACCCCCAAGATTCTCCCGTTTCCCCATTCCCAGGGGCAACCCTGGCTCCCAACACAAGGCACATTTGCATAATCCTGTGTCCCACAGAAAGTTGTTCAGGTTGCTACACACATACTACATACCATGACACACATACTTACTAAGAAAAGCTCAAGATTAATTTGCAGTTCATTATCCCCTGCACTGAAAGTACCTTGTTCAGTTGTTACTAACATTACTAGTTTCCTCTGCAGCTTAAATTTACAAAACAAATGGGTTCATTGGCCTCTGTTTGCATTCAAGGTAGCCTCTTTTTCCCCTTATAATGATTACGTTTTCTATTGAATTTATTGGGGTGACATTCTGTATAATAAAAGCCTAATATGCTAAGTGTCTGGTCGTCCAGTCGGCCATTCAACCAATCAAAGTGTAATATGCTAATGATATGCTAAGGCCGCTCAACCACTCGCTATGACATGCACTGACCACCAGGGGGCAGACGCTCCAACAGAAAAGTTAGCTTGTTGCTGGGGTCTGGCTGACTGGAACTGGGCGAGACAGGCCAGGCATACCCTGGAGCCCTCCAGCAGTCCCTCCCTGGCTGGCCAACCTCCTGTGCCCTTCCCTGGACCTGATCGTGCACCGGTGGGGTGCCTCAGCCTGGCCTGCATCCTCTCACAATCCAAGACCCCTCAGTGGAATGACCAGTTGCTATGACACACACTGAGCACCAGGGGGCAGACGCTTAACACAAGAGCTGCCCCCTGGGGATCAGTGCACTCCCACGGGGGAGTACCACTCAGCCAGAAGCCAGGCTCACTACTGGCAAGTGTAGCAGTGGTGGCAGGATCCTCTCCCACCTCCACAGCAGTGCTAAGGATGTCTGACTGCCAGCTTAGGTCCGGCTTCTGGACTGTGAGAGGGCGCAGGCCAGGCTGAGGAACCCACCCCCGCAACCAAGTGCACAATTTTCATGCACTGAGCTTCTAGTTGCTTAATGAAATCATAGGTTTCAGGTGTAAAATTCTATAACACGATCATCTGCATATTGTACTGTGCGTTCACCATCCCAAGTCAAGTCTCCGTCCATCACCATTTATCCCCGCTTTACCCTCTTCTACCTCCACCCCCTTCCCTCTGGTAAATGCCATGCTGTTGCCTCTGTGTCTATGAGTTGTTGATGTTGTTGTTTTGCTTAAGCCCTTCACCATTTTCACCCAGCATGAAACCCCCTCCCCTCTGACAGCTATCAATGAGTCTGTTTCTATTTTGTTTGTTAGTTCATTTTGTTCATTAGATTCCAGGGTACGAGGGTTTCATTTTCTCCACATCCTCGCCAGCACTTGTTATTTGTTGATTTGTTGATGGTAGCCATTCTGGCAGGTGTGAGGGATATCTCACTGAAGTTTTTTGTTGTTATTGTTGTTTGTTTGTCTTTAACATATTTTTATTGATTTCAGAGAGGAAGGGAGAAGGAGCAAGGGATAGAAACATCAATGATGAGAGAGAATCATTGATCGGCTGCCTCCTGCATGCTCCACACTGGGGATTGAGTCCACAACCTAGGCATGTGCCCTGATCAGGAATCAAACCACGACCTCCTGGTTCACAGGTCGAAGCTCAACCATTGAGCCACGCCAGCTGACCGGGCCTCACTGAAGTTTTAATTTGCATTTCTGTGATGATTATTGACATTGGTTGGGCATTTTTCATATGTCCATTGGCCATCTGTGTGTCCTCTTTGGAGAAGTGTCTATTCAGGTCTTTTGCCTGTTTTTTAAATTGGATTTTGTTTTGTTTTGTTTGTGCTGTTCAGTGTTGTAAGTTCCTTATACATTTTGGATATTAACCCCTTATCAGATGTATCATTGGAAAATATGTTCTCCCATGCAGTGGGTTGTCTTTTCATTTTGTTGATGGTTTTTTACTGTGTAGAACCTTTTAGTTAGATGTTGTCCCATTTGTTTATTTTTTCTTTTGTTTCCCTTGCCCAAGGAGATATATTAGAAAAGATATTGCTGTAAGGTACATGCCCTGGACCGGAATCGAACCTGGGACCCTTCAGTCCGCAGGCTGACGCTCTATCCACTGAGCCAAACCGGTTTCAGCCAAGTCTAACGTTTAAATCTTTAATTCATTTTGAGTTTATTTGTGTGTGTGGTGTCAGAGGTGGTCTAGTTTCAGTTTTGCATGTATCTGTAAGGACAGGGAAAAGCCTGTTTTTCTTTGCTGTGGGCTTCCATGATTTATGAGAAGCACCTGGTGATCAAACCCCAAGATTGTTAGCTCCTCAAAAAAACATTAGCAAATTGGATCCAGCAATATATTAAAAAATTCACACATTGTCATCAAGTGGGATTTATTCTGGGGATGCAGGTAGGTACAATAACTGCAAATCAGTAAACATGATATATCACATAAGCAAAATGAAGGATGAAATCACATGATCATATCAAAAGATGCAGAAATGGCATTTGACAAAATCCAGCACTCATTTATGATAAAAACTCTCAGCAAAGTGGGACTAGAGGGAACATACCTCAATGAAATAAAGGTTATATGTGAAACATTCATGTAGTTGTTTGTAATATTTTCTTACAATCCTTTGTATTGCTTTGGTGTCATTTGTTACATCTCCACTTTTATTTCTTAATCTATTTATTGGGTCTTCTCTTTTTTTCTTGATGAATCAGGTTAGTCAATCTTGTTTATCTTTTCAAAGAATTAGCTCTTGGTTTCATTGATCTTTTGTATTTTTTTAGATCGTATCTTGTTCATTTCTGCTCTTATCTTTATTATTTCCTTCTTTCTACTCACTTTGTTGTTTGTTGTTCTTTTTCAAGTTCCTTTAAGTGTTAAGTTATATTGTTTATTTGAGATGTTTTTCTTGTTTCTTGAGATAGGCCTACACTGCTATGAATTTCCCTCTTAGGACTGCTTTCACTGTGCCCCTTAGGGCTGTGGTGATCTCATCTTTATTTGTTTCAAGGTATCTTTGGATTTCTTCCTTGATCTCATTGTTAACCTATTCATTGTATAGTAACATCTTATTTAGCCTTTTTGTCTTTGTGTGTTTTTCAGTTACATATTTTTGAATATGTAGAATGTTAGCACCTTAGTTGCATTTTCTATTTTTGTCAGAATCTATAACATTTATATACTTTTCTTTCACAGATGTCCCTTCCCTGTATTAGTCTTACCTCTACAATTAAATACATGAAATGCTCACTATTAGCCCTTTTGCCAACATTTTCCAAATTATTTCCTGGTTGGCCAAAGTTCATCCACAATAAATTCTTCAGGATGGTCACAAGTGTACAATGTTTCCTGAATGCTTGCATGTTCAGAACTCCTTCTACTGCAGAATAGCTCAACCTCAACACTAATACCATTTGGGGCTGGGTAATTCTTTGTTATATAGTGCTGGTCTGCACAGGGTGGGATGGTTAGCAGCTCTCCTGACTATTGCCCACTAGGTGCCAGTAGCACTCCATCCCCCACTGATGACAACAGAAAATGCCTCAGGCATTGACAAGTGTCCCCAGGGGCAGGGCAGGGAGGCTCTCACTCTCCTACAGGGTTGACACAGGAATGGAAAACCTTTGGCTACACTTTCTTTCCTTGAGGTCCCCTGTTTCCTTGAATTGTTTCCTCTTTTTAAAAGTGTGATGCCAGCCTAATTCTCTTGTGCTGGTGAATAAATTTGATTTTGATTTTATTCCTGGAAGCCCAAATGATTTTTTCATTTGTCTTTGAATTTTAATCATTTTAATAAGATATGGCTTAGAATATATTGTTTCAGGTCAATTTTCCCAGAATATTGTAGTCTCTTTTAAAATGCAGATTTAAACCCTGGCTGGTTTGGCTCAGTGGGTAGAGCATTGGCCTGAGGACTCAAAGGTCCCGGGTTTGATTCCGGTCAAGGGTACTTGCCTGGGTTGCAGGCTCGATCCCCAGTAGGAGGGGTGAGGAGGTAGCCAATCAATGAGTCTCATCATTGATATTTCCATCTTTCTATCTTTCCCTTCCTCTCTGAAACTAACAAAAATTTATTTTAAAAAATAATAATAAAATAAAATGCAGATTTAAGTTTTCTTTCATTTCCATTAAGTTTTCTTGGATTATAGTTTAAATGCTACTTTTATTCTATTGTTTTTCCCTATCCTTCCCTTTGAATCTTTAATTATATTTATGTTGGACCTCCTTTGCCTACCTCCCATTCCACCCATTTGGTTGTCTTACTGCCTTTCTTCAATTTTATTTTCTATCATGCTACCCTCTCCTTTTACATCACAATATCCCAACTTATCAGATAGTTTTCCATCTCTTGTTTTGAACAAACAATTTCCTGAATTTTATTGAGAACATGAGGCAGCAGATGCTCTCTGAAGTATGCTTCTGTTTCCTCTGATAGTACTCATCCAAAGACTCCTTCTGACTCTTCAGCTTCACATTCCTGTCTTCATGTAATATGATTTTGAATAAAATAACACTAAGACACATGGCTGAGATATATGTTATTCTTATTTCCACTTCTGCTTGTTTATCAAGGAACAAGAAAGTTATACCATTTTCTATTTGTTATATGCATAATTTTCCTTTTATTCCCTCAAGTGCCATCAGATTGCTATGTGATACGTTCCTTCTTCATTTTCTGAAATTGGAGAACTATTTGATGTGTGCAACCTTTAGCCAAATTTCTAGTTTATAATGGCCTGTTATCATTAAACTTTCTACTTCAAAAAGCCACTTAGTCTCAAAAATAATACTCTGGTGTTCAAGGAGGGCCAGTGTGATACCACTATCTTGTCTGTCGACAAAGTTTAGAATTTATTCCTGGATCAGCTATTTCTGCACTCATGACTAAAATCGACACCCTCATCACAGCCACCGCACACCTGATTTCCTTCTAGATTGCAGATGTCAGATCACAGCTAACGCTGGGAATGGGTGATAACAGACTCCCAGTGGTTCTCAACCTTCCTAATGCCGCAACCCTTTAATACAGTTCATGTTGTGGTGACCCCCAACCATAAAATTAATTTCATTGCTACTTCATAACTGTAATGTTGCTACTGTTATGAATCATAATGTAAATATCTGATATGCAGGATGTATTTTCATTGTTTACGACCCACAGGTTGAGAACCACTGAAAAACACTTTAGTCAGTAGTTCCTGTACTGAGGGAGATTTGAACTACTCTTCTCTGATGGATCAAATCCAAGCTTGTGGATCCTGGAAGTATTTTTCCACTAGTGGTTCCACCATCATTCCCATAGGCTTCGAAGGTTTGACTCATGGGAATCCTCCCTGTTTTCCAGCTGGTCCTTGTGTGATATTCCTAGGTCCTCGTGCTACTGACCTTGTTCATCCCCTCTTGAGTTGTTATATTTATGTGAGTTTGGGGAATGGCAAGTCAGAGAGCCCTGGCTCCCTAGCATCACGACTCAGCACTAAGTGGCTGTGATTATGTCACTGCTATGCGGGCC
>NW_006291402.1:162483-179471 GCF_000327345.1 Myotis davidii | reverse complement strand
TACACGGCTCTCCAGCTGTGCACAGGGCAAGGTGTGAAAGCCCCCGGAACAGTAGTGAGCTCTGTACAGCCTGGGACCAACCAGCATCTCACCTGTACTCACATCTGCCATGTATCACAAACTCTCGCCACACTAGACTGTCAAGCTCTTTCTCCAAACCTGCCAGGTAATTTCAGACCTTGCTATTTCTGCTCAGATACTGTTCTCCTGCCTGTAATGCCTTGCCTCACAGCCAGAAATTCCTACTTATCCTTTAGGGTGGAGCAGAAATAGCATCTCCTCTGCGTACTACTCCCAGGTACCCAAAGCAAAACTACACCATTCTCTGTGGCTGCATTGCTACGGTCTGAATGTTGTATTGGCCGTGTCCCTCCAGAATTAATTAAAGTCCTAATGCTTAATGTGGTGTTATTTGGAGGTGGGGTGTTTGAGAGGTGATTAGGTCATGAGGGCTGGGCCCTTATAAGTGGGATTAGTGCCCTTATAAGAGTGGCCCGAGAGACATCCCTAGTTTTTGTCTGAAGGAAATTATCTTCTAATAGATCACTAAACTTTTCCTCCCTTTTATAGCCTCTGTTCTCTGTCTCCAAAATCCCCCCCCCCCAAAAAAAGTGGCAAACACCTGTGCTGCTTCTCATTTATCTCATGCACTCCATTATTTTGCCTTTGGTTCCAGTCTGCAACATTGCATTGACTTTATCCCCAGATCTTGGTTATCCCCAGATCTATCCCCAACTTGGTTGTCCACTGAATTTGTTTTAATGCCAAACACGTTTTCAGTTACTAGGTCTCATTTGGGTCTCTGATCACTCCTTTTGTGTAGTAGTAGTCTGTTCTTGCTGTTGTAAATAAAATTTTAATTTATTTATTGATTTGAGAGAGAGAGAAATGGAAAGTATGAGTGTGTGTGTGTATGTAAGAGAAACATTGATTTATTGTCCCACTTATTTATGCATTCATGCATTCATTAGTTGATTCTTGTATGTGCCCTGACTGGGGAATGAACCTGCAACCTTGGCATACCAGGACAATGCTCTAACCAACTGAGCTACCCAGCCAGCGCCAAAAAATTGTTTTCTTTCCTGAGTGATCTTTGTTTCCTAAAAACATGACTACTTTATTTGTTAATCTTAATGTTTCTCTGATATGTAATTTCTTTTTTATTTTGTGAGAGAACATTTATTTGGTAAGTCACAGCAATAGAAGGAGTCCCTAAAAGAAATAGGCTTAGGAAACAAGTCATGGAGGTAAAGGAAGGGCCTTTAGTGAGGAAGCTAGTGGTAACATGTCAGGGGCAGGAAGCGGGAGGGGAAGGGCGAAGGCACAGGTATGCCCTAGGTCCTCCATCCTAAGGGTTTTAAGGGTGGATATTTTATTTTATTATTTTTTCAATATATTTTTATTGATTTCAAAAATGATTTCAGAGAGGGAGAGAGAGAGAGAGAGAGAGAGAGAGAGAGAGAGAGAGAGAGAGAGAGAGAGAGAGAGAGAGAGAGAGAGAGAGAGAGAGAGAGAGAGAGAGAGAGAGAGAGAGAGAAATATCAATGATGAGAGAGAATTATTGATTGGCTGCTTCCTGCATGCCCCACGCTGGCAACTGAGCCCACAACCCAGGCATGTGCCCTTACTAGGAATCGAACTGTGACCTCCTGGTTCATAGGTTGATGCTCAACCACGGAGCCATGTTGGCAGGACAGGGGTGGAGATGTTAGGGGAGGTCCTGGGGAAGATCTCAATAGAACCCTCAGGAGCTTTCCAGGTGTGTCCTTCCAGGGTATGGTCTCCACGGATTGGTGGGCCAGCACCTGGGCAGAGAGTCAGTAGTCAATGCAGCTGGCCCCGAGGCTGGTTTTGTTGCTTACCTGGGCCTGGAGCTGAAATATAACTGAGGCCTAGATGTCATCTCCAGGGAGGAAAGGTCAGGGGGTCCAAATCGCATGACCAGTGACACGCTAGAGGAGGGACAGTCACCCTGGGCAAGGTCCCTCTCTCCAACTGATTGTCCCTCGCTAGGCACCTGGGGCTTTTCACCTGGCGCCTTCCGTGTCTGTCTGACTGCCTACCACACTCCCCCTCAAGGACCTTGCCTCTGAATTCTTTCTGAGAAAAGGGGCACAGGGTCTCTTCTGTAGCTGCCTCGTGCTGAAAGGGGGTGACGTTTTACCTCAGAGCCAAGCGATCCTCACTCTCTGTCAGTGGGGTGATGAGGCCTGGGCAGGGAAGGGGGTGGTGATGGTGTCTAGAGGTGGAATTTCCTGAGTATGAGTAGGGCTTGTAACCTGGTGGAGACAAACTTATAAATGTTAGCATTATGGGGGCAAAAGATACAACAAGAATTATGACAAGTGGTCCAGTAGAAAGAAAAAACATTTTAGTTCCCGCTAATTCCAAGTCAAAGGATGGGAGAAAAATGAAATATTATTTTGGAGGGTTGTAGCCAAATATTTAAGAAAACCAGATAAATTCAGGATTCCGTTCAATTCATAGGTGAAAAATAAAACTTTGAAGACAATTAATTGCATTAGAGTCTAATATTCCTAACTGTGTATTATAGAGGTTCTTGAAACACAGTTTCCCCTCAAATCACCCTCATTTTTATTAAAGAACCAAATTAAGAACAATTTACTGACTGAATTAAGTCCAGTTTCTGTTTGACCTGGTTGTTTGCATAAACACAATAAAAACAGCAATTGATCTTATAGGCTCTTTAAAATCTGCTTTGCTGGAATCCCATGATTGAGCTTTAAGTAGCCCCTCAGGGCAAAGAAGCTGAGGCACCTAGCTGCATCAGGTTTTCCTGCAACACCTGTAGCCTTGGGGCACTCCTTGAATTTCTGAGGTTCCCAAAATGTCTTGAAGCTCCTTCCTTGACATCCCTCAGGAAACCAACCTTTGCTCCTTACCTGGAATGACTGCCATGAACCACATGGCCAAGCAAGGCACCAGGCTTTCCCCAAGGGGCTCTTATTGGTTTCGCAGTCAGTGTTCAGTTCTTAGGGCTTCTGTGACAGCCAGAGCCCAGGTATGTCTCCTAGACATGACAGTTCAGTCAAAGTCTTGGTTAGTAAAACCACAATTGGAAATTGGTCTGATTGAATTTATGAAAGAATCATACTGTCATGACTCAGTCATTAAGAATTGCCAAATTCTGGAGGGATCAGGTAGGGGATATATATATCCTATATAATAAAAGCCTAATGTGCTAAATGTCCAGTCATCCATTCAACCAATCAAAGCATAATATGCTAATGATATGCTAAGGCCACTCAACCATTTGCTATGACATGCACTGACCACCAGGGGGCAGATGCTCTGACT
This sequence comes from Myotis davidii, assembly GCF_000327345.1. Taxonomy (NCBI): domain Eukaryota; kingdom Metazoa; phylum Chordata; class Mammalia; order Chiroptera; family Vespertilionidae; genus Myotis; species Myotis davidii. Next base: position 176,153 of record NW_006291402.1, on the reverse strand, counting down.
GGTAGGCTAGCTTGCTATTAGGGTCCAGCTGATCAGGACTGATCAAGAAGAGCCAGGCATGCCCTGGAGCCTTCCCGCAGTCCCTCCCTGGCTGGCCAACTTCCCACGTCCCTCCCTGGCCCTGATCATGCACTGGTGGAATCCCTCGGCCTGGCCTGCGCCCTCCCACAACCTGGGACCCCTTGGGGGATGTCAGAGAGCCAGTTTCAGCCCGGTCCAGCAGGCATAAAAGGCTAATATGCAAATCGGCCACTAAGGATGTCCGACTGATGGCTTAGGCCCGCTTCTGTGAGCCATCAGTAGGACATCCCTAGCGCTGCCTAGGAGGTGGGAGAGGCTCCTGCCATATATATATTCACCAAATTGCTTTAAAAAATCTCCTTATATTTGAAAAGCGAGATGAAAATTCTTGTCCTTTTAGCAAAGTGAAAAAAATTCAAATTCCAATTCTGTAGTAGCTTACTTTTGATCTTTAAATTTATTTACTTAATTAAATTTATTATTCAGGAAAGCACACACTGGGCCTTCGTTTTAAGTGGTGGTAAAGACTGGGCATTTAAGGGAAGATCTCAATAGAATTCATCAGCTTTATGTTGATTAGTATGTGATTTCTTTAATTCACCTGCTTGCTGACCCTTGGTGGGTAGTTCCTGTTTATGAATAAAGACCTAGGCCTAAGAGCTGGGATTCCATCTGGATTTGGATAGATCTGTCTGCCCGGAAACTTCTCCCTGGATGACTCCGTACTAGCGGCAGGGCGTGAGGACATGACACAGCAGCAGACTATTCGGATGTCTTCCTTCTTGAGGAAAGCTGCCTTGCCTTCCTTACTACGGCACCCGCTTGTGCTCCCGAGGCCCCTCAAACTCGGCTTTGCTTCCTGTTCCTGGTCTTACACCCCGATGAGGAGGCATCTGCATGGAAGCCGGCCGCGTTCTTCAGCGTGTGCAGTGTCGGTTTTCACAGGGGGCCAAAGCCTCTCTTATCTGCTGCATGTACCTGGGGGAGGGCAGGCAAGAGATGGGGTCCAACTAGCATAGCCATCCTATATCCAGTTCTTTAAATAAGATATATTCCATATGCATTCATTGACCAGATAAAGAGAGTGCACAAATGGCTAAAGTCTTCCATCTCTGTATCCATACCTCTTGGCCATGTGGCTGGAGCTCTGCCTCGCCGGAGGTGGGCTTTATTTCTCTACCCTCTTGAGTGTGGGCTTGGCCACGTGGGTTGCGTTGTTCAGTGGACTACAGAAAGGGGATCTGAGACAGAAACTGGAAAATCGCGTGGGCTTGCTCTCTCTTGCTGCTCTTGCAAAGAAGATAGATGAAAGATGAGAGGGTTAAAATACAGTTTCTTGCGAGTGAATGCTGAGACATCCACACAACAGCTTGGTGAAGGAGCCCTGCAGGGCAGCAAGGAGCGTGGGGCCCGTTGGCCTGTGCCGTGATCCACAGCCTGCTGGACGCCAACCCTATGAAACACCGGCGTGGATGGTCCAACCAGCAGCTGCCCAGAACTGCCCACCCAGGCTGGAAGAGTCCACACAGAGAACTGCCCAGCTGATCCAAACCACCCACTTTATCAAGTGCTACTGAACCCTGCTCGGCACGAAGTTTGGGGTGGTTTGTTGCACAGCAAAAGCTAACACAGCTGAAGCCGGTTTGGCTCAGTGGATAGAGCGTCGGCCTGTGGACTGGGGGGTCCTGGGTTTGATTCCGGTCAGGGGCATGTGCCCGGGTTGTGGACACATCCCCAGTGGGGGATGTGCAGGAGGCAGCTGATTGATGTTTCTCTCTCATTGATGTTTCTGGCTCTCTATCTCTCTCCCTTCCTCTCTGTAAAAAATCAATAAAATATATTTTAAAAAAAGGAAAAGGAAAAAAAAAAAGCTAACACATACAAGCACCAAAGTGCATGAATGTTCCAGATGCTGTAGATACTGTGTTAAGAAAAGTAGACAAGGCTTCTGCCCCGACATGATGATAAACAAAGAAATAAATAAATAAGACATTTCAGGGGTTCATATGCACCGTGAAGGCGGAGTCAGGGGGCATGCTAGAGCAGAGATGGCGAATGTATGACACGCGTGTCAGAGGTGACATGCAAACTCATTTTTTTGGTTGATTTTTCTTTGTTAAATGGCATTTAAATATATAAAATAAATATCAAAAATATAAGTCTTTGTTTTACTCTGGTTGCAAATATCAAAAAATTTCTATATGTGACACGGCACCAGAGTTAAGTTAGGGTTTTTCAAAATGCTGACACCCCGAGCTCAAAAGGTTCGCCATCACTGTGCTAGAGCGACTGGCTGGGGCTGAGATCTGTTTTAGATACTGTGGGCAGAGAAGAATTCTTTGAGTAGGTGAACTCTGAGTTAAGATCTGGATGACAAGGAAGAGCCTAGCACATGAGGTCTAGAGATGGATTGTTCCAGACGAAAGAAACAAGAGCAAAGGCATTGAGGTGGGAACACAGTACAGGACATAAAGGAAGTCAGTGAGGCTGGAGTAGGAAGCAAAGAGCTAAGAAGCAAAGAGCAAGAAAGGGTTGAAAGTCGAGGAGACCGACCATGTGGGAGGACCCGGACTGTAATGAGTTGCCTGATGCTCTTCCATGCCTCCTCCCTATCCTCCATATTTGTGGACTTGGATACTTTTAAGAGACTCATAGGAAGGACCTCTCTTCCCGCCAACATTTTGTGCTACAACCTTCCACGATCTGTTATCTCAGTCGGATCCATCGGCTTTCGCTCTCAGAATTTCTTCAAAATGTCCTCCTCCAGTTGCCACCTGTCAGGAGCTCTCACTCCCGAATCTACACACACTCCTCAACCCTGCTCGCTGCGCCAAATGATGGAGTAAGTTCTTTCTCGACCCTGCTCGCTGAGCCAGTTGTGGGAGTGCTCACTCCTCGGTCATGGCAACTGTTGGGCCTCAGTTTCCCTGCCAGGGACTGGATTTCCCAGGACACCGGTTATTCAATAGAGAAGACATGAGAAGTCATAGGTGTATGAGGAAGGTTTTATTGCAGACCGAGTAGCCATCGCTGACAAGGAGCCATCAGACAAAGCAGTTCTTCAAAGGAAAGTCCCATAAAGCAGGCAGCCCTACGCTGGCTGGTTAACATTACATCTTTCCTACAAAGCAGCCTCCAACACAGGAACTATACAAATATAGTAGCCTGACTACGTAGCCACAAATACAGTAGCCATAGGAGCCAATACGGTAGTCCAGCCCTACATTAAAGCGGCCTCGCCTCGGTTGGTCAGTAACACATGTTCCCTGCAAAGCAGCCCCACACTGGCTGGTCAGTAAGTGACATAGTTATACTGGCTTCGACAAAGAGGCTGCTTGACAAAGTAATGACCTCAGTCTTTTGGGTTCTAGAAGGCACGCCTGCGCGGTCTATAGATTGCTGCGTCTTTGCTTTTGTACCTGCGTGTAGCAAATTAACCTTGAGCACTCTGATTAGGAGTCCCATGCTCAGATCGGCCTTGACTATCCGGCCCCCACACTCAACTTGGCCTTGAACATCTGGCATATTCTGGACAGGGCTCCCACACCACCTTTCTAGTGTTCTAGGATTATGATAAATTATCTTATCAATGGTTTTTCACATTTTAAGGACTGTTACATGACTGTCCCCAACTCACCATCTCCAATTGAAATTCTCTTATCTCATTTGTAAATTGGTAGCTCTAAGCTCATCACACGCTATTATCCTTTTGCAGTCCTCTTTCTCTTTGTTTCTTCTTTATAACTTGTCTTTAGACTGCCTGGTAAGAGCAGAGAACTCAACAGGCATTTACTCACCATCCAATATATATTTATTGTGTACCTTTTATCTGCAAACAAAATTGAGGCCCTTCCCTACTGGTTGTACTCGCATCTGCCTGCCTTGTTCAATTCCAGCTGAGCTGAGTGTAGCTCATCAAAAACCTTGTGCTGTCGCACTGAAGAAATGGGTTAATTCTTCCAGTGCCTTAACACTTTGTGGACCAGAAGTTTTATTGCTCGCTTTACCCAGTGGCCAGATAAATTTCTATTGAACGAGTACAAAAAACGTTTTACATAAATGTTAAAGGCACACTTTAAAATTAAATACCCATTGCATTTTGCAGTTATTTATTACATGTTCTTACAAGCTAATATCTTTTTAAAGTATGATACTTTATAAAACACTGTGTAATACGAAGCAAGAATTCTCGTGATCCGTCCGCAGTGTTAATATGCTGAAATACCTACTTCAACTCCTGGTCTCCTCTCTCTCTCTCTCTCTCTCATCTGTCTATTTCTCTCCATTGAGTGGCACACACAGATGTCATGGGAGGGATGTACCCTGTTACCCAGGTGGGAAGAGAAGACCCTCAACCTTGCAGACAAACCCTTGCCTTGTTCGGCATTTGTAAAGTTCCCAGGCACAGGAATCTTCACTCCTTTCCCTAAGGCAGATAAATGTGCTTTTGTGCAGCGATTAGAGCGCTTGTATGTGGTATTAGCATCTTCAGAGCCCAGTCCACGCTCACACTATTTCCTGCCACATGTCTGTTAGTTTCTTTGCAGAACCCCGAGTACAACACATTCTGCCCATCCTGCTGCTGCCCTACGGGAGCCCACTGCACCCTTCCCTCAAATCCACAATCAGACCCGAGCGAGCAACGTGAGTAAAGAGACAGGGAGACCCGCATTCTCTCTCTACCCAGGGCCATTGTGTGTGCTGTTCCCTTTGCCCGGGACACCATCTTCCTGCTTCTCTCCCAAGTCCCTTCCTCATCCTTCTGGTTACAACGCACTAGCTGACTGCTCAGATAGCTCCCCCTGCTTTCCCACCGTCCCTTCCCTCCCCCATGTCCTGGATGCTGCCTGCATCCAGATCCCCTTCCCCAGTAATGCACGTTTCTCAAGTGCTGAGAGCACTCACTGCCTAAATGGCGCCGCCTTCCAGGGGGTTACTCTTGGCCAAAGGGGACGATCAGTGGCCAGGAGTTGGCTGGGGCACAGGACCAGCGCCCCCCGGGGATTCAGACTGAAGGCGGCCTCTGGCAGAGACCACACCTGTGCTGAGCTTTCCTCTCCCACCTCCTGCTTCCCTCCACCCTCTCCAGAGAGCACCTCTCCGAAACTTGTTTTCCCCAGAATCGCCACTGCAGGCCCGGCTTGCAGGAACCAACCCTGTGACACCGAGAAAGCTCTGAGAGGTTTGCTACTTGTTTACCCAAATGAGTGGCTTTTGCTCTCGGACCCGCACCTCTCACTGCGATGGAGGTTCCCAGGTCAGGCTCAGATGCGAATAGTGCCCCCTGAGCTGGCCACACGGGAGCCAGGGCCTGAGGGCTCCCCTCTCCCCTCTCCGAAGTGAAGGCAGAAAGACACGGGACACAGGAACTCACCCTGGAGGCGATGCTGGCGTCTGGGAAGCACAATGCTTTGTCTGGCCTGATACAAAGGGTTATTTTTTAAAGTTTTTAGTACAATCATTAAATCCAAAATTCAATAGAGATGTTACTCCGAGTTAATTTTAGTGCCAACAAGTCGGTCCCGGACCTGTGCTCTCCCTGAAGTGAAATGGCTTTGGTTAAAGATGGGGAAGCAGGGGTTAAGTCACTGACAAGTGTAAGGTTCAAAGCCATGACGAAGGATCTTCTCCCACACGTAGCCCCTCGGGACCACAGGAGCAGCAGACACTAATAAAACATGACGGCTCGTGTTCGCGGGGCCGGTGGGGAATCTGACTAATGGTATGAGCCCCACAGGAGGGTTTAGAAATTACTTCATATGCAAATATTTTTAAACACCACTTCTTGTCACTTATACATGCGATGCCAGAAATTTAGATTATTGGGAAGCGAGGCTGAGATGCAACAAGTGAGAAGTTCGGTTGGGCGGGAGCTGGGCTCACACGCCAAGGCCAAAGCGGGCAGGTGGGGAGAGGGAAGGCCGCCTGCAGCAGGTCACTGGCGCTGCGCACCAGCGCACATGGAGGGCCCTGCACGCCCCCACTGTCTCGGGGTGGGGCCGGGGCTGGGGCTGGTGCAGAGGAGGAGAAAGGAGCGAGCGTGGATCTAAGGGCACTGGAGCCTAAAGCTCTCCCTCTGCTGTCCACCCACATCAGCCACTGTGAGGGCTGCCTTCAAACTGCCTGTCCCAAATGCACAGCCAGGGAAGCGGGGCCCTGGGAGCTCTCCGGAGGGAGTGGACGAGCTGGATGTCTGTTCAGGCGGAACTTGAAGGCGGTCGAGGCAGTCCCCTCTGACTTCCAGCTTCTGCCACCTGCCTTCTTCGCTCAGCTGCAGGCAGCCTGCCCCACACCTTCCCCCTCACCCCCTCCACCCCTGCTCCACCCGCTTCTTGCAGTTCCTTCTGTGCCTCCCTCTTCTGTTTATGGCACCGTTGCCATCTCAGTTCCTGGAGTTTCAGACCTTGGCTGTGTTTATCTCTCTCATCTGTCCCCTTGACGCAGTATCCTCAGGGCCATCCAGCACCTCCCGTCCCCTGGCTGTGGTCCTTGACCTCCTCGTCGGCGTGACCCCCACTTCCGCCGCCTGAGTTATCCGTGGGCCTGGCCTGTGATGTTCCTGCTACTCGGAATCTCTCCTGGGAGAGCCCATCGGGGAGAACCCTTACTCCGGAGCCCCCCACAGCAGCCTGTGCTGCCTTTTGTACCATGTGAGGCACGTGAGGTTCCCTGTTTGGACGCTTTCCTCTTGTTTTAAAGAAAGCAGCCCCGCGCTCTGTGTGTTTCCTCCCAAAGAAGAGAGATATGCAGCGGGGAGGGGAGCGTCTGCCCATCTGCAGCCTCTATGTTCCTATTCGATGTGCAGAGAAGCCTGCCCCTCCTTACTCCAGAGTCACAGGAGCCCGTGCTTCGTGGCACCATGGGAGGAGGGGCCCTCTCCTGCTGTCCCCAACAAAGGCTCAGCAGGAGCTGGGGGCAGTGTCTCTGAAACCCGCTCCGCCACCAAAAGGCCACAGGCAGCCTGGCCCGCGTGCAGAGGCAGCAGCAGTGCAGGTCATGACCCCAGAGTAGAACTTGGCATTGGGTTTGATGGATAGTGAAGGAATAGGTAAGGCCAGTTTTAGTCTTTTAATATCTCCTAGTTTTTATTTCATTTCCATCAAATAACATGAAGACATGGTACTGGCCGGGGCCCTTAACCCACTGGCCACAGTAACTTCTCCTCCCACCTCTTCATCCGTTTCCCCGGAGCCTGTTGTCTGTCCAGCGTGGGAGCTTCCTCCTCTCACCTCTCTGGTCTTGCCTGGTCCCGAATGGTCAGTCACCTCACAGTTCTCAGGAGCATCCCTGAGGCGCTAGCCGCCTCCTGCCCACACCCTCAGCTGTGCCCCGATGCCCCCTCCCGTGTCTAGAATGTCAGGCCTCACTGAGTAAAATCATGAGTTATTTTCTCTTCACCTCTTGGGCCCTAACATTTTTGATGGCTCCAATGTCCTTGATCCTACACAGGTTGACTTCATAACATGTTTTCAAGGATTTCAAACCTATTCCACGCTGATCAAGGTCCATATTCCATCCCCACCACCAAGCCCTTGTGTGGGCACCAAGTCCATCCAGTGTGAGTTTCCTCAAAATCTCTCTTGTCTACGTCAGATTTCTATCTGCCTTTGCCTCTCTCTTTTTATTCTTCTTGCCTCAAATAATGAAATTTCCTTGGCTTAGCTGGTGAGGTTGAACACATGGTGCATGACCCAATGCTTCCTTCCCTGTCTTAGAGGCTCTCCTGGCTTAAGAGGGAGGGGAGCCATGTGGAACTACACCTCCCCCAGCGGACACAGGGTCCCACAGTGTCCGCGTGGAGCTGAGTGCGGTGGGGCAGGTGCGCATGGACAGGGAATTGCTGCGGCCCGGTGCCGTGATGGGTGCTGCTCAGGGCGCGGCCGTGGCACTAAGAAACGGATGAAGCCACTGGGGCTGGGAGCAGGAAAGCATGACGGACACCGTATAGCTGCGCCGGGTCCCAAAGAATCGCAGTTCAGTAGCAAGGCGGGCGGGCACCCATGAAAGGTTTGTTACATTGCGGACCGCGGGCCTGGCGCACCGGCAAAACGCTGAGCAGTGACCGCATTCGGACAGCCCCGTGTCCTCGGGAAAAGGGGTCTCGGTCAGCTAATGGGGCGGAGGAAGAGAGTGGCAGCGAGGCGCCTGAGAGTCCACAAAGGGAAGTAAAGGCAATACCCCAAATTAGGTAAAGAAACAATATTGATAAAATCAGAAACCATTGCTTTAAAAATCCTAGAAACAGCAGAATTAACAAACAAGTCCTAGAGTTGTTCCTTCAAAAGAAAGGGCAAGCAATTAGGGGGTGGAGGGGGGCGCACAAAGGTACTGCAAGTTTAATGAAGGGGAAAGGAAAACACACAGAAAGTACATTTATTGAAGATGTATTTATAGATGCTTAATACTGCCAGGTCCGGACTGAGCCAGGACACAACGGCCGCACGAAGAGATGTGTCCTTGACCTTCGAGGAACTGAATTTTGAATGAGGACGTGCTTCTTTAAACAAGTGATTACTCAGATAAAACACAACTCCGAAGTGAGGGCCATGAGGGAAAAGCGAAGAGGACAATGCGGTTAGAGCCAGGTCCCGGATACCTGGGGCTGGGTGTGGATCATGATCTGAAAGGCAACCCCGAGAGAAAACCAGCCTGTGGGGTCTGCAGGTGGGAAGGTGCAGGGCCGAGGTCCAGGGGCTGGACAGAGGTCGGTGGGCTGGAGCGGGCCAAGGAGGCAGAGAGTTACAGAGACTTAGAGGCAGGGTGACCGACAGTCCCAGTGTGGCCGGGGCTGAGTGGGGAGGGCTCCTTGGATGTGGACGTTCCGTGTTAAAACCTGGACAGTCCCAGGCAAACCGGGTGACATGGTCCCTGTTTACAGGCCTCATTCAGTTCTTTGGGCCTCAGCAGAAGAGCAGTGTGGTCGGTGGCCATAGTCAAGGCAACCGTGGTGAAGAGTGGGTGACTCAGAAGCATTTCGAGGTAAATTGATGGAACTTGGTGAGAAACAACAGCCAGGGAAGATGGTAGGTCAGGAATAATGGAGAATGAACCGCAGATATTTTGGCTTTGGAAGCTGGAGGCATGTGCATAAAAAAGGAATGAGTACACAAGGAAACGACAGATTTGTTCTCGGACGTCAACTGCGAATCAGAGCTCCAGATCCGATCAGTGCTGAGCCCGTCCGCAGGAGTAAAGGTCGGTGCCTCCATGCCTTTCACATGGGCTCACACAGAGCCCGGGCCTGGCGGAAGCCCACACGTGCTCTGGAGAGTTCGGAGGTTAGTGTCAACCTGTAGAGCAGGTGAGTGCTCCCCACCCTCGTAAGGGGATGACTCAGCATAATGAGAAAAAGAAATGCAGGAGGCATTCCTCCGCATTCAGACAGCGCATCAGGAAAAAAATGTATTACTCTTGCCCCTCCCCAACTCTCAGACTCCAATATTTAACCCAGAGGAAATTGTAACTGAATTATGAAGTCCTTTCAAAACTAGACATTTGACACATCTGTTATAGGAGTCTTACAGAAAGCACTCTGGGTGCCTGTAAATTCTATAATTATGTTAATTCAAACTTGAAGACACTCCCATGAATTTTTTAAAAATATTTCCAACCCAGATCACAGGGTTTGTTCTCCTGCCACTGGGATGTGGGGAATATTTGCCGAATGCACTAAATTCTCTTCTGTAACCAACCGCCCGTGTCAGGAGTGCAGAGGGCTGGAATGGAGATGAGCACAGCAGGCCGGAGGTGGCAGTGTACTGAGCATGGAGGCTTAGTCCAGGTTCAAAAGCACAGGGAGACCCACGTCAGGTAGCCGCACAGGGGAGCACTTGGCTTTCAATACCCGAATCCCAAAGGGAAGGGTGTGCGACCAGAATGCTAGGGCTGCGTGGGCCTCCAGGACGTGCAGCTCAATCTTTCCTCCACAGTTGTTTTTCAAGCATTCATTCACTCACCTATTAACGTAACAAGCATTTATTGAGCACCTGTTGTATACGAGGCACTCCTCAGGAACGTGGAATACGTTCGTGAACATCACAGACCCAGCTCTCTCCCCCATTGACTTGATCTTCTGAAGAGGGGATTCAGGAAAGAACAATGAGGATAAGCAGTAGACACAACGGGTGCAGCGCAGTGTGCTGGGAGGTGAACACAGCTCCATGACGAGGGAAAGGAGGGCAGGTGGAGAGGTCAGAGTGAAGGATGGGGGCTGATTGCAGATTAAATGAGATGGTGGAGTGGCTCTCATGTCAGAGATGCTTGAGAGAAGACTCAGCAGAGATGAGGGAGCTGGCAGGGGGTCTCTGGGAGGAAAGCCTGGTTGATTCTTCCTTTACTTTTCCCTCTAAGACAGTCCAGAGCAATCTAAAGTGGGATTTTTAGCAAGAGCCAATCATCAGCCTCAGAAGCTCAGTTTTGCTTGTGTCCCACCCCTGAGGCATGTGCCCTAACCAATTCCTTCCACAACCTCTAAAACTAGCCCTCCACGCGTCCAAGTCCATGGACTCCAAGTCCATGCTCCCCACACCTCCGCTTCAGCTCGTCTGTGGGGCAGCGTAAGGGAATATAGTGTCTGAGCATCATGGAATGGTCTGTCTGTCTGAGCACCGTGGGATGGCCTGTCTGTCTGTCTGAGCACCGTGGGATGGTCTGTCTGTCTGAGCACCGTGGGATGGTCTGTCTGTCTGAGCATCATGGAATGGTCTGTCTGTCTGAACACCATGGAATGGTCTGGCTGGCTGGCTGGCTGAGCATCATGGAATGATCTGTCTGTCTGAGTATCGTGGAATGGTCTGTCTGTCTCAGCATCGCAGAATGGTTTGTCTGTCTGTCTGAGCACCGTGGGATGGTCTGTCTGTCTGTCTGAGCACCGTGGGACGGTCTGTCTGTCTGAGCACCGTGGGATGGTCTGTCTGTCTGAGCACCGTGGAATGGTCTGTCTGTCTGTCTGAGCATTGTGGAATGGTCTGCCTGTCTGTCTGTCTGAGCACCATAGAATGGTCTGTCTGTCTGGCTGAGCATCGTGGAATGGTATGTCTCGCTGAGCATCATGTAATGGTCTGTCTCAGCATTGCGGAATGGTTGTCTGTCTGAGCACCGTGGAATGGTCTGTCTGTCTGTCTGGCTGAGCATCGTGGAATGGTCTGTGTCTCAGCATCGCAGAATGGTTTGTCTGTCTGAACACCATGGAATGGTCTGGCTGGCTGGCTGGCTGACTGAGCATCGTGGAATAGTCTGTCTGAGCATCATTGGTCTGTCTGTCTGTCTCGCTGAGCCTCATGGAATGGTCTGTCTGTCTGAGCATCGTGGTCTGTCTGTCTGAGCACCGTGGAGTGGTCTGTCTGTCTGAGCACCGTGGAATGGTCTGGCTGGCTGGCTGGCTGGCTGAGCATCATGGAATGGTCTGTCTGGCTGGCTGAGCATCGTCCACATGCAGCAGTTTGGAAGCTCAGGACGAGGGTAAGCAAAGCCTGCCTGTGCCATTTATGCTGATGGTCCTTGGGCAAGTTATTTAACCTCAATGAGTTTTCATTTCCTTATTCGTAATAATGAGATAATACCTGTGGAGTGGTTTTGTCATTAGTATTGCCAGAGAAATTGTATGTAGAGCACTTAGCACAGTGCTGGGCAGACAGTAAGCACTTAAAGTTAAACATGCTGTGCTCGCTTCGGCCGCACATGTACTGGAATTGAATGGGACAGAGAAGACGAGCATGGCCTGTGTAGGACGACATGCAAATTCGCAAAGCATTCCAGGTTTTACAGATAAAAGTTAACACTTTTTGGTGGTCCACACCAGTGCCGTCTGCTGTGGAACAAGGCCTCTCCCACCCTCCATTCTAGTTCACCTTTACTAGAGCCTGGCACAGAGCCTGGCATGGGTTACATGGTTGTGAGTAATGGGGTGCAGTGTGTCCAGGGATATCCAGAAAAACACAACCAGCCCTGGAGAACTCACCATCCCTACCTGGTTGGTAAATAGCCACCCATCCACTCGGCAGGTCAAAGTTTAGACACATACAAGCCAGAATCGGATTTTACCGCCATTTCCCCATAACTGACCATCTTCGGGAGGGAGAGTAACCAGGTGAGGGGAAAGGATGGCAAAGTTTTCTTTGCTTGCAACACTTTTAAAGGAGACCATTTCTCACTCTACTCATTGTATTTCCTGGCTTTTCTTTCTTTTAAAATTTATTCTTTGTCTAAAATTACAGCTCAACAATAATAAAGCCAATTCTCTGGTATATCAGGCCACGAGATGAAGGCAGGATGTGATTCTCTGTACAGGAGGGCTTCATAAAGAGCGTCCAATCTCTGGTCCCAAACGCTCTGCAGTGTGGATAAAAAGATGGGTACCAGATGAGAAAGATGTTCCCCAAGTCTGCGTTCTTGCTGCATTTTAGAGCTTGAGGCCTCTGACCTCATGATGCTCAGACTACCACACCAGTGGGCACTGGTCTCTGGTGGCTAATGTGCAAAGCCCATGATGGCCAGCCCTCTGGATGCCCACAGGCATCGCTGAGCCCCTTAAAGGGAAGTGGTGAGGAACCCCGTGCCGGGCCGAGGAGAGTGACGATGTGACCATTCCCGCTGTGAGCAGGTTTGGAGGTAATCATTACTTGACCCTGTTTCATATCCAGGGCCCACAGGCTATGGCTCCTGGACCACATACAGCCTAATGCCTGTGTTTGCAAATCCATTTTAGAGTTGCTTGTTTGTAGCAGGCATACCTTCTCATTGCACAGCGGTCTCCTGGCTGTCAAATGTGTCCACAACAGACCCAAAATCCACCGATTTCCCACTTTTCTGGAGGACGTCCATGATCTACAACTAGAGCCCACAGGCCAATTCTGGCCCATTGCTTGTTTTGTCAATAAAGTTTTATTGGAACACATCCATGCCCATTCATTTATGTATTGTCTGTGAGTGCTTTCAAGCAATAATGGCAGAATTGAGGAGGTGCAGCAGGGATCTGCAAACCCTAAAATTTTTATTATCTGACTCTTTACAGAAAGATTTGCCAACCCTATTCTACATGAATGAAGTTTTCTAAAGTGTTTGCACCCAGAGAGGTTGAGTGAGAATTAAATCATCACCTGCACTCACATTCAGACGAACCTGGGACCAGCCTGGGCCTCTGAGCAGCAGTCCCATGGCTACAGAAAGGCAGCACCTCCCACGTGAAATTGAGGTGCTCATGGAAAATGGACTGGTCTCCTACTTTTGTTTGTATCCCCTTTTAAAGGTTGTTTTGGTTTTACAATTATACAAGAGCTAGAAAAAAAAGGAATTTTTGCCACTGTCTGTAAATATTTAATTTACATTTGAATGCTAATAATGTAAGGTAAGGAGGACTCCTGAGAAGTTTTGTAAAGGAGTCTGTGCATTGCCAGGTGAGAGAAGTGCGCAGCGTCTGTCCCTAGACCTTCTCCTTAGCTTTCCTGCCCCTTCCTCTCTGTTTAATCAGCACCTCTCACTGGGGCCAGCAGCCTTTCCCGGAAGGGCACACGTAGTACAGGTTACAAGGTCTGTTCTCCAACACCAGGCATAAAGAGATGGGCGTGGCTGGGTGCCACTAGACCAGAAGTTCTCACTCTGTGGGTTGCGACCCATTTGGCAGTTGAACGACCCTTTCACGCGGGTCGCCT
>NW_006291402.1:160347-162421 GCF_000327345.1 Myotis davidii | reverse complement strand
ATACCCGCAACCAAGGCACATGCCCCTGACCGTAATAGAACCTGGGACCCTTCAGTCTGCAGGCCAATGCTCTATCCACTGAGCCAAATCGGTTAGGGCCAGATCTTCTTCTTCTTTTGATTGATTTCTGAGCATTTAAAAATGCAAAAGACATCCTTACCTTATGGACCATAAAATAAAAAGCCTGGGGACTGAGCATGGCCCGCAGGCTGCAGTTCGCGAACTCAGTGAGGGCATCTCTCCGAGCAGCACATTCGCTGTGCTCCTGCTTGGGGGCTGCAGGCGCCCCTGTGTCTTACGGAGCAGGAGCACCCAGCTGGGGAGCCACCTTCAGGAAGGTTTTCTGGTTCCACTTCCTCCGCACCCGCCACGAAGCCCGTGCTCTGAACACACGAAACGAATCCTTTTTCCCTGAAATTGTTTCTTTTCACGCCGCCTTGCCTATTCCACATGCTCGTCTGCCCCTCGGTCTTCACCTGGCGAAGCTCTGAATGTCCTTTCGATGCCTCTCCGCAGTGCCCGTCCCGCAGAGCGCAGCCCGGCTCCCTCCCACGCTCCCACGGGTCCTCACACCCCAGAGCTCTGCGCTGTTGAGCTCTAGTCATCAAAGTGCTTTAGTGCATGAGCCACGGAGGGCAGGGAGGATGGCAATTCACGCCTGTACGCCTCACGCCTGGCACCGTGCCCTCACACCAAGTAGATGGTCTGCAAAAACCCGCTGAGCGACGCCCCAGCAATTACCAGGAAGAGAAATGGCAGCCGGGCTCTGCGGAGAGGAGCGCTGTGTGCGCTGCAGACATGGCACCTGGGACAGCGGTGGGACCAACGCAGCTTCCCTCCCACCTCGTTTTTAAATTAGGTCTCAACTTCTCCATTTCCTAGGGCACCTGCTTCTATTCAACAGCGAACTCTGGGCCTCAGAGACCGGCTGATGGGGAAGAGGTGGGTCCCTCACATCCCAGCAGCTCTGCTTCGTGATTAGGCCCATCCCACCGATTTGCCTGTGGCAGCCCATGCCCCACAAGAAAGAAGAGCCTACCAAGCTCTCTCAGGAACAGATAGGAGGACAAGTGGCATTTCAGCTGACCCTGCTAACCACTGGGCAGAGCCTGGAAGCCCTGATGTAGGGCAGTTGCTGGACCCTAAGGCACGGAGTTGAGTCCTGACAGCGCCTCCTGCTGGCGGCAGCGGCGTCCTTTGCTTGGTCGGGATGCTCTCCAAATTCAGAGTCCTGAGGCCGCCAGCGCGGTCCATCCCGGGATAATCATGATGCTGCTGCCACCTGTCCAGCACAATCGATCACGAAAGATACAGGCAACACATTTCCAGTGTGGGGTGTGCAGGAGGCAGCTGATCGATGTTTCTCTCTCATCGATGTTTCTGGCTCTCTATCCCTCTCCCTTCCTCTCTGTAAAAAATCAATAAAATATATATTTTTAAAAAAAGGTACAGGCAACAGGCCATAAACCTGACTCGAACCTGGTCCAGGCAGCAGGAGCTTCCCCTTCAGGATTCAACAAAAGAGCCTGTCCCTGTGGGAGCTGCACTGGGGAGTGGGGGGTGGGGGTAGAATTAAGGACGTGAGAGGGCCGTGTTAGTGTTTGCGGTTAGGACGGTTTTTGACTTGTTCCTCCAGGGGCAGGATAAGCGGGGAAGGTCTTGGTGAGAAGATGTCCTCAGTGCAGAGCAGGTGAGACTGAATTTTTCTGAAACCGCAGGATGGCGCCACCTTGTCCAGCCACCTGTTCCAAAGCTACTTCCCAGAAAGGGCCGTGGGTCTCCCTAATCCGGGGTGACTGTCAAAGGCCAGGGCCACAGCTGGGGGACCCGGCCAGCCCCTGCCTCTGCACGGTTTTGGTGGGGAGACCCCCACACTGAACAGGGAGGGACCCCCAGCTCTGGGGCTGGGACAAGGCCCAGGAGGAGGACAGAGACCTGCCAGGTGTGAGAGCTGCTGCCGCTGGTGAGAAGCGAATCCAAGGGCAGGTAGTGAAAGCACGGGCATAGGCAATCGTTTGGTAAAATGTCCCGTGAGAGTCAGAGTAACTCTGGTGGTGTGTCCAGGGAAGGGGGA
>NW_006291402.1:147679-149211 GCF_000327345.1 Myotis davidii | reverse complement strand
CAAGGTGGCATTTCAGCTGACCCTGCTAACCACTGGGCAGAGCCTGGAAGCCCTGATGTAGGGCAGTTGCTGGACCCTAAGGCACGGAGTTGAGTCCTGACAGCGCCTCCTGCTGGCGGCAGCGGCGTCCTTTGCTTGGTCGGGATGCTCTCCAAATTCAGAGTCCTGAGGCCGCCAGCGCGGTCCATCCAGGGATAATCATGATGCTGCTGCCGCCTGTCCAGCACCAGTCGATCACGAAAGATACTGGCAACAGGCCATAAACCTGACTCGAACCCGGTCCAGGCAGCAGGAGCTTCTCCAGGATTCAACAAAAGAGCCCGTCCCTGTGGGAGCTGCGCTGGGGGGGTAGAGGGGTGGAATTAAGGACGTAAGAGGGCCGTGTTAGTGTTTGCGGTTAGGACGGTTTTTGACTTGTTCCTCCAGGGGCAGGATAAGCGGGGAAGGTCTTGGTGAGAAGATGTCCTCAGTGCAGAGCAGGTGAGACTGAATTTTTCTGAAACCGCAGGATGGCGCCACCTTGTCCAGCCACCTGTTCCAAAGCTACTTCCCAGAAAGGGCCGTGGGTCTCCCTAATCCGGGGTGACTGTCAAAGGCCAGGGCCACAGCTGGGGGACCCGGCCAGCCCCTGCCTCTGCACGGTTTTGGTGGGGAGACCCCCACACTGAACAGGGAGGGACCCCCAGCTCTGGGGCTGGGACAAGGCCCAGGAGGAGGACAGAGACCTGCCAGGTGTGAGAGCTGCTGCCGCTGGTGAGAAGCGAATCCAAGGGCAGGTAGTGAAAGCACGGGCATAGGCAATCGTTTGGTAAAATGTCCCGTGAGAGTCAGAGTAACTCTGGTGGTGTGTCCAGGGAAGGGTGACGCCCCAAAGAGCCTTCGGTGAGATTGTTTTTAATGAAAGAGGCTTGTCTATTACAATTTCACAGGGATTCTCGATGGCGTTCACTGACCTGTCCTTTCCCTGATAGCTTCACCTTTTCCAAAAGGGCATATAAATAAGACAGACCGGTGTCCCTTGTTAATCTGTCTTCTTTCAAAATGCGTTTCAGATCCACCCCTGCTGTTGTGTGTGAGTAGCTCACCCGTTTTAGGGCTGAGGAGTATCCCATTGTGCGGAGGCCCCCGCTTCCCCATCCGGGCACCAGCGAAGGCCTCATTCCCTGTGTCTGACAGTTCTTGGTCTGAGGAGAGCCGCAGTGAACCTGCGGGGCAGGTTTCTGTATGAAGACGTTTTCTGTTGTCTTAGGCGAATACCCAGGAGTAGGATGGCTGGGTCGGATTGTAATTGTATGTTTAATTTCATAATAAATTGCCGAACAGTTTTTCTAAAGTGGCTGTGCCATTTGGCTGGATGTAATTGTTTTTCAAAAATTAGTGAATGAAATTAAAATTTTTGAAAAGCTAAAGGCGAAGAGCAGTAGACAGAGAGCAGAGCTAGAACATGGAGAGGGGAAGGGCGGGGGGTCCAGCCTCAGGAAGAAGGGGGAGTGGGCCCCAGAGCAGGGCAGGGCTGGCCCCCGGGGGACCAG
>NW_006291402.1:147263-147608 GCF_000327345.1 Myotis davidii | reverse complement strand
AGTGCAGATGCAGATGTCGGGGAGTAGCAGCGGGTTGAGAGAAGTGTTCGCCGTTGGGGCAGACACCAACAGCAGGTGAAGTGCGTGCGTGGAGATCCAGGCATTTGAGGGTGCGGAGAAACCAGCAGCCGGGAGGAAGGTGGGGAGAGGGGTGGGCGGTGCCGCGCTCCTGGGTGACGCCAGCCAGAACCAGGAGCAGATACATCCCAGACAGCAAGCAGCCACCAGGCTGGAGAGTCCCTCCCCCTGCGCCAGGGGATGAGTGAGGACAGGGGTGCAGGGCAGAAAGAAGTCAGGACCACTTCCCTCAAGCTTCGTCCAAGCTTCACTCACAGAGCTGGGGTT
>NW_006291402.1:140553-147134 GCF_000327345.1 Myotis davidii | reverse complement strand
TGTAATTGTATGTTTAATTTCATAATAAATCGCCGAACAGTTTTTCTAAAGTGGCTGTGCTGTTTGGCTGGATGTGAAATTAGTGAATGAAATTAAAATTTTTGAAAAGCCAAAGGCGAAGAGCAGTAGACAGAGAGCAGAGCTAGAAGATGGAGCGGGGATGGGGGGTCCAGCCTCAGGAAGAAGCGGGAATGGGCCCGAGAGCAGGGCAGGGCTGGCCCCCGGGGGACCACGTGCTCACGGTGGGAGGGAGAAGTAGCGCAGATGTCAGGGAGTAGTGCAGATGTCGGGGAATAGCAACGGGTTGAGAGAAGTGTCCGCCGTAGGGGCAGACACCAACAGCAGGTGAAGTGCCTGGCAATCCAGGCGTTTGAGGGTGCGGAGAAACCAGCCGCCGGGAGGAGGGTGGGGAGAGGGGTGGGCGGTGTCGCGTTCCTGGGTGACGCCAGCCAGAACCAGGAGCAGATACATCCCAGACATCAAGCAGCCACTGGGCTGGAGAGTCCCTCCCCCTGCACCAGGGGGTGAGTGAGAACAGGGGTGCAGGGCAGAAAGAAGTCAGGACCACTTCCCTCAAGCTTCGTCCAAGCTTCACTCACAGGAGCTGGGGTTGGTACCTGGCAAACGGCATTCCCACGGGCCAGCTGGCTTCCTGTCGCTTTGCCTGGAGAGGGAGAGAGAGCCCAGAGGGGGCTGCAAGACTGGAGGTGGGGCAGAGACTGGCTCACTCCTCCCACCTTGTCCCTGCGGCACCCAGGCAGAGCTCCTCCAGGTTGGATGGCCCTCTGAGCAGCAGCCTCTGGGCAGGCTCAGAACCGGCTCCTGGTGGCCTTGGCCTCACTGAGCAGCTCGCCATGCAGGGCACCCCTCCAAGCTCCGTGCCTTCTCAGCCCCAGGGCCTTCCCTGGCTGCGCCTGTCCCTCAGGCACTCGCTGCTCCTGCAGGTGCCCCTGCACGGGCCTAGCATCAGAGACTTTCACCTCTCCAACACGTTAGCACTGCTGATCTTAAAGTCTTCCTGTTCAAATCACTTGCGTCATTTCTTTTTCCTGAATGGGCCCTGAGGGACGCGGGGAAACATTGAGCTGGAGGAACCGGAGGAGTGAGAGTAGCAATATCATATTTAATATTCACAGTCATGAAAATGTTTAAGTAAGGAAGTCGTAAGGAGAAGAGGTCGATGCCGGCTTAGTAATGTAGAGGGGACTGTTTGGTCGGAGGGAGGGCTGAGACGGGGTGCAGGCCAAGGCATTAGGGACGAGGAAATCACAGGCCTGAGACCACCCGCATGGCCACTGACCAGGCCCAGAGGCTGGCAAAGGCTGAGATGGAAAGGAAGACGTGTTCTAAGAATTAAATAAATAAACGAGGTCAAAGGCACAAACTTCCAGTTATAAGATAAATAAGGATCAAGGATGTAATGTACAGCATGATGACTGCAGCGAACTCCGAGAGTTAAGAGAATAAATCCTAAGAGTTCTCAGCCAAGGAAAAAACTTGTTTCCTTTACTTGTATGTGTGTAAGACAATGCATGCTAGCTCAGCTGACTGTGGCCATCATTTCACGATGTACGGAAGTCAAAGCAGTATGTGCACACCTCCCGTGCATGCAGTGCTGTGTGTTAGTCACATCGCAGTAAAACTAGAAAAATAGAAACAAAGGAACAAGGTCCGGAATGCCATTAGATGAAAGGGAAATGGGGGGAATTGGGGTCGGAGCTGAGTCACCTGCGTCTCAGATAATCATTTCTGTCTAATGAGATGAGGTTACAAAAGTTTACTCAGAGGTGCACAGACTTAACTAAATGAAAAATATTCACCAGAGTCCTGAATTGAAAATTCATTTTTCTCCAATTTTCTCTAATCTTAATCCCAATGGGACTTTTCTAGACCTTGATTGTAAGTTTCTAATTCTCATCTATAAGAATGTCATGCCAGAAACAGAAAAAATGAAGTTTGAAGGCAAAAGAGGGTAATGAGTAGTCAATAGATATTAACATGTATCATAAAGCTAAATGATAAAACCAATGGGTGACACAGAAATACACAGATCAATGGAGCAGACTGGGGAAGATAGAATAGGTGAAAGAAAATTGTGTGTAAGTTTAGAATATGATAAAGGTGACATTTCACTTTTGTGAGGATAATATTTGGAGATAATTGCTGAATCATTTCAGAGAAAATACTGGCCCTATATAGCTGCATACATAATGGAAAACAAATCTTATTAAGTTACAAAAGTAAGGTTAATAATCAGTGGAAATTGACTCTCTCTTGGGCCTTGTGCCTGATATTTTTCCCCCTTGTGGCCCTGGCTACTGGTGTAGCATCCAACGGTGGTCCCTTCGGCCAGGACTCTCAAAATTGCAAGTGGCAGAAAACTACAGTCATGTTGTCTTAAAATAAAATGGGAATCCGACATATTCAACTTAAAAGCCCAGAGACATTTTGGGAAATTGTCATCTGCACTGTTTCGTATTCTTTCACTCTTGTGGGCTTCATTCTCAAGTTCTACAACTTGATAGCAAATGGATACGGTATCTCTCAAACCAGCTCTTTCCAGGTCAAGTGCTGCTGGAAGAAGGGCAAGTTCTCTCCCAGCAATAGCAACAAACGTCCCACAGATTCTCATTGGCTCTGACTGGGTCACATGCCCAATCCTGAACCAATCACTGTTATCTGGAGAGCACTGAGTTTCTATTGGCCACATGTGGGCCACACCCTCTTTAGAACAGCATGGTAGAGAGTTAACTCCATTCAAGTCAATGGACCAAAAATCAGCAAAAGGGTGGTCCTGCAGTGGGACTCAGGGGACTGTTATAAAGAAGGAGAAACTAATAGATAGCTTTGAAAAAAACAACAAAAAAAGATGTCTCCTATATTAACTAACATGGCTGGGCTTCTCCTCTTCAATGAATTCTACTTCCTGGAACCCTTCCTCAGTGTTCTGGGAGGACGTGCCAGGTGGGGATGTACCCACCATGTGCCTGCCTTGGATCTCCTGTGACCGGATGGAGTCCCTCTTTATCCATAAACATCCTTTTCAATGAGACACAACTCCTTGTTGGTAGGAACAGCCCAGAGAACTCAGTGTCATGAATACACTTATTCTCTACATCAGCCTTCTTCACTTCAGCAAATAAGTATCAGACGTTCTATGGGCAGGGACTGAGCACACAGTGGAGAACAAGGCGGAAAAGAGGAATTCACTCAAACGTTGCACAGGAACAATGGTTTGTATTGATGTGCATCTCCCCTGACGGCCAGCCTTACTTTCCCCAAGCATGTCTCTGTCCAGGCTTATCGCCCCGTCTCTGCTGGCCCATCATCCCTGAGCCCACATAGCTGTGCGTCACTTCACACCACTGTGCTGAGCGTGTCCAGCACACCTGCCGGGACTTTAAACTAGTCGGCCTGTTGGGTCTCAATCTGTCCTGCTCACGGACATCAGACTCAAAGCCCAAGACAAGGAAACAGCACGTTGGCTGGAATGGAATGAAAGTCGGTCCATCAGCTGTGTGGTTTCCCAGTGGACAGCGTTCATCCCACAGGCCTTGATGGGGCTCCTGCCGTGACCGAGGGATTGTGTGTGAGGAGGAAGGATAGAATGTGAGCGCAGCCCTCCAGGAGCTTGCCATCCAGTTGGGAAGAAAGCGGGTCTGCAAACAGCTGCACAACAAGGAATGAGGTAATGAAATCTCCTATGGGTGCGGAAAGGCGTTATAGAGACGGTGGCATTTTCTGGCTGGAGGTGGAGGGGTCAGGATGGAGAGGTGAGCGTTCCTCTGGTGAGCAGTGACCTTGGGCGTGCAGAATGGCAGCAGTACTTTATAATTTATCCCGAAAGCCTCACCCCTGGCTAGTTGTCGGCAGACTCTGCGCTTTGGCCCCAAAATGCTAGCTGCCTATCTACCCTGAAGATGTTAGCTCTTTTATTATCCTCTCTTGTCTCCCTCTGGCAAACTCCTGTTCTTTCACGACTGAATTCGAATGCTTCTTCTTTCGCTGAGTTTCTAGATCTCCTGGGCAAATTTTCTTTCTCCCACCTCTAGGGTCCTTTAGCGTTTTATTATTCTGACGAGTGCTACTTTAAAACCCTGTCATCGTGGCTAATTCCACCTCGGCATCCTCCACCAAGTGGTGTGGCCCAGGAGGGCGGATTTGAAGCCCCTTAGAGATGGGTTCTCCAGGGGCACGGAGGCGGATTATGAGCAGCCTGTGGAGAATCCGTTTTCCACCCAGAGCTGGAGCACGAGGAGAAAGGGGCTGAGGTCTTGAAAAGTGGCTCCCCACCAGCAGCCTGGAGTTAACACCAACTGCTCCCCAGCGTCGCCCGGTGGACGCTGCTGGCGGGAACGCAGCCTTGGGGAGAGGCGCGCTCCATTGCGCTCTGACACCAGGCCGGGCACTTGTTACCGCTCAGCGGCTCCTCGGGGAGCTGTTAGCAGGCTCCGCATGCCGGGAAGTGCATTTCCGGGAGCATGTGATATTCTGGAAATGTCTCCGTGCAGGAGGAGAGCAAGTCAGGAGGACGGATGACTTGAAATTTCCAGAGCCTCTGGGGACAGTTGCTTTTGCCCAGCGAGATATTAGAAACACCCAAATTAAACAAAAACGGTGCCTCTCCCTGCAGTCTGCCACCGGGGAGGGCGGGCAGGGCGGGCAGGGGCTGGCTGTGCCCCGGAGTGCCTGGGTGCTGCACCGGAAGGCGTGTTTGCCCGCCTTCACACCCCCTGTTTGCTGTTGTTGAAATGATGCTGGAGAGGAGTTCTCACCCGGCCGGTGCGCTCACTGGTTGGGCGCCGTCCAGTGCGCCAGGAGGTTGCAGGGTCCATTCCGGTCGGGGCAGGAGGCAGCAGATCGATGTCTTGCTCTCTTTAAAATGCAATTTAAAATCCTTTTTATAAAAGTTTTTATGCATCGTTCCCATGCCTGCTCCAGCCACAACTTTATCTCCGTGGACTCTGCATCTTGGATGCAACAGGCAGCCACCTCCTCTTTCTCCCAGATTGTGCCATTCTGGCTCTGAAAACCACAGCCTGCCTTCCAGAAGACGTGTGCCACGGAGAGAACCGATGGGGACGTCCCGGCCATTCCGAACACTTCCAGCGGCAGCTGCGACCCAGCCGAAGGGTTCCCTCAAGTCCCCGTGTCCATTAGACGGGATTGTGGACGTGTGTTTCCGCTTCCATCTGCATTTAAAAACCACACTCTCCTGAGTCCTGTAGCTTGAAGCAGGGGAGGTCGGCGGGTAACTCCCTCAACATCCGACTCCAAGAGGGGGCACACTGCAGGCGCCGGCCAGTCAGAGCTTCCAGGCACCCGGGCTGAGGCGGACGGAGTTAAGAGCAGATGCATTTATCATGATGGACACTGCTGACCCCTGCGTCCAGCCACACTGAAATCTACCACTCTACCTTCTGATTCTCAAGTCACGTGGTCTTGTCAATTACTTTATTGAACTGGGCCAATTACATTTGAATTTCATTCTTTTTCTTAAATCCCACGGGAGTCCTGCCTTGTGTGGTGGAGACCCGGCCAGGATGGGCACTGTCAACCTCCTTTGCCATTTTGCTTGACGCATCGAGATTCTACCTGCAAGTTTTGGGCTGGAAATTCCTCCTGGCGGATAGCAATGCTCATAGCTTTCCGTCCCCCGAAAACTTTGTGCCTGTGAGAATACATTTTAATAAGTATTTTAATTAGAAGGTGGGAAAGAGCAAATTTTTATACCCTTTTTGAAAAGTAATTTAGCAATAGGTATCAAGAACCTTAAAAAATGGGCTTGGATACTATATCTCAAGAATTTCCCTTCATAAGCATCCAACCTAAAAAATAATTAGTAGCGGGGGTTTATGATAAGGACACCTGGGGAATTAGGAAAGATGCGAATCTCAATTGCCAAACTGCCAGTTCTCTCGGAGTCGGGACTGTTCAGGGTTAGGTCCCCCAGGATTCCTCGCTCCTGCACACGCCGGGCTATCCTGCACTCTCTCAGAAACACACTGTGATGGTGACGGGCTTATCTCTATACCTTATTGGTACCGTTGTTACCAAGCGCTTTCTACTGGGCTTTGTTGTTAGCCTGTAGCTTTGGCCTAGGTGTGGCTTCCCCTGTCTTCTCAGGGGGCCATCAGCTACCCCACCGTCTTCTAGCCTCTGCCCCACCGCCTTCTGCTGACTCCTTCTGGCTGATGTATGTTCCCGCTGACCCATGTCTCCCGTTGGCCTCGCGGACTCATGGCTCATGCTGGCTGACTCCTGCTTTCAACAGACCCCGGTTCTCCCGGCTCCTGGCTTCTGTTGACCCCTCATTCCCAGTGATCCATGGCAACTGCTTGACTGCCCGTAGCCCCTGCTGACCCGTGTCCTTTGCTGATGCGTAGTTCCTGCAGACCCATGCCTCTTGGTCACCCATGGCTTCTGGTGGGAAGAGAAAAAAGGTCCAGTCCTTCGGAAGATTCAGGTTCCAGAAAACTAGACCTCAGTTCAGGGCAGGCCTGGGATCTCAGGAAAGATCTGTAGCACTAGTTATGGAAACTGCCTAGGAGTGTAACACCTGCCTCCCCCCCTTTCTCTCC
>NW_006291402.1:129275-140542 GCF_000327345.1 Myotis davidii | reverse complement strand
CCCACCCCCCACACACTTGTCCTTCCCACTACTGATTTCACTCCACTGCCCATTGTCAACCATATGGCATCTGAGAGAGACCATGAACAATCTATGGCTCTAGGCTGGTAAAAATAGTTCGGTTTGCAGAAAATTCCTATTTTAACTTCTTTAAAGAAAGCTTTCTCTGAGGGGCCCCGGGAAGCCAGTATTTGCCGTGTGTGTGGTGATGTTTGAGTACTCTAGAAAGTTTAGCTTCTGTTTTAAAAACACAAGTTCCTCAAGAGGCAATACAACCCAAATATGAATACTTAAAGAGAGACAGCGAGAAACAGAGATTCCTTCCTCTTCTGTGGAGTGTGCGCAGCATCCTGCCCTAGGACCACGGTCTTCCTCAGAAGCCTCTGGCGAATGGAGCTCATTCTCCCAGAGCCAGTCCCACCCGGCTTTCACACTGATCCCTCGATCCTTCTCTCCGTCATTCATTCTACCCCATAGGCCAACAGGGGGTGGAAAAGGTGATGTTCTCATATCACAATTCCCCAAATACTTAAATGGAAACTACTGGATCATTCATTCTTTAGTCCCAAGAACAAACAATTACTTGTTATAAAACTGTCGATGGTGCCTGGATTGAGAAACACCATCCCGGCCCATTCTAATACATAAACAGAAATGCGATTGTTTCCAATAGAAGAGACCCCCATGGCAAAGGGATTATTTTGCTTCAGAACCAAAGATGCTTGAGGATTGAGGGGAGAAAATGTCAGCCCTCAAAGCATTTTTATTTTCTCTAAGTTTACCAAAAAGAAAAGAAAACAAAGTTTGATCTTCAAGCACATAGTCTATAAATAAAGTTTTTCATGACATTGTTTTTACCTCCTTGTACTTATTTGAAAGGATGGTGAGAAGGCGGCAGTGCCTGCGGCTGTTACAGAACAAAGGCCTCCCTGGCCTGGTGCTGACAACCAGCCTGGAAAGCTCCCGCCTGCCTCTGGCCGCCTCCTGCCTGGGCCGACTCCTGCCCTGGAGTAACCTGTGTGCGCACAGCCCAGCAAGTCTGCAGCCAGGAGCTCGGGTCTGTGCTCGGCCTCTCAGCCCGTGGACCCCAGCACCTGGCCCTCCGCCTGGGCGGGCAGCTTCCCGCGGTGACTCTCCCGCTGCTGATGCGCCGAGCGGTAATGGCCTGCGTGCTCCTTGCCAGGAGAAAGATCCGTGAGTACAGATGCGTTTATTTTCCCGTTAAAGGCAAATAAAAACCTGCAGGTAAAATTTTCCAGAAAAGTCTAGCAGATCAATAAGAAAACTTCTAAGCTTCCCTTCTTAATAAAAGTCAAAGTAGCCCTAGCCGGCTTGGCTCAGTGGATAGAGCGTCAGCCTGCGGACTGAAGGGTCCAGGGTTCAATTCCGGCCAAAGGCACATGCCTGGATTGCGGGCTCGATCCCTGGTAGGGGGCGTGCAGGAGGCAGCCGATCAATGATTCTCTCTCATCGTTGATGTTTCTGTTTCTATCTCTCTCTCCTTCTCTCTTCCTCTGTGAAATCAATAAAGAAATATATTTTTCAAAAAAAGTCAAAGTAAAAAATGGACCCTTTTAATCCACAAAATTATCAAATTTTAAGATTCTATTGTTGATTTGGGCTTAGGTAAATCTGACCAACTGAAGGGAACAAAAATTAGCACAAATTTCTAAAAAAAAATGTAATCTGGAATTATGTATAAAGTCCTTTAAAAATAACTAACACCTTAAGGAACAATGATCCCCCTTCTAGGAATTTACCTGGGAAAATTGCCAGTGTTTCAGAGTCTGTATTCAAAACGTTCATGATAGAGAGAAAGTATCGAAATCATTAGGAATTATTTATGTCCTATGCTGGGAAAGTGTGCAATCATTAAAATGGTGCTTTCATTAAATTTTATAACATAATAAAATGCTCACAATCTATGTGACAAGTACAGAAATGTTTCATTTAGTGTGTAAGTGTGTGAGAGAATGGGCGTGGGCCCACATGGGGAAAAACGTCCGATGGAGAGCTGAGGTTAATTTTAGATGGGTGGATCCCGAGTGACCCTTTGTCCTGTCTTTATCTTTATGACTGTACAGTAGACACGTCCGTGTACAATAGACACATTCTTCTTGGACTGCTCAGGATAGTGGAGGGTTTTTAAAATCTGGGGGCAACAGGCCTGGAGGAAAGACCTTTGGACTTGGACCCTGAGGACAGCTTCTCACTAAGGTGGATCCAACCTTGTCCTCTGAGAACCTCGGGCTCTAGGGGGCGGGCGGAGCCGGATTCTTCTGCAGTAGCACAGCGAATGCATCCCAGGGACGCACACACAGGAGGATTTGAGGTGCAGTGACAGGACTTACAGGAGGGACAACAAAGGACTGAACCCAGACAACCAATGGGTCCAGGCTGCCTGCCACTACTTGAGCCAATGAAGCAGAGACGGGGTTGAAGCATTCCTGAGCATTCATTCCAGTCCTGCCAGCAGCATGGCGGGGCAGCAGGTCCTCATGACAATCTGCTCTGCCCTTCCCAATAAGCCAGCTGCTTACATGGGGTAGAAGCACAAAGGTTACAAGGGGACGTAGGGATTACAGGCAGGGGAAGTGGGCGAGGTATAATGGTTGCAGGCTCCAGGCAATGCTGCGGGGCTGGGGGCGTGGGAGGGCGTGGTCACAAAGGGTGAGTGCCTCTGGGACCAGATCTTTTCAGCAACAGTGATGGCCATCTTTCCATGATTGACAGGCAGTGCTGGGGAAGGAGGACGGGCTGCATTCCGATGTTGCTCCAGTCCCAGGGCGTCCAGCTCTCAGCCAGGTGAGAATGTGCTTTCTCTCATCAGAACAGAACCACCACGGTTAACAGATGATATTTCTTAACAGTAATATTACTGATCATGACAGCTAGTCCCCACTAGTCCCTCTGCCCCAGCAGGACTGCCCGGGTGCCTGTGTCTCATCCAACCAGGTGGCTCAGCTCCTCTCTCTGAGGAAGAGGCCCAGCCTGGGGCCGCAGGCCGCAGGGCCCACCACGCCCAGCAGGAGGCCAGGACCCAGAGCACCCAGGCTCTGGGCGGCGAGCTTCCTCTGTCCCTGTCCGTCTGTCCCCGTCCTGCCCGCAATCGGGGTTGTGCTTCGGCCGAGCAGCTGCTGCAGAGGGAGGGCCAGGGCCTCCGGCCTTTGTTCGCTTTGACTGTATTCCCTGGGCTTGGAGGAGAGCTGGCTTTCTTCCAAACTATCCAGTCTCCTTCCTGGGTCTTCCCCGGGCTGTGCTGGGCCTCTCCCTCCATCCCTCTAGGCTCCTGCCCTATCTGGCGTTGCCCGCCTGTTTCCCAGGGTAGATGCTCCCTTTATGCCGCCATCTTGGCTCCTGCTGCGCGTGCCTGGTAGTTCTGCTTCCCCATCTGGTTTTCCCTGCACTTGCCTCCGTGTTTATCCCCTCCCCACGGAATCCGGAATCTGGGGGATGATGGATTTCCCTGGGGGGTGGAGAGCCGCCTTTCCCGCCTACTCAGGGATTAGCATCTGTTGGCGGAGGGGGCAGCTGTTCCCTGGAGGGCCTGAAGCTGCCCCTTCCTAGTTAATGCGGCTTAATTAGGTGTCGGCTCCCTTCTGTTACTACCCAACTAGCTGCACTGAAGCTGTACCTCGTGCAGCTGCCCCTATAGTTAAATGAGATGATGCAGCACGATAGATATGTTGAGGCTGCTAAATAATTGCTAGATAATTAAAAAACTGGACCCAGACACGTGAGCCGGAATGCTGAAACTTCTGGGAATAGACGTGTTTGCCAGGCGGAATGGTGTAGGAAGTCCTGAATTCATCGCAGACTGCCCTGGAAGCTGCTTTATCTCTCCAAGATTCAGCTTCTTTTTCTGTAAAATGGGGAAGAGTAAAAGCACCTACTTCATGTGTCCTGAGGGTCATTGAGGTAATGTAGGTGTTAGCAACAAACTATATAGCTTGTGGGTCAAATCTGGCCCACCACTTGTTTTTGTAAATAAAGTTTTATTGAAACACAGGCATGCCATTTGTTTACTTTCTGTCTATGACTACTTTTGTGCTATAAGGGCAGACTTGAGTTGTTGCAAGCATGTGGCCTTCAAACCTAAAATATTTACTAGCCCTGGCCAGTGTGGCTCAGCTGATTGGTTGTTATCCTGTGTAACAAAGCATTGCCCATTCAATTCCAGGTCAGGCTCCATCCCCAATAGGGGGTGTGCAGATGGCAGCCTATTGATGTCTCTCTCTCTCTCTCTCTCCCTCTCTCCCTCTTTCTTCCTCTCTCTAAAAATTAAGAGAGATTAACCCAGTGGTTCTCAACCTTCCTAATGCCGCGACTCTTTAATACAGTTCCTCATGTTGTGGTGACCCCCAACCATAAAATTATTTTCGTTGCTACTTCATAACTAATTTTGCTACTGTTATGTAAATATCAGATATGGAGGATGTATTTTTGAACGACCCCTGTGAAAGGGTCATTTGACCCCCAAAGGGGTTGCGACCTACAGGTTGGGAACTGCTGGATTAACCAAACAACTTATATGCATATATGCATAACCTGTGGACACAAACAATAGTGCAGTGAAGGCCTGGGAGGGTGGGGATTGAAGGAGATGAAAAGGGAACATCTGTAATACTTTCAACAGTAAAGATAAATTTAAAGAACATTAAAAAATAAAAAATCTTTATAAAAAGAATTTAAAACATGGACTCTTTGGCCCTCACCACAGAAGCTTGCTGACCCTGCGGTGGTGTGCAGAAACTGCCTAGAAGAGAGCTGTCACTGAGAAATGACACTGCTGTTGTTGCTGCCAATGGGTGTCTCACTGTCATCACTGCCAGTGCTGACGGGCCTCTGCTGGAAGAATTCCCTGCTGCGGCAGCGTCACCCCTAAGCACCCCCAAGACTGTTCCTGCTGGCTCCCTCTTTAGAAACTGCCAGGGCAGCGTTCCCGAGGAGCCCTCTGCAATCCATCCCACGCACCTGCCATCACGCGGGAAAACACGCGTGTTTAGCCTTCCCTTCGCTGCTGCTGCAACGCCTGTGCCATTACCCATCGAGAGCAAGAGGTTTTAGATGAACAGCCACTTCTCTTGCCTTAAGAATCATGTCTGGTGACTTCACAGCTTCCTCTCTGAAGGTTATATGACCCCCATTTTCTTCTCCTGTTACTCAGGCAGCTCTGGCCACAGGCCTCCTGGGACTCTGGGAATGAGCCAGTGCAGACGGGGAGAGAGGCAGGGGCGAGGGCTGAGCTGGCCCAGTCCCAAACACACACGTCTACCAGGCAGCACGGTTGGACTGGCCGGAGGTGACAGTGTGACCTGCGACCTGCAGAGTCTGAACTAGCAGACGTGGTTAACTCAGGGGCCCCGGGCAGCAGGCGACTCAGAGTCACACTTCAAGAGCCTGCCAGGGAAACTGAGGCCGGACGGAGTCAGGGACTCCGGATGAAAGGCCTGGGGAAGCTCCATCCCACACATACTAACCTTTTCTTTCCGCGTCTCTCACCTGCAAAACCTCAGCCACCCGTGAGTCCTGCTAGAACTTTCTGCACATAAAGTATGGAGCCTGCAGTGGGCTCTCGGTCCCGTGAAATCCACGCAAAGTTCCACTTTCCCTGGAAACACCTGGCAATCCTCCCAGCATTTGGGTTGAAAGGGCGAGGGCTATGCCCTCCGTCTTACCCCGGATCCACCATGTTGGGGCAGTCACCATGTGCTCAGGAAAGTACCTTCTTCCCGGAAGCCGGGATTTCTTTAAACTAACCAATGACAATCAAGGAACCTGCGCGCCATAGAGATGACCACATCCTGTGTAACAAGACCCGACTTGCGCCTGGCCAATCGGCAGGGCCCACAGTCAGCTCCCCTCCCCTCACTCCACCCCCCCTATTAAAACCCTGATTTTCTCACGGGTGGCACTCTGCCTCCGATCGCTGGGTCGACCGGAGGGCGGGGTCGAGTTAGCTAGCTCAATAAAGGACCTTCTGCTTTTGCATCGGACTGGCTCCCTGGTGTGGTTTCCTTGGGGATCTTGAAATCTGGGCATAACAGGGTCTGGGGTGGGGCCAGAAAGTCTTCATTTCTCACAAGTTCCCTGGTGGTGTCAGTGCCTCTGGTTCAGGGACAAACCCTGAGGAACTCGGGGTTTAGTAACAACTCCTGTGCAAAGGGGAGAGCGCTGAAGGCATGGTCTCCATCTCCCTCAGACCTTCCTCAGCACCCTGAGTAGGTGACACCATCCCCTTCACAGATGGGCAGCATGAGGTGCAAAGACAGAAAATGGGTGGACTCAGGATCCTATGCTTGGGAGCAGCACCTCTGCATGTGGAGAGGAGAGGGTGTGAACTGGGAGCCAGAAGCTTAAACGCCTGCGGAGGCCACACCAGGTCATCAGAGAGCGAACGTCCCCTGGCAGCTGGGAGCACGTGTACCCTGTTTCCAGGCCGTCAGTGAGGATGGAGGCCCAATGTTGCTGCATCTTCCAGTTTTTCAAGAGAAGCCCCAAATCCCAGTTTTTAAGTTCTGTCAATTAATTCCAAATCTCTAAAATCACTGTGCGGGCAGGTAATATACACCTGCCGGCTAACCGGCCCAGCACACACGTGGGCACCCCGTGTGACGAACGCTTTTCATTCCATGGTGAACATCTGAGTTGCCTAGAGCCCTTTAAACATGGATGCTGATGTAACAGGTCTGGGTGGGCTTGAGACCTTTAATGTCGGACGATGTTTTCTGCTGCTTGCTGCTCGGTAGACCACGGGCGCAAAGCTCTGGGCCAGGGCTGTTCACGTGCGGCTCCTGGACCCGCCTCAGCAGCACCAGCTGGTTAACGTGGGATCCTCGCAGCCCTGCTGCACAGAACCCAGAGTCCTGCGGCCCTGGACTGGCAGCCTCTCGAGTGGTTCTGAGCAGCGAGTTCCAGCAGCACCGCCTGCCCGTGCCCCGCCCTGGTGGCTGGAATCGCTGGGAGCTTTCAGAATCCTGATGCCCAGAGAGGGTGGGAATGAGTCCGGAGAGGAGTCGGGCAACAGGATTCTCAAACTTCTGGCTGGTTTTACTTTGCAGCCAAGGTTGAGGGCCACTGTCCGTGAGTTCATAGAGAGTCTTCTGTGCGTTTTGTCCACATTGGAGAAATACGAATGTGCTTTTTGAAAAGAAGAGGGGATTTCAGCTAAAGGTGGGGTTGGGGGTTGCATATACCTGACGTCCGTTGTGCCTACACAGCAGCCTGCGTGCCTGGGCGGAAATGCTGTGGGAGGGAGGCCCGACTCTACCCCAGGTCCCAAGAAGCAACGCCATTGGTTCCTCAGCACTTCCCGATTCTGCCACAGCCGAGACCCTGCCAGTGATGAAGCCACATGGCCACTTGGATGATGACCACCAGCCAATGCCTGGAGCGGCCAACGGCCAAAGTAACTGATCCACAAACGGCCATCTGGTCAGGCGTGGAGCCTAGCTTCAGCGCTCTGCCGGCTGCGTGCTTAACATGCAGGCCGTGCTGTTTCCTGGTTTAAAGAGTTACTTCACGACCAGTTAAATGTCCAAAGCAGCCATGTTACCCTTGGTGGACAGTGACCACCTGACTTCCCCTCTGGGGTGACGGCCACGTGCTCTGGTCTGGACTGTGGTCTCTAAAGACCCGTTGAACAAGTAAATGGGTCAGGCCTAGGGCTTCAGAACATGAAGGAAAGAGCCTGTATCGACTGCAGAGTGTGCAGCAAAGACAGGGCAGGAGTCGCCAGGCCCGCCAAGTGCACAAGGCGGAGATTGGAACTAAAGCAGACCACCAGCAAAGGGAGGACGCAGAACAGCGCTAGTGGGTTTGAAGGCCCAATTTGGAGGGCGTCCCGAGGACTACAGGGTGCAGGCAGATGCCCATGTTTATGGGATGCCTGTGGCTGAGCTGGTGGACTAGAAAGGAGATGCTGAGGGCAGTAAGCCTGCTTGAGCAGCCTCTCTCTTTATCTCCTTCCATATCTGTCTGTTGGTCAGCAAATATTTATTGAGCCCCTGCTAAGGGCAAAGCGATGGCTGGAGTTGGACGGAGGTTGTCCGATTCCATCGATGAAGAGCTTTAACGTGGACAGCATGTTCTAGGGGTTGTTTGCACCGTGTGACAGTATCCGCTGAGCCCCTCTGTATCCCAGGCACTGTGTTGAGCACTGGTTGCTTCTTTGACAGCAAAGAAAACATACTGTCCAGTTGTTTCTGTCGCAGAGAGTACATGCTGGTGTGCAGGCAGATCAGAAACAAAGAACGATGCCAATGCATGCAGGGAACTGTTGGGAAGAAAATACAGGGTACGAACAGGGAAACCTTTTATAGAGGAAGAGTTTCCTCAGGGATGTGGGAAAGTTTCCAAGAAGTAATTGAGTTGACATCTGAAGGAAGAATAGGAGCTCATTAAACCAGAGCTGCAGTGAGACCCTGACTGTGCAAAGGCCCAGGGGCCGGGCGGTGCAGGCGGCTTTCAGGAAATGGAAAGGAGGCTAGTCCCACTGCAACGTCCTGAACAAGGCGAGTAGCCAGCTGAGCCAAGCGCAGCACCATGCAAGCACGCTGCGTTTTCTTCAAGGGGAACGGGTGGCCCTCACGGCTGTGACCCAGCAGACCTTGCTCAGGCGTGGCCTGGAAAGTCCTTCCGGTGCTCAGACAGTGGGTCTGCCGCAGTCACCTCTGGGAAAGGAGTGTTACCTGGACTCAAATGCTCGCCTGATCCGGGCTTCTCCAGACTCTCGGGTAGAGGAAGCTGCCACTTCCCAGTGGTGCCCCAGCTGACAGCTCACTTCGGAGGGGTTAGCATCCGATCCCCAAGAGCTCCTAGGGCTCTGAGTCTTCCACCCAAGAGATGCAGCCAGGATCACGTGACGCTGCTGGGTTCACCTGAGCTCCGGGCTGGCCAGGTTCAGGCGGCCTGTGTTGTTGGAGGACCACACAGTCCACTGTGTGGAGAAGGAACTGGCGGCTTGAGAGCAAATGCTGGTCAGTGTGCTCTCTATGCACTGGCGTATACGCGCGGGAAGCGGACCCGGCATCTCCTTCACGCGCTCCCTTTGTACGGACTTGGTTCCTGGAACGGTTACCTTGGGTCCCTGGTCCCTGGAGTGGTCTCTGCAGATCCATCTGGAGATGGATCGATAGCACTTATGCAAATACCACACCTGCTTGTGTACAAGCACCATGCACACGGCTCGGACCCCCTCGATGAGTGCTCTCTGCACACACGTGCCTTAGGATGGTCCGCTGCCTGCAGCTTCACCTCCGCGTGCTCTTTCTTCTGTTTCTCTACTAGGACATGAGAATTGGATCCAGCATCTCCTTCCACACCCACCCCAGCTTGGGTTCCCACAGGAGGCTGACTCCCTGCGGTCCGGTGGAAGGATCGGGAAATGCTGAAGGATGGTGATTGGCAGCTGGAGGCTGAAAGGCACAGGGTGGCAACATGCAGCATTTACACATTTTCCGACGTCCTGGCAACAGCCACAGCATCAGGTAGTCAGCCTGCCTACCGGGGCTTGCAGCCGTTGGCCCAGAGGCAGGAGGCCTTCTTAGCGGCCCTCCTGGGAGGAAGCCTTGATGACACTCCGTTCTCATTACTAAGCAGGATAATTAACTCGCTGCCTTTAAGGAGGTTTCTGTGGGAAACTGGATGAGCTGTTGGAGTTTCTGGACTTGGCGTCGTCCACCGAGAGAAAGGCATTTACCTCCACTATTTCAAGACAACTCTGCGACAGGCTCATTCAACTGCGGGGATGTTATGTATAGGCAGCAGACAACACCACATCTCTTCGTTCTAGAGGACGTTAGCAGCCACACTGTCAGGGGAAACGTGGGAACCAAGCCACTGGCTGCTCCTCAGTGCACTCCGAAAGGTTGTTTGCAAGCTGCGCCTCTATCCCAACTCATGCCAGTGGCCACACCCCCAGGTGGCTCCCTCTTCTCCGTGTCTGGAATGTAGCAAGTTCATTCTCACCTCAGAACATTGCACTTTCTGTCTCCCTTACTTAGCATGCTCTTCTCTAGGATCTGTATCATCAGCCCTCTCTCACTACTCAACTCTCAGCCCAAATGTCACCTCCTCTGAGAAACCTTCCCTGGTTGACCTGCTTTATCTGCTTCATAGCGCGCATTGTTACCCAAGATGAGTTGGGTGCATATGTGCTGGTTCGTTCCATTGTTTTCCACACCAACACAAATGTGTGCTCCCAGGGCAGGGCTGGTCTGCCCAGAAACTGTGTGGCAATATGGTATCTGCTCCTTAACTACTTGAATGGACAAATAAAGCTTAGAGTCTGGGCGTGGTCAGAAACAAGACTAGGTCTGAAGGAAGGGTCGTCACTGAACATGAAGGCGGAGGAGGAGGCTAGAACTGGAGACCAAGCGGCCTTGGAAACCAAGCCTGGAACACTTTCCAGAGACATGGGGGCCGGAGAGGAAGGTCTGTGGGCACCGTGCTGGCCGCGTCACTGTCTGCCTGCACTCACCAGACGGTGCTCTCTGGCCTCAGTTTCCATATGAAAATGGGGAGGAAAGAGGCTACCTGGCAGGGCTGTTGACAGTATGGAGTGAATTAATATGTGCCATTAGCTTAGAAGAGGGCCTGGCACACTAGGCGTACTCCATACATGATTCTTTAAAAAGCAAAACGTTTTCTGTTTTCCGTTGTCCTTCCTCAAACATCCTATGGTCCATAGATGAGACCTGCGCTTGTTCCAGGAACACCTTCTCTCTCACAACCATGGGCTGTTGGAGGCCTCACCCCAGAGAGGAGATTTGCGCCCCACGCCCACCCAACAGGAGTAAGGCTTGGCCTCAGGCAGGGAGAGGCAGGGGACAGGGTGGGGATTGAGGGCCCCAGCCTTGCCTGACCACCAATGATGTCGGCCTATCGCACGTGGCTTTCCAGGCCGAGGGCCGGCAGCAGCTTGTCTGCTGTGTGTCTCCAGGTCCTTCCCCGAGGAGGCTGTCAGGCTGGTGTGTAAACTGCCATCTCCCCACGCGCTCTCTGCTCTTGCCTCACCCGCCTCCCTCTCCATTTCCCACTGCACCGAGCCTATCCCAGAGTCCCGGGAAGCTGGCCTAATGCCGCCTCTGTGCACTTTAACCTCTGTGCCCACATACGCAGTTTCTCTGACACGCGGTCCAGGTCTTCAGTTGTGCAACCTACTTGACGTCCTGTCTCACCTTGCAGATCACCAATGTCTAGAAAAGTGAGAAGAAGTCGGGGACGCGGGCATTGACGCACTCATTATTCACCATTATATGCCCCGC
>NW_006291402.1:98865-128073 GCF_000327345.1 Myotis davidii | reverse complement strand
CCAAAATTTTGAAGTGGTTGTTCGAGGCAGCAAACTCCGGCGTTAACCTATGCCACCATCTTGGTTCTCCTCTTGTATCCATGATTCTTTAAAAAGCAAAACGTTTTCTGTTTTCCGTTGTCCTTCCTCAAACATCCTATGGTCCATAGATGAGACCTGCGCTTGTTCCAGGAACACCTTCTCTCTCACAACCATGGGCTGTTGGAGGCCTCACCCCAGAGAGGAGATTTGCGCCCCACGCCCACCCAACAGGAGTAAGGCTTGGCCTCAGGCAGGGAGAGGCAGGGGACAGGGTGGGGATTGAGGGCCCCAGCCTTGCCTGACCACCAATGATGTCGGCCTATCGCACGTGGCTTTCCAGGCCGAGGGCCGGCAGCAGCTTGTCTGCTGTGTGTCTCCAGGTCCTTCCCCGAGGAGGCTGTCAGGCTGGTGTGTAAACTGCCATCTCCCCACACGCTCTCTGCTCTTGCCTCACCCGCCTCCCTCTCCATTTCCCACTGCACCGAGCCTATCCCAGAGTCCCGGGAAGCTGGCCTAATGCCGCCTCTGTGCACTTTAACCTCTGTGCCCACATACGCAGTTTCTCTGACACGCAGTCCAGGTCTTCAGTTGTGCAACCTACTTGACGTCCTGTCTCACCTTGCAGATCACCAATGTCTAGAAAAGTGGGAAGAAGTCGGGGACGCGGGCATTGACGCACTCATTATTCACCATTATATGCCCCGCTTCTGGACTCGGGGGCTGGCCTTGGTGTGAGTCCTACCTTTACCACTTTCTCAGTAGGAGACCTTGGGCACACTTTGTGCCTCAGTTTCCCTGTCTAAATTGTGCTGGGCTGCATATCTGGCGCTTGGGCCAGACGGGTCATGCTGTGCTGTCTGTTCCTAAAACACATAGATAGGAATGTGCTGACATCAGGCCAGGCCTTGAGATATGGTCTCCCGGCCCCTTCCCGGCACTCTGTACTCTCTGTTCCTAGAACACATAGATAGGAAGGTAGTCACTGTAATGATGCTGTACTGTGTGGGGAACTAAGGTTTTGTAACTTGTGGTTTTTGCAAATAAAAACACTGTAACTCCTGTAGTCTGTGCTGCAGTTCAGTCTCTGCTTCGGCAGGGTACTGTAACTGTAGTCGCTGGCCAACTTAATAAAGGCTCCTAAATTTTGATCTGAGTCCTGGTGGTCATTTCCGCGGGTCACCCCATTACAAAATAAACTGGGAATAATACTGGTTCCTAATTCCGAGGCCATAGGGAGTCAGGATATACAAAGCACTTAAAATGCTACCTGCATGTAGTGCTAGATGTGCTAGCTATTATTTCATGTACAGTAGATCCTCGGGTTACGTCGGAGATCCGTTCCTACAGTGCGATGTAACGTGATTCTCGCCTTAAGTCGGAACCCACCTACATAAGCACCTACACCACTCACATGGAGCACACACACAGCAGTAATGAAGTGAAACAGTAAAAAACAAAATTAAAAGAAAGAGAACAGTTCCTGACCTTTACTGTGGTAAATAAATAATAAAAACATAAATCATATATGTACATATGTCAAAATGACGGAACTTTTTTTTATATAAATAAATGGGAGATGGCGACGTGCCCATGAAACGACATATGTCGAATCCGACATAACCCAAGGACTGCCTGTACATTCTCTTATTTAATCTTCATACATTGGAAGTGGTAAGTACTGTCCCCGTTTTACAGATGAAGGCGCCGAGATTCAGAAAGGTTAACATTGCCAAGTCCACCTCTCCACGCTGCCACCCCACCATGGCTGTGCAGCCATGGTGTGCAGCCCCCCCTGCCCCTCCAGAACAGACCTTGGAGCTCCAGGGCCACCCCACACGTGAATCAAGTTGCTGCAGGCCCTAACTTGCCGAGCTGCACTTGACTCCTTCCTGTGCTGGCCTCCATACCTCCTCTCCAGTGGACCCGTGTCCCTCTGAGTCCTGGCAGAATTAAACCCAAGGAGCTGAGCAGAGCTCGTCGGTGCCCAAATCAAGGTGAGTCATGTGATGTAGGCCTGGCATCAGCAGGGGGAGTAAAGGTGCTTAGCTTCTACTGAGGGAGACAAGTGGCCATGAAATCGGGCAGGCACTGGGCAGTGCTGCAAAGAGAACAGAGAACACAGGATGAAAGACAGAGCACATAGCATCCTTCCACTTCCCTAAACTCCTGCTCTGTCCTAGAGCCGCCATCTTTCATGACCTGCCATCTGACACACATGGTCTTTCCAGGTGGCCAAGGCATTTCCGGGCAGACGAGAGAGCAGCGCTGAGAGGATCTGTGCCACGCAGCAGATGCCCCGTTATTTCATGCCAGTTACAGGCCCGCTCAGCTGCCCGAGATGCTGCTCGCTGATCCAGCCGCAGAGCCTCTGTGCGGGCGCAGATATCTGATTGCATGTAAAGGACGCTAATGGAGACAGACACGAGGGCCACACCGACAACTGAGCAAATATTGAGATAAGAAATTGCACAATGGCGCCGTGGGGGGCGAAGGAGCAAGTGGAGATTATGGGATGAGTGACAGGGCGAGGAAGGCTTTCCGTGGTGAGGATGGCGTTGGGGGCTGTGTGGCAGCGCTAGTTACTCAGTTCCTAGGCAGACGGTTTCGTAATAACGTACTTACTTTGTGAAGACGCAGTGCCAACTGGGAAAGCAGGACAAGGCACTCTGAAGGGCCGTAGATGCCGTGCCTGCCTTACGGAGCTCACAGGAGGGCGCTAGAGGCTGGCTCAGCACCAGTCCAGAGGCAAATGGACAGCGGTATGGTCCTGGGGAGGCTGGATTCATGATTGTGGGGTTTTTTTGGGGGGGGAGGTCGGGGGGGTCATCTCTTGATAAGAAATTGAATAGGAATGAGATTGGCTGGGCACATTCTCATGCTAGCTGGGCTGTGACATCACACGGGTACGATTTAATGGCAGGGACCCAGACACTGTAAAGCAGCTGGCACTGGGCCACTGTGTGGTTGTCTCGTGGGATGGGCCATCCAGACGGCCACACGGCCCCGCATGAAAGGTGGCCTCAGCCCAGACGTGAAGCTTCCTCCTGGGACCCGTCGTCCTGGGAACAGCTGGCTCCCAGGACAGGATGTGAGGATTTGAGGGGCAGGCCCAGGCTGAGATGGTGTGGCGTTTTCTCCTCTTTCTGTGATTATTAACAAATGAGGCCAAACACGGAGGTTTGAAAATGCCTGAAGCTCTTCCGTGGTGCACAGGCTTCCTCGCCCCCCGCAGTGGGAAAGAGGCTGAGCCAGCGTCCCCAGGAGGGATCTGAGCGTGTGTGAGGGGAGCGAGGCCCTCTCTCGGTTCTGTGTGCAGCAATTCCTCTCTGTCACCCCGGACTCCAGGAAAGCCTCCTTGAAAGACACAGGCGGTCTCAGGGTGGTGCGGGTATGGGAAGAGCCAAATGCATCATCGGAGGAGAACAGAGAGCCAGGCGTGGCTTGGGCGGGCAGGCGTTCAGTGTGTGACAAAAGCAGCATTTCAAAAGCGGGAGGAAGAGGTTCCTGAGCAAATAGTATTTAACCCTTTGGGAAGACAAAGAGACGGATACCTAGCTTTCAGAATCTAGTCAGTGGTTCTCAACCTTCCTAATACCGCGACCCTTTGATACAGTTCCTCATGTTGTGGTGACCCCCAACCATAAAATTATTTTCGTTGCTACTTCATCACTGTAATTTTGCTACTGTTATGAATCGTAATGTAAGTATCTGATATGCAGGATGTGTTTTCAGGGGTCTCGACCCACAGGTTGAGAATCGCTGAATGAAAACGCTAAATATACCTGGCAAATCCATCCTCCAGAACAAAGGAGATGAGGGACTTATCCAGACAAGCAAAAGGTGAGGGAAGTCACCCGCTAGCCCTGCCTATGAGAAATGCTAGAGGGTGAAAGGCTCTCACTGAAATAGAAGAACGCCGATTAGGTGCAAGAAGGCATGTGGTAAAGGTGTTAGCTAACACCACCGTGGTCATCATTTTGCCCCATATGGGTATGTATGTGTATCAAATCAACATGTGCAGTTTAAACTTACAGGATGCTGTATGTCAATTGTATCTCAATAAAGCTGGAAAAAATAGCCAAAGGATTGATGTACAAATATGTCAAGATTTTTCAGAAATCAATACGATATAAACACGAAAGCGTAATAGAAAATTGGGCAGACAATATAAACAGGCAATAAACAAAGAAAAGAATGCAAATGAAAAGATGTTTAATCTTGCTAGGAACCAAGAGAATGTAAAATAAAACTGCAATGATATTTTGTGGGCTTTTCCAACAGAATAGTGAAGTGTGGGTACTGTTCAGTGCATGGTGATGAGCTATTGCTGGTAGCAGATCAATCCAGAAATGCTTTCCCAGAGAGCAATTCAGCAGTGTCTTAATTTCTTCTTAAAGAATTGAATCTCTACCACGAAATCGGGTAGATATCCCCAGAAACGCATGGGCACGAAGTGGCGCACACACAGGACAGTGAAAGAAATGATGGTGTGCCCATGCGATGGAAGGCCGTGCAGCTGCTAAGCAAATGAAGGAGATTTCTGTTCGCCTGGCACTATCTTCTATGTAGAGTTAAGTGAAACAGTAAGAGGCAGCTATTAGATAGTACGACGCTATTTCTGTTAAAAGAGAAATGTCTCACAAATGCAAACGTGAACCGTATTTTGAAAGAGCACACGCTCATTACAGAGATGCGGGTGTAGATGTAGACAGAGATGTAGGCACAGCTATAGATGCAGGTGCAGAGAGACACACAACACATGGGACTAACTGGCAGGGTGCACAGGCTGATCCTAGGACTGCCTCTGCGTGGACTGTGAAGTGGGGGCGGAGGGATGACAAGGGGAATTTCACTTTGTGATTTGTATATTTTGCATTAAATAAACACACATGCATATGAGTAATGGCTATTAGAATGCATTTAGCTATTCTGCAACTAGAAAAAAAGAGTTGAAGAGAGGAAGAAAGCATGGAGGGGAGGAAGGGAGGGAGGAGGGAAGGAAGGAAGAAAGGAAGGAAAAAGAGAGGATGGAAGGACCAGATTTGAAGGCAGGTGCCTGACAGTGACAGAGTTTTGATTTTGCCCTTGAGGTAGGAAGAGACCATTAGAGGCCTGTAAGCAAGTAGGGAATATCCTGAGATCTGTAAGTCATCCGTGAGATTAAGGGATTCTCAGAATATCCAGGGATAAAAAGGTCAATTAGAAAAGTGGGAACCACCCAGGTAAAAAGCAATGAAGGCCTGGACTAGGACAGAGGTCCAGGAAAGCCACTTGGGAAAGGGAAGATAACAGGTGAGACCAGCTTGGTTTAGGCGAGGGGAAGCTCGAGCAGGTTAGAGCAGGGCTTCTCAAACTCGGCGGCACAGTGGGAACCCGATGAGCTTAAAAACTGCCAATTAGGAGGGGCGCAGAGTGAAGGAATGGGAGAAGCAGACATACCCTCTGTGCTACATGGTGACTTGGCTGTCATCGTCACCATCCCTATTTTGCCTACGAGGCCCAGAGAGACTTAGCAAATATCTTATGGTCACACAGCTGGTAAGTGGCAGACGGGGCTCCACCCAGGGTCCTCTGATTTAAATTCTGTGTTCTCTCAAGATATCTCTGGATTGAATAAGTTGTTTCTCCTAACAGCCCGATGGGGTGTTAATTTCACTCCCATATTAGGAAACTTCTGCTACAGTTAAGGGGAGGTCGTTCAATTATCGGGGGGAGGAGCTAGGTTCGCAACAAGGTCACTCAAGGTCTGAGGTAGCCCTGAAGGCTTGAGATTAAGGAAGCAACATGGATGGTTGTAGCACCCGTGAGCGGTTGATTCGGGGGAAATCGTGGTGAAAGCCCCCGAATGCCTGTCCACGTGCCTCCCTAGACAGGAGGACTATGGTCCCTGAAACACCGGTCCTCTCTGTGCCCCGCGCCTGCGCGTCCTTGCACTACGGCTCCTGGGACTTGTCCGCAGTGGGATAATGAGGTCCTTCTCCCAGGAATGTGCAGCTGGAGGCCAGGGACTGTAGGTCGTTTACTGTGGCTTCTCGACATGAAGGTCATGTAAACTCACAATGGGGGGGTGGGGGAGGGGGGAGAACGGGGTGCCATGTTAAGTAAAAACAGGAGACCAGGCTTTTAAAGGTGCAAGGCGAATCAAACTCACCAAGAAGAGAGAGGTGACAAACCATGTGCCCCAACCAGGAGGGAACAAACACAGTGTCCCTGGCCCTGACGCCGCAGTTCACTGGGACACTTCAGCACATTTGTTCCTGCGCTCCCCGAAGCAGCCTGCTCCCATGGCTGGTCCCTGATTCTGAGATTGCACACGGACAGCATCCTCACTTTCCTCTCTCCTCCCTTTAATCATGGAAGTTGGTTCTTTCTCATGGGCCCAAGCATCTGAGGGGAGAAACCAAAGCTACCAAATCTCTCTTCTTGTCCTGGGTTTTATTTGCAAAAACCAGCGTCTCGGGTGTTCTCAGGTTTAGCAAAGAAGGGCAGATACTTACCCCAAGACATTTCCCTGGTCTGGGGAGTGGGGAGAGAATACTTAGGGCCCAAAAGAGAGACCCTAGCTCCCTCCTTTCCAGTCACACCCGCAAGAACGCTGTCTGTCTCCAGGCAGCTCCCTGAGGGTGAATCGTTGTGTCAGGGTCACAGGGCGAAGGGGCTGGAGCCACACTGTTCCTGGGTGTGTCTGCGAGGGCGCATCTGGAGGGATGAGCATTTGAATAGGTGAACTGAGAAGAGAAGACCCCCCCACACACACCAGCGGGCATCACCCACTCCACCGAGGGGGGCATCACCTCCAGACCCTGACCCCGGAGCGCCTGGTTCTCGGGCCCTCAGCCGGGGCTGGAACCACACCCCCCGGGCACCCAGCTTGCAGGCAACACACTGCGATTCCTCGCAGCTTCCACAGCCACGTGAGCTGACCCCTCACAGTGCATCTCTAGCTCCGTGTCTCCTGCGGGTTCTGCTCTCGGCAGACCCCCGACTCTGCGCATGGGAAGGAACACCAAGTAGTGGAGAGCCCCTGAGTCCACATGTGGGGAGACACGTTGACATCTCAGCAGCGCCCCTGGAAGACCAGAAACTGAAAGCTAAGGTCTATGCGACCCATGCCTCCCGCAGCCTCACATGGAAACTTCACGGGAGAGGGCATGTCACAGGAAGAACTGGTATGGGTTACATTTTTCTGATGTCATTAGGGGAACAGGGACTTGAGGAAAGATGCTGTTTTCATGGGAGGAAGAGGAGATATTCCTGCATAAGAGCTGTACCCACTGCACTTAGACTAACTATTTTCTTTACTTAAGGTGACTCAGGTGGCTCTCCGCTCCTGACAAGCTATCCTTGACCAAGATGGTTCACGTGGACAGTAAATCGGCCACAACCAA
This sequence comes from Myotis davidii, assembly GCF_000327345.1. Taxonomy (NCBI): domain Eukaryota; kingdom Metazoa; phylum Chordata; class Mammalia; order Chiroptera; family Vespertilionidae; genus Myotis; species Myotis davidii. The sequence continues at coordinate 120,664 of NW_006291402.1, read as the reverse complement.
GCACACCTATATCAGCACTCACTGCTCTCCCTCTGGCTGGTTCATCCGTTTGGTGCTTATGGCAAAGTTCTGAAAATACAGGCTCCTGGTTGGCACAGGTTAGTCACGGTCTGTGTGTTCACATCACCAGAACCAAGTCTGACCCTGATGGAGCTTCTCCCATGGACACATCATGCGTGTTTGCAAGCTAGGAGCCACTGTCCACAGAACCCCAGTCTTCCCTGGTCATCATCCGTGTTGCCGACTGTTCAAGGCCACGCCTGGACTCCAGGTGAGCACTGGGAGGGGCGTGCTGACTCAGCTGCCTACTGGGTGACACAGGCTGATTACCTCTCAGGTGAGAGGTTGCAGTTAAGAGAAGGCTGTTCTCTTGGAGTCCGTTGTGTGACCACAACTCTCTGCCCAGTTGGCCTTGAGCTCTACCTTCCCCCTGGGCATATGGACCTTCACTGCTGAGCACTCCCACCTTCCATGGGACCGACACTTCTCCACAGCATCCTCACACGCTTTAGATAGTCACACTGGGCTACCTGCTGCCCACAGAGAGCAGCCTGGCCAGTTAGTCACCACACACGAGCTCCTGCTGCCCACAGAGAGCAGCCTGGCCAGTTAGTCACCACACACGGGCTACCTGCTGCCCACAGAGAGCAGCCTGGCCAGGTGCATGTCTCTGCCCCTGTGACTCGCAGTGGTCGGCAAACTGTGGCTTGTGAGCCACACACGGCTCTTTGGTCCCTAGAGTGTGGCTCTTCCACAAAATACGGACTTCTGCGCATGGGCCACGAAGTTTCAATCGCACTGTACATTCGCGCCCACGTGTGGTATTTTGTGGAAGAGCCGGTATTTTGTGGAAGAGCCACACTCAAGGGGCCAAAGAGCCGCATGTGGTTCGCGATCCGTGGTTTGCCGACCACGGTCCTAGGGTGTCTTGCCCTAAGCCTGACCCATTTTTAATCCCCAGCTGCTTGGACAGTAGCTTCAAGCGGAGGTCTAGCAGACATGCTATGGTTTAAGATCCTCTTCTTTTACCTCTTTTTGACTAGTCTTGGTTTTAATATGAATCTTGAAAAAAATTCATGGCCCAGATTGAAAAAGAAAAAACAATCTCTCCATTCTGTACGCATTTAACTTCTCTCAAGCCATGGTGAGTGGCGGCAGGGGGCGGGTCCCTTTGGAGTTGCTCCTGGGACCCCCCAATGTGGATCTTCCTCTCCCGGGCAGTGGGTGCAGGCTCACCTGGAGGTCTCCTGGACAGGCAGCGTGGGGTCCCTCTCCACTGCTTGTGGAGTCCCCCATTCTCCCTCGGCAACTTAAACCAATGTATTCGGCAGCAGGCCTGACAGTCTATAGTGGCCTGAGTTACTGGGAACAGGTTACCTGAGGCTGGTGCACACTCCATCCTCCCTCCGCGTCCTCCGGGCCCTCCCACCATCCTTCGAACTCTAAGCTGTGCTGTGACATGACGGAGATAGTGAGGGCGTGACTCTGCATAACAAAGGCAGAGCAGCTCCAAGCTGCTGAGTCTGAGTTGCTAACTTGGTGGATCATTCATTAGCAGGGCCCTGCAGAGTGAGGAGCACCAACCCAATTAGAGGGAGAATTTATCACCCTGCCTGGAGGAGTAAACAACACGGAGGAGCTGCCCAGCACGGCGGGTCTGGCCCCTCCTGGCCGCCAGCATCTGCTCCAGCGGCTGAGCGCTCGCCTCGGAGAGGGGAGAGCAAGCAGCTGGCTTCTAGACAAACTCCAGACTTGCTGCGTCTGAGGCCATCGGGCAATTTCCCAAATAAACAGGAGAATCCAGGGCCTTATGAGTTCCAGAGCAACAAGGTTGACTCTGCAAACGTGTTTCGTTAGATTGTGCAGCCGTCCCCCCTTATCCATTAATGGCCGGAACCTCAGATAGTGCTCTCTGTACTGTGTTTTTTCCTATACACACATTTTTATGATAAAATTCAATTTATAAATTAGGCACAAAAGAGACTGACAAAAAGAACTAATAATAAAATAGAACAATTATAACAATATTCTCTAATAAAAGTTTGGTGCATGTGGTCTCTCTATCTGAAAACGTTTGATAACCCAAGAAGGCTACTAAGGGACTAATGGGGGAAGCGTATGCAGCGTGGAAACCCCAGACAGCGGGTGAGGAGGGGGCACTGAAGGACTGCATCGCGCTACTCACAACGGCCGCAATTTAAAGTTACAGATCGATGCTTCTGGAATTTTGCATTTAATGTTTTTGGATTGCTGTTGGCTGCGGATAACCGAAACTGTGGAAGCAGCATTGTGGGTAAGGGAGCACAGCATTACTGACCCACCGAGTGCTCCTGTGCCTGCCCAGGGATGCCCGCCCAGGGAGAGTTATCCTTCCTGGTGCACTGACATCCCACTTTGTGATATGACTGACTTTGGCCAGTGTCACTTCCGAAAGGGAGCCTTCGCGACAGCGTGGGGGTGGACCAAGTTCCTTTTCCCTTTGCCCTGAGAGCTGCAGTGACACCAGAGTGGCTGCTGTGTTAGCCCGACTCCTGGGGCAAGGTGTTGTGTTCAGCACTGGGACTGAGAACAGGGGGACACGTAATGTGAGCAAGAAATAAACACGTGTTGCTGGGAGTCATGGAGATCTGGGGTAACTTGGTGTGGCTGCCTCCGGCCCAGCATGACTGGAAGACACCCATCAATGAGCCCACATCCATTTGCCTTTTATTCTGTTACTAGAGGCCCGGTGCACAAAATTCATGCATGGGGGTCAGGGGGGTGCGTCCCTCAGCCCGGCCTGCACCCTCTCCAATTCGGGATCCCTCTCGAAATCTGGAACCACTGGCCCCTAACCGCTCACCTGCCTGCTTGCCTGATGCCCCTAACTGCCTTTCCCTGCCAGCTAATCACCCTAACTGCTATCTGCACTCCCCTCCTGGCCTGATCCCCTTAACTGCCTATCTGCTCTCCCCTCCTTGCCTGATTGCCCTAATTGCCTATCTTCGCTCCCCTCCTGGCCTAATCCCCCTAACTGCCTAACTGCTCTCCCCTCCTGACCTGATAGCCCTAACTGCTTATCTGCTCTCCCTTCCTCTCCATGCCCTTCAAACCTCCAGTGCAGGCATGCTGAAAGCTCTCCACCGTGGCCCCGCCCTAGTCCTGATTGGTGGTTACGTGATGGCTTCCCAGCCAATTTGCGTATTCCTCTATTATTAGTATAGATAAATGGTCCCCAAGGAGCTGGCTGCTGAAGTTACACTGTTTAAGTTTGGGTGAAACAACTCTTCCGGTTTCAATGTGCAAGTCTCTCTCCCAGATCTCAGAGATAACCCACAGGCTACATAGAGACAAAGCTGTGACAGTCTCTGTGGGAGCCCAGTTAATCCTGACCTGCACTCACTGTGCCCAGATGCTGGGCCACGTCTGTCCTATCCCACTCATTTTCCCAAGGCCTGAATCCTTCCTGGGAAGCCTCTCAGCCTGTGATAAATAATTTTCTGAAACAACCCTACCCAGGTCACCGGCACCTCAGATACATGAGCTTTCCATTAGAGGAGACATGCGGAACATCAAAGAGCCGCACGGGCTTGGAGTATGCAGAAAGCGCACTCTTACCAACTTCACCAGCACTTTCTTCACATCGTTGTGCATTTTAACTTTCCATCTAACTCCTTCATCTGTCTGAAATTTATTTTGGTGCATAATATCAAACAGAAATTTACGGAGTCATTTCCACCCCCCCTCCACGTCCCCCCCCCCAAAAAAAATTGTTAACCATTTTTTTTATCTTGTTTTTGTTTAACTTATTTAAATTTGGTTTAACTTATTTAAATTCTTGGGTGATAAATACTTATTTGTACTTAAATCTAATTCTATGCTTTCTGTTCCGTTCCAGTGAGCTGTTGGTCACAGGTGGCTCCAACAGTGCACGCCTTCATAATATGTTTTAGTACCTACAGTGCATCTCATTGCAGTTCTTCTAAAGAGAGTATTGGCTATAGCCCTATGTCTTCTCACAAATGAGCTACTAAGTTATTCTGTCATCCTCCTAGCTTCTAAAAATTACTTTTAGGGAGATTAAAAATGGTGGCAGAGTAAGTGGATGCTGCATAGACATGCTCCCAGGACCAAACTGGAATTACAGTTAAAATATAGAAAAACTTCCTGAATAATCAACGGAAGACTCACTGGAGAGAACCCTGATAACCAAGGACTGAAAGTGGAGACTGCGTAGAGATTGGTAGGAGGGTGGAGGAGCAGAAGGGTTGGCCAGGCACCCACAGACAACAACTGAAGTTCCGGAGAGATGTCTCAGCTGTGGGAGGTTGTTGCCACTGAGAGAACTCTGGGGTCTGATTCCCAAGCTAGATCCTCCAGCAGAGAGCACCGGAACCGAGAAGGGTACCCACATAACATCTGGCTATGAAAAGCAATGAGGGTACTGTCTGCCAGGGAAAGATGACTAGAAATGCAGGCACCCTCTTAAAGGGCCAATACACAAAATTCCCTGTGCAGCCTTGGGCTCCAGCAGAGGGAGGGCAGAGTGGACAGGAGCTGTATGAGCAGAAGCTGGAGTTGGGGGCTCTGGGATTAGAACTCAGTAGGTAGACACCCCAGTTTACTGTGCTCAGTCATCCCCTCACACTGCAGAGGCCATCTTTCTCACACAGACATTTACTATAGAGGCAGCCTTGCGGGGGGGGTAGGGGGGAGGGAGAAACAGTTGGCCCGCCCTATTAGAAAACACCTTGTCCCATGGTGTGGAGTTTCTAAGGTCCATTAAGAGACTGAGCATAGCAATTAGTCTCTAGACAGAAGCAATTGCCCCACCCTGTTGGAAAAACTCTCACTACACCTTTGGACGATGGCCTGAGGGATACTCAAGACTGAATCCAATCAGTCTACAGGCAGAGGCAGTCTCTGGAGACTTTGAATCTTTGCCTGTTCTAATTAGTCAGAAATAGCATTTGACACTGTCCTGCACTAGAGATTGAGAGGTGCAGCAGATCTACCTAATACATAGTCACAAACCCAAACAGGCAGCCAAAATGAGGAGACAAAGAAACAACTCCCAAATGAAAGAAGAAGAGAATTCTCCAGAAGAAGAGATAAATGAAATGAAGATAAGAAATTTTGCTGATATAGAGTTCAGAATAATGACGGTAAAGACGCTCAACTGCATGAGAAAAGATAGAGTAATTATGAAAACAGGAATGAAGAATAACATAGCACAAATAAAGAACACATTGGAAGGAATACACAGCACATTAGGGGAAGCTGAGGATTGGATCAGTGAATTGGAAGAAAGGCTGAAAACTACTTTTGTTACTTATATTGAGACATCCCTAAACTTCAGGTTAACTTCAGGGAGTTAGAAAGGAATCTACCTTCCTACCCAAGAATGTGATAGGTGTTGTCAGTACTTATTTGAGTCTGTTTAAATTTTCCTTTATGTCTTCCCATCAGATTTATTTTGCTTCAAAAGAAGTCCACTCTTATTTGTTAAGTTTACTACCAGACACTTTATTTTTACATCATATGAATGGCACATTTTTAATCCATTCAATTTTCTTAATTTTTTCCCCCAGGCATATAAGAAAGTTGTTGGGTGAAAAATGTAATTATAGAACAGTCACGAGGATGGAAAGTACAAGATAGCAATCTTAGTCAATAATATTGTATGTAATAACTGTGTATGGTGCCAGGCAGGTACTAGACTTATTGGGGAATCACTTTTTAAACTATACAAAGGTCTAACCAATATGCTGTTCCCCTGAAACTATAAAATATGAAATAATATTGAATGTCAACACTAACTGAAAATTTTAAAATAACTAATTAAAAATAAAAACGATCATAGATCCCCAACTGACCTGGAAGCTGATTACAGACACAGGAGGGAGTCCAGCTGACCCAGGACTGCCCGCCGCGCCCAGCCCACACTGCCAGTCTACAGACTCGGGCGGAATAAGCGGCTGGGGTTTTTTAATTGTTAATTTTTTATATTTCCCTTGTGTTTAGTGAATTATTGAACTTTCATATTAATCTTAATAGTTTTTAAGTTTCTCTAAATGTGTTTTTGAGGTAGATTTATCTATCACTTAAAAAAGAATGACTTTGTCTCTGCTTTTTCAATATGCATACTGATCATTTCTCTTTTCTTGTTTTATTGTGTTGGCAAGAACTCTAGAACAATGTAAAGTACATTTTGCTGAATTATTTTGTTTTAAACACCTTGTAAAGGTTTCAAAAATGCATTGTGAACATAAATTACATTGAAAATAATACTCATGGAGTTAAAGGGCTTTAGATGGACAACAACAGAATTTGTCCTGCAGGAATTTAAAGAATAATGCTTTGAGAGTGTAATTGTTATTATAAGATATAAAAATGCCAAATCAAAATGGATAAAAACAGACTTAAACTCCCCTTCATTTGTTTTCCATTCTTCACACTCAGGTACTTCTTGGGCTCCTTTCTCATCCATGACCTTGAGTTTGAAGTTGTGATTGCTGTATGACATTCAGACATACACAAAACTGTGCCACATATAAAGCTCAGTCCACCTCCAAAGCGAAGCAAGGGTGTATGTCTGGTCTACACAGCGACTTCATTCCCCGTGACTTTGTAGAAAATTTAGATTTCGTTATAATTCTAGGGGGCTGCATGGTGCAAACAGTGTTTCCTATGTAAAGTCATCATATCTGGTTCTTGTTTTGAAGATGCATTCTGTGTGGAAATGCTCACGACAGTGGTGACTGCTGTCATCCGGTCTTCCCCTGGCTGCAGTGGGCTAGCCTCTGCTCTCTTGCTTGGTACTGTTAAGCACAATCTTGCTAACATCTGTTTTAACACGATGGATGGCTAAAGCTTCAGGCACAAGGCTCTGCTTCCCTTTCTCAAACAACTGTGAATATTTGCAGCAGAAAAATAAAATGGGGCACAATTATAATGCCCAAATCTGGGGAGAATGTAATTCAATTATCGGGTAAAGGGATCTTGGTTAAGAAAGAGAAAATGAAGCCTGCTTGGGTTTCGGTTTCTGTTGATTCCCGAAAGCAAGAACACAGAAAGGGGAACAGGACTTTGTGTCAGCCAGTGTTTCCCTGGCTCAGAGACAGGGTGGGGTGGCTGGAACCATCAGAGAACTGGTCACATCCTTCCGGGACCTCGCGACACGTTTCTGCACACGGATGGAGGGGCAGCCCTGGGAGAACGGAGGTGGATGAACTTGGGGAGGTGTTCTCTCCATGAGAAAAGCTCCCGGGGTGAAGACAGAAGGGATCTGGTAGCCACATTTGACACATTTGCTGCCCTACGTCTCAGAGATGGTGGCACCTGCAGTGGGGACAGAGGAGGGCGTCCCCTCGGAGGAGAGGGGTCCCTGAGGAAGGAGCTGAGTGGGAACTGGGGATTCACCAGGAGCTATGCACCTGCCTGTAGCTGGGGGTTTGGGAAGACGCCAGCAGCTCCAACCCATCACTGTCTCCCCGCGACCTTCGTAACAGCTCTTTGTGGTCTCCTTGCTTCTCCCTGGCCTGCTTCCCCTGGTCCCTTTCACAGCAGCCACTGGGACACCTTTAAAATGTAAGTTAGATCGTGTCACTCCTCTGTGCAAAATGCCACAGTTGGTCCCCATCATCTCACTCAGAGCCACAAAGCCCTAGTGGTCTAACCCCCAGGACCTAGGACTCACAGTTCCCAACTCTCACTCTGCTTCAGCCAAACAGGCCTCGGCTCCTCCTCAAACACTCCAAACAGACACGTTTCCAGTGCAAGTCATCCCCACTTACAGTTCCTTCCCCCACGAGACATCTGCCTGGGTGGCTTCCTCAATTCATTTGGGTTTCTGTGCAAATGCCGACTCGTCAACAACAGTCCCTGCCGCTCTCCATTCCTTCCGTCTTCTGAGTTTTCTCCCACAGCACTCACTACACTCAACATAACCAGACTCATGCATCACTCTCCTCCCCCACTAGGATATACGTCCATGTGAGTAGAAACCTGGTCTCTTCTGTTTGCTGATATACCTGCGGGGCCTGGAACAGCACGTGGCACACAGTAGGTGGTCAGTAAGTACTTGCGGATGCATAAATGGGATGTAGATGCCATAAGCCTAAACAGGAGAAAAGTGTTTATAGGGTATTTTTATGAGCTCCTAAGCCTGGACAGAGTTCTTCCTCAAGAATGAGGAAAGGGAAAGGGAACATGAGGAGCCCACCAAGAACTGCCAGACTAATGACCTGTAACCATTTCATACAAACTTTATGCTCATAGAATTTTCTTTATCCCTAAATTAAATATGGATATACCGGAGTGTTTCTGTTAAATTTGCCCACAACTAGTTGAACCCTGTACACCAGTAGGTTCTGTTCTTTCTTCAGTTCAGGGGGCTATACTCAATGTTGCCTTTGATTATCATATAATTTTTATTCCTTTCTCATTCTCGCAACAACCAATTCTTCATATCATGACTCTCCATCCTCTGTCCTCCAGACATAGGCTGTAACATCCCCACTCGTTGCCTCATTGCCTTTCCTGGTATTCTGAATTCTAGAGCTTCCCCCGTTTAGGAACACACACCACTGGTTCGTTTTCTAATGTAATTTAAAATCCCGCACTGCCATTACTGGCTTCCTCATACTTCCCTTTTATCCCAGGCTGCAGCTCCTCATCCCAGCTGCATGGGTTGCGGTAGCTATCTTTCCACTTGCACTTCACAGAGAGAGGTAACACGTTATCTGAAATGTACGTTTATTTTTCTAAGATACCCTTTTTTAATCCCATATTTCCTTTCCTTCTTTATGTTGAAATAGCTTTACATGGGACCCAGGTTGGTTTCTGTTGCCTTCCTTTTAGATGCTTTGAAGTTATTTCTATCCTTGCCTAATATCTGTGCAAGACAGTGCGAGGGGTGTCCTCGCTTCCACGGTGCACCCAGGTGCTGCCCTAGCAGGGTGGTGCTTTCATGATCAGTTACAGATCCTCCAGACTGTGTTCCCAGGTGGGGTTGAATAGGAATCCAGGTGCTATAGGAAGTCTCCGCCTGGTTTTTCCTTTGTTTGTTTGTTTGTTTGTTTTTGTGTGGTTTTTAAAATATATTTTTACTGATTTCAGAGAGGGAGCGAGAGATAGAAACATCATTGATGAGAGAGAGTCATTGTTCGGCTGACTCCTGCACGCCCCACACTGGGGATCAAGCCCACAACCCAGACATGTGCCCTGACCGGGAATTGAACCATGACCTCCTGGTTCATAGATTGACGCTCAACCACTGAGCCTTACTGGCTGGGTTGGCTTTTCCTTTGTATTTGGTAAAGTGACTGAGCTGGGCACCACTTTATTTTATACTAGAGGTCTGGTGCACGAATTTGTGCAATAGGTGGGGTCTGGCTGGCCTGCTCTGATTGGAGGGAGGGTAATTGGGGGTGGGGCCTGCTGGGTGGAGGGCTGTGGGCAATTTGCATATTGGCCTTCTATTATATAGGATTGTATAAAACTTGACCTCTGCTTCCATGGGCACTGACTCTACTGATCTTCCAAGTGGTACTGCCACTCACTCAGGGCAAATCATGCTGTCACGGAGATGACCTGTTGCTTTCTAGTGTCCTGTTGGGTGTCACCATCTTTGACGGTGGGAGCAGCCCTTCCTGACAGATGAATGAAGTCCTGTGCAGTGATCCCGTGTGCATCATGCCTCCCCTGCCTCCCATGCAGCCCTCCACATTGGAGGAGCAGTTCAGACCTTCTATCCTCACTCCCCACGCCTCTTGCTCTGGCCTCTGCTGCCTCCCTGTAGGAGGATTCTCCAGAGAAACAGAGCCCCTGGATAAATGTAAATATACAGAAGGAGATGCATGTAGGAATTGGCTCACACGGTTATGAAAGCTGAGAAGTTGCACAATATACTGTCACAAGTTGGAGACCCAGGAGAGCTGGAGGCGGAACTCAGTTCAAGTCTGAGGCCTGAGAACCAGGGGAGCCAAAGGGGCGAATTCCAGGAGCCCTGGCACCGGGGCAAGCTCAAGTGGAGAGCGAGCTCACCCTTCCTTTGCCTGTTTGCTCCCTGGGTTCCTCAGTGGATGGGATGATGCCCCCAAGGAGAGGAGGAATCCTCTTTACTCCGTCAACCCACCCACCTGGTCCTCCCTCCCAGAAGTGCCTTCACAGACACACCTCAGAATGATGTTTCACCAGCCGCCGCATCCCTCGTCCACCCAGCTCTCTCTCTCACTCTCAGAGACACTCTCGAAGTCTGTGGTGCACACATTCCATCTCCCCTGCTTTCCCTGCAGGTCTCTTTGCATACTTCTTGGGTCATCTTAGGTAAGACCTTGAAATTGGAGAGAAGAGGGTGGAGAGTTGGACTGCTGGCTTTGGGTCTCCATTTGCCATGCCTGCGATGTCGCAGAAAATTCATAAATTTCCACGGGATGCACAGAGAGATGGATGTAGAAGCCCAACGCCGGGATGGTTTTCCCACATGTGATCTGTGATTTTGATCCCTTTCATAAGGTTCTAGTTCAGATTCTCCCCATGTTCCAAAGCCTGAATTGAATACCCTTTTCTGTATCGCTTTCTCTGTTCCCCTGAGTCTAAGTAGTTTTCCCACACTGAGCTCCCACAGTACTCCTCTCTGTCTCTCTCTTACGACCTTGGTCTTTATATGATGGTTATTTATGGGCCTGTCTTATTTCACCTGTATCTTCAACAAGATAAAAATATGTCCTTAGATGGAGCAGACTTTGATACCCTCTAGCGTCTTTATAGATGGAAAAGGGAGAGGCAGCCCAGCCGGCGTGGCTCAGTGCTTGAGCACCCACCTATGAACCAGGAGGTCACAGTTCAATTCCCGGTCAATGCCCAGTTGTGGGCTCAATCCCCAGTGTGGAGCATGCAGGAGGCAGCCGAGCAATGATTCTCTCTCATCATTGATGTTTCTCTCTCTCTTTCTCTCTCCCTTCCTCCCTGAGGTCAATAAAAATATATTTTTAAAAAAGACATGAAAAGGGAGAAGCAAGTGTGAGTTGTCAGCCCACACTATTCTTCCCACCATCCCTAGGCATATTCTGGAAGTCCAGCCATCCCAGGAGCCAGAGGACACATTTGCACTGTTGAGCCTTCTCCGTCAAGAGAGCAAAGGTTCTCTATGAAAAACCAGATGTGAGTATTTTAGACTTTGCAGGCCTTGGAGTCTCTGTCACAGCTACTCAGCTCTCCACTGTAGCCTGGGAGCAGCTGTAGACAGTAAGGAAATGGAAGAGTGTGGATGTGGCCAATAAAACTTTATTTACAAAAACAGGCTGTGGCCTTGGGCTATAGCTTTCCAGCCCCTATTTTATTTTTATTTTTATTTTTTATATAGTTTATTGATTTTTTTTTACAGAGAGGAAGAGAGAGGGTTAGAGAGTTAGAAACATCGATGAGAGAGAAACATCGATCAGCTGCCTCCTGCACACCTCCTACTGGGGATGTGCCTGAAACCAAGGTACATGCCCTTGACCGGAATCGAACCTGGGACCCTTCAGTCCACAGGCCGACGCTCTATCCACTGAGCCAAACCGGTGAGAGCTCCAGCCCCTATTTTAGATCATGGCCTTCTCCACCAGGAAAATGGAAAACAGGCAGGATTTTCTGTTCTGCTGTAACCAGACACTTCACAAGCCAGCGGACCCCCATGGGAGGAGAAGCCCTGTCCTCTACAACCTACCAGCCCTGCACCTGGATTTGTGTGGCTGATTCTTCAGCCGGCTACGGAGTAGGTTCTATTGAAAGTCCAGTGGTAACATGGAAAAGAAAGTTTGCACATGCAATCAGACGCCATCAGATTCTGTAGAAGCGACCTATTTCTCAGGAAGTCAGTATGGAAACATCTAGTAAAACAATCCTTTAAAAATTCAGTAGCAGGCATCACTCTATGGAATATTCTGAAGAGGTGCCATCTGTGATCTTCCCTAGAAAACGCAGGCTCCAGCGAAGGCAGCTGCTGGCAGAGTCTATGGCAGCTAACTCTGCAAACTGACCTACTTCTTCCAAACTCCTTTGCAGAGTGGGTGGTTGGAACAAGCCCTGTGTGAGAAGGTTTCTTTTTCGGATACTGCATCCTGGATGCTATTTCATTATTGCCAACTTTGAAATTCTTCTTGATGGCTTCCTATGTTTTATAGGAACTCTTGGGAGAAAGAGGCCGCTCAATCAAAAATGGTCACGTGCTGAGCACAGGTGAGGTTTCTCTGGGTCCCCCTCGTAGCCTCCCAGGCTCTGTCCTCTTTGAGGGCCAGGTTCATGTGTTATGCATTCACCTTGGTGTCATGCACACATCCTAGCACAGTGTCTTCATGGAGAGCTGCCCAATAAATACCAGTGCAGTGAGTGCTCATCTGGTGAGTGGGGTGGAGGGAAGCATTGCCTCAGATTCCTCATCTGACACATAGGATCAGGAGCGAAGAAGACTCCCGTGTTTGTTTGCCAGGTGGGTCAGCTCCATTCACTCCTTCACTCATTCTTCACTGATAGGCATGTATTGAGCCCCTAACTCTGCCAGTCACTCATAGTCATTGCACAAAGTTAAGATGCACAACTTGATATTTAGTTAATCCTCACCCAAGTATATTTTTGCATTGACTTTTAGAGAGAGTGGAAGGGAGGGGGAGAGACAAAGAGAGAAACATCAATGGGAGAGAGACATATCGATTGGCTACCCCCCACCCCCCACGTGCCCTGAGCAGGCCAGGAATCGAGCCCACAACCAAGGTACGCGCTCTTAACTATAATTGAACCCGGGACCCTTCAGTCCGCAGACCAATGCTCCATCCACTGAGCCAAACGGGCCAGGGCTCAGCTTGATATTTTGATATACGTATGTATTGTGAAATAACCCCTCCAAGCAAGCCACCCACCACATCACATAGTTACCATTTTCTTTCCTCTTTGTGGCGAGAACACTGGAGACCTACTCTCCTCACACATCTCCTAGTATTAACGATAGTCACACTGCTCTACATTAAACGAGGAGATGTTGGTCAAATGGAGAGAAGTTGAAGGCACGCACGGCGATGGGTCCTGGAGATCAGTTGCTGCTCATTCTGAATGTCTTTGCGCTCTTTGAAATCTCAGGAGGTGAGCACTAGGAACCAGTGTGGGCACGCCGACAGCATGCAGTGCAGTTCCAGGTCCCGCGCTCCACCTCCCCCTCTGCCAAAGGCACGTCATTTCTTGACACACCCTCAATGGGCTGGAGAGCTTTCCTAGCTTTCCCCCTACAAATAGCCCACACTTACAAACACAGGATGGTCCTATGGGTGCAAATACCTTATACCAATTCACGTAGTCTCCATAAAATCAATACATGAAAATGCTATCTGTATCCCCATTTTAAAGATGAGGAAACTGAGGAACAGCCCATCGTTGGGAACCAGGAGGCTGGCGCCAAAAGCCAGCCCATCCTCTGTGGTGCTGCTCTGCCTGAGGCAGGACTGTGTCCCGGTGCCTGGCTCTGTGCAAGGAGAACAGGGGTCGGGGGGAGGCGAGTCCACGCGGATTTCCTGCAGGAAGCTGTGTCCCTGTCCCATCCCAGGCTGTGGCGTGGCCTCCACTGAACACTGTGGCTTCCCCTGCGCCTTGGTCCATGGAAGTCTTCTGAAGGGGGCTGGGGAGGGATTTTTGTTGTTTACTTTTGCTTATTTGTCCTACATCTATGTATCTGTATACTTTCAAAGCATTTTATTGATCACTTCTGTGTGTTTGGGCTGGAAGGCGTAGATCTTCTCTGGCGCATGTTCATCCCACACACATGACATGGTAACAGCTGGCCCCTCTCTTGTTGCTGAATCTCCACTCACTCCCTGGGGCCTCCCAACTCCCAAAGTCCCAGGGCAGTGAGAAGGGATCAGAGGTCCCAGCTCTCAGATGCCCTCCAGCCAGGGCCCTGCCCCAGGCGGCTGGTGATGGCTGCCCCACAGGGCCTGCTGCTTACCTTCTGCGGTAACTTGAGGAAGGAGAGGTGGGCGCCTCCTCCATACCCTTTCACTTGGCAGCCTTGGGTGCTCTCTCTGGGGGACACCCCTTCATGTCTCACCACGGAGCTCTCACTCCTGGCTCGGCTTGTGCAGACTTTCCCCCTGACTTTTGATGATGTCGATGGGGACCTGACAGAGGGGATCAGCGTGTGGGGGGAAATGCTTGCTCCAGTGGGAAGCGAGGGTGGACACTCCCTCTGTCCCCGCCTCACTCTCCCTCAGAAGGGAGAAGTGCTAACCGTGTGTGGCCAAAGTCAAGGACACCGACTGGGTCGTGTTTTCCAAGAGCAGAGGCCGTGCATGATGGCGGTGACAGGTGTGTGTGGCCTTTCTCCTTCGCTATGTTTCTGTGAGGCCAAAGCAGCAAGTTCCCTCTGCGCATCTCTGAGCTTCTCCAGCGCACTTCTCTCCCTTCGCACGGACCCTGTTTGGTAGCTTTACCTCGTTGGTCAGACACTATAAACTCCAAGGAGTGACTGTGGGCTGCCGGGCTGGCCCTGCACAGCAGCCGGCAGGTGGACATGTGTGCTGGTACGGAGCATGTGCCCGACGAGAGGTTGCAACAGCACCTGATTCTCATTGGCCACTGTCCTTTGTGGATGCAGCTCTGTTCAAAGAGCCCATCACACGGCTGGTCTTTGGGACCAGACCAGGGCTGATGCCACAGCGCTGAGGGCGGCTTCCATCCCACAGACTCACGAGGCTGGCGAGGGGGATGCTTCAGTGCTCTCTGGCCTCTGAGCTGCTGTGGACAACGAGGTCAGAGAGGAAAATGGTAAGGTCTGCAGCGAGGCAGAGGCGGGAACCAGCTTTAAGCACAGAGACCCTCCAGGCAGGACGGCACCCGCTCAGAATAAGGTCATCTTTCCTACACAGGGAAGTGGTGTTTCCTCACTCATCTCTCCCCACATGTCTGCTTGGAAACCGAGAGGCACGAGGGTGTAACGCCCGGTGCAAAACCAGACATCTGCCACTCACGTCACACACCACCACTGCAGCCAAACAACTTCATTCTCCAAACGCCTAGCACCCCCTCATCCGGACAGCTGTCCCCAAACAGCATGGCTCGGAGCCTCCAGACAAACCCTCACGGAGCCCTGGGGGCGTTCACTCCAGCTCCCAGGAGCACTGCCTGCCTGGCCATTCTGTGTCCCCTTGTTTATGTGGTCCCTGGGCACATAGGGGACTGGGAGGAATTGTGCTGGGAAGGAGGCGGCTGTGATACTGTAGGAAGGAGCGCCACTGCCAGCGATGACATGGTGCGCGCAGCCCTGACAGCACACACGCAGGTTAGTGTCAGCCTCTTCTCTTGCAGCCCTAGTCATTTAGTGTCATCTCCACACTGAAATGGATGCTCACATCTGCCCAAGTGGCTGGCTGTTGGCAGCAGCCCCAGCTAAGTATAAAATAGTGAAACTGAGGCTTGAGTTACCGCCTCCTCACCAAGTTAATGCAGGGTATGGACATTAACACTCCTTCAAGGGAATATAACAGAATTCACAGCATAGAATTCGCAATGTCCAGGATGCATCCCAAAACTATCCAACATGTGAAGAATAAAGAAAATATGACCCATTCTCAAGAAAAAAGACAATCAACAGAGGCCAACCCTGGGATGCCTCGATGTTAAAATTATCAAAGACTTTAAAACAGTATAACCATACTCTACAAGGTCAAGGAAAATATACTTAAAAAGGAATAAAAATATAGAATATCTCTAGAGAAATAGAAAATGTAAAAAGGACCAACTGGAAATTTTAGAACTAAAAAATATAGTTCTGAAATTTAAAATGTATTGGACAGTGTTAATAGCAGAATGGAGTTGACATAAGAAAGCCAGTAAAAGTAAACTTGAAGGCAGATCAATAGAAATTATACAGAATGAAGACTGGAAAGAAAAATATCAGAAAAAATGTACAGGGATCTGTGGGGGAAAATCAAGATATACTAATAAAAGAGAAATATGCTAATTAGGCTGGGAGACCTTCCAGAGACCTTCCATATGTCCTGCCGGACAAAGCTGGGTGCTTGGCTGGCCTGCAAATCACCCCCAAATGGCCCTCAGCCCCTCTCTCAGGCTGGCCATGCCCCCAGCTGAGACCCGCTCCCCCATCCTGATGGAGGCATGGCCAGCCTACAAACAGCCATCAGCCCCTTGCCCAGGCCAGCTACACCCCCCAGCAGGGATCCTCACCCCAATGGGGGTGTGACCAGCCTGCAAAGGGCCGTCAGCCCCTCGCCCAGGCGAGCCACACCCCCTAGTGGGGACCCTCACCCTGATGGGGGCATGGCCAGCCTGCAAACTGCCCCTGCCACTCATCCAGGCCAACACCGCCCCCAGTGAGGACCCCCACCCTGATCCAGGACCCTCTTCAGGGCAGATCAGCTGGCCCCCACCTGTGCACCAAGCCTCTATCTATACTAATAAAAGGATAACATGCTAATTAGACAGGAAACCTTCTGGGAGACCTTCCGACGTCCTTCCAGAGAAAGCCATGGTGGCGGGGCCAAGGCAGAGATGGTGAGGGGTGATTAGTCCAGGAGGGGAGGGAAGTTGGGGGTGATCAGGCCAGTGGAGGGGGAAGTTGGGGGCAAGCAGGTAAGCAGGCAGAGTGGTTAGGGGCGATCAGGCAGGCAGGCAGGTGAGCAGTTAGGAGCTAGCAGCCCTGGATTATGAGAGGGATGTCTGACTGCCGATTTAGGCCTAAACCAGCAGTCGGATATCCCCAAGAGGTCCCAGATTGGAGAGGGTGCACGCGGACTGAGAGACACCCCCCCTCCTCCACCCGGTGCACAAAATTCATGCACCAGCCACTAGTATATACATAATTGCTGAAGCAATTTTAATGGATAAAAAAAATTATTTGAATAAATAGTAGCTGAAAAGTTCCCACTTTTGGTGAAAGACATAAAGTTAGTCAAGAATCCCAGAAACAAAACAAACATGAAGAAAACCATGTGTAGGCATGTCACAGTCCAACTGCTGAAAATCTATGCAGAGCTCACCTTCTGTGGAATTGTTAGTTCTTCAAGGCCCACTGCTTATTTATTCAGATAAATGGTTGATCTTAAATATTAATTCTACACAACCCCATTTTACAGATGAAGGAACTGATATATGCGCAGGTTACACTGATGGCCTGGTGTCACATATAAAAGTGATGGAAGTGGAACCTGAACTTGGCTCTGACTCCAAAGTCCATGCAGTCAGCCATCCTGACTTGCTCCATCTGTAAGAAGCTGACAGCTGTGAAAGTACCTAGGACAGTGTCTTGTGCATAGTGGGTGTTCAAAGTTACTAATTACAATCCTCCTTTTCTTCCTCTGTGTCCTGGTGGCCTTTGTGGTTAACATCCTCAATTAATCAATATGTATTTATACACAATCTACTAAGTACTCTATTAGTTTCTTGTGGCTGCCATAACAGATTATCACAAACTGGGAGACTTATGGCAACAGAAATGTGTTGCTGTAAGTCTCTCTGAGTTCCGGAGGCCGGAGTCTAAGTCAGGGTGTTGTTTGGGCCCCACTCCAAGTACTCCAGGGCAGAATCCTTCCTTGCCTCTTCCAGCTTCTGCTGCTTTAGCTTGGGAATGCACAGCTCCAACCCCTGCTTTGTTTTCACATGCCTTCTCCTGGTGTCTGTATCTCCTCTTCTTCTGTCATATAAAGATGCGTGTCATTGGATACAGGTCCCACATGGGTAATCCAGAATGAGTTCATCTCAAGATCTTTAACTTATTTACATCTGCAAAAACCTTTTTCTAACATTCCCACCGCCTGGATATTGGAACTTGAACATATTATGTCCATTATTCAACCCACTACGCGTACCAAACATAGTTTTGTGTGCTGCAAAGTTAAACTTAAAAAGCAAAAACAAAAAACTTCTAAAATAATTGTAGGCACAATGGAATGCTACCCAGCCACAAGAAGAGAAGGAACCTGTACCTTTTGCGACAGCATGGATGGACCTGGAAATTATTATGCTAAGTGAAATAAGCCAGGCAGAGAAAGACAAGTACCATGTGATTTCACATATATGTAGAATCTAATGAACAAAATAAGCTAACAAAGTGGAGACAGACTCATGGATATAGAGAACAGACTGACAGTTGTTGGGTAGGGGTTGGGGTCTGAGTGAGATGCGTGAAGGTATTAAGCCAACTAAAAAAAGAAAGACTTCTGGACACAGGAAACAATATGGCGACTGCCAGAGGGAAAGGGTTGGGAGAGGTAGAAGAAGGTGAAGGGGGCATAAATGGTGATGGAAGACTTGACTTGGGGAGGTGAACACACAATATAATGTACAGATGAGAGAACCCACATAATTTTATTAACCAATGTCACCCCCATACATTCAATTTAAAATAAATAAAGATAAAGTCATTGCTAGGTATACATGGGTTCCCAATCTACAGTACCATCACGTGGAGATATTATGCCCATTTTGTAAATGAGATGCATGAGACCAAGGAGGTGGTGTGTCCCCCGGGTCATCCCTTCACTGCAGTGTGGTGCTGAAAGGCCCCCTGGGTTTCCACTTCCTGTGAAAGGCAGAGAGTACCACCCCCTCAGAGATGTTTACAGGGCCCCGTCACATCAATGCCGTAGGCCTATTAGCACAACATCTAGTATATACTAAGTTAAAAAGGAAGCGTAACAAGATTTAGAGGAAGGTAGCATGGTAAATGGTAAGTCTGATGTGCCTGCCCCAAACCCATAGTCTTGCTATTATACCATAAAATATTGAAGAAAACGTAGGGTACTTACATTATTTGTTCTCTCTGCACAGAATGCCTCTCCCAAATCCTTAATTCCTCTATGGCTGGTGGCAGAGGGCAGTACTTTCCCTCCCTTCCTCATCCTCTCCTCTTCTTCCTTCTTTTAATAAAATATCTATTCACATACCACACAGTTCACCTATTTTTGGTATACTCAATGATTTTTAGTAGATTCACAAAGTTGTGCTACTCTCACCACAATCAATTTTAGAACATGTTTATCACCCCCCCGCCCCCAAAAACACCCCTGTACCCATTAGCAGTCACTCCCCTCCCCCTCCACCTGCTATCCCCTGGCGACCACTAATCTGCTTTCTGTCTCAGGAGACTGGTCTCTTCTGAACATTCTAAGTACATGCAATTGTACAATGTGCGCCTTTTGGCATCCGGCTTCTTTCACCCCGCATGGGGTTTTCAAGGTTCACCCACGTTGTACAGTATGAGTCAGCACTTCGTTCCTTTTTATTGCCACATAATATTCCGTGGTGTGGAGGTACCACTTTGATTGATCCAGTCACCAGTTGGTGAACATCTGGTTTGTTTGCCCTTTAGGCGGCTATGAATGATGCTGCTGTGAACATTCACATACGCGCTTTTGTGTGGACATCTGTTTCCATTTCTCTTGATTATATACATCGAATGGATCTGCTGGGTCATACGGTAACTCCGTGTTTAAGTTTTGGGGAACTGCCAGGCTGTTTCCACTGTCACCGCATCGTTTTACATTCTCATCAGCAGCATCCTTGTCACCATCTGTCTTCTTTATTACAGCCATCCTAGCATGTGTGAAGTGGTATCACATGGTAGTTTTGACTTGCATTTGACTGATGGCTAACGATGTTGAACAACTTTTCATGTGCTTATTGATCATTTGTATATTTTCTTTGGGAAAATATCTATTCTGATCCTTGGCCCTTAAAGAAAACAATTGGGTTATTTATCTTTTCCACTGCATCACTTCCATGGCAACACAAAAGTTTTAAATTTTGATAAAGTCCAATTTATCTATTTTTCTATTGTTGCTTGTGCTGGGTTCTTCTTGAAGCTCAGGTTACCCTGTGCTGCTTTCCTCATAACTTTTAAGCTCACTGATATTTTATTTATTTATTGGTATAGCTGCTTACTTCCTGTCTCCCACCGGAATATATTCAATACGAAGACAGAAGCTCGTCTGTTATGCTCACTGCTCCATCTCAGGACCTAAAAAAGTCTGCTACCCAAAGTAGACACTTGATAAATATTTTACATGAATGAATATACGATTCTTTATACTGTCCTAGCAACAGCAGCACGGTGAGACGCAACATGTTAGCAATGAGAAAGCGTAGGATGAGGTGGTTGGTTTATTTATTCCCTACTCAAAACTCAGTTCCAGAAGCCCCCTGCAGCCCCCTCCCACCCTCACCGGCTCCAGGGCACTGCAGGTCCTGGGGGAACAAAGGCCCTGGCTGGGAGGTTGCCTGGGGCAGGGTATGGGCTGCTTGTATGGAAATGAAGCTGAGCTATGTTAGGCGACCTCTGTTCATCGAAACTGGCCAAAGGCATCAGCAGCCTCACACAGCTTTATCAGGGGACCGGCAGCCACTGGGTATCCCCAAAGAGCTCTCCCTTGGATCCAGTTGGCAGCAGACCCAATAGGTGCTCAACTCCATGGATCACTGTCATGCCATTAGCATTGCTCACCTCCTCCACCACGTTCCAGGCTCAATCCCCTCTCTGCTCATCACATCAACCACAGGGTTTGTTTTCAGATGGTTTTCTTTCCAGGTTAACTCTATAAAGAGAATTTACGTGGCTCAGAAAGGAAGGCTCTTGAATGGCTCATTTTATCTTCTCTGCATCCCAGATCTATAGCCTCCTCTTATTGTAACTTTTAAAAGGACTCCTGGAGGAGGGTTTTATGTCAGAGAATAATAGTCCAAATGTAGTTTTACCGGGAGCAGTGGTGTTACCAAAATGTAAGCCCCTGACTCCTCCGTGTGTGGTCAGTGGGACCCTTCACTCTGTTGATGCAGGAAACGTTCAAAACTGTGGAGAATTTAATGAGTTTATTTGAACCAAATTGAAGACAATTGCTGGGAAGCAAAATCTCAATAGATTGAGAAAATATTCCAGAAAATGGCAGTTTTACCACTTACCTTATAATCCAAGGGGAAGACATAAGGGGGATACGTGAAGTTCATTGGAGGTAGATTAGGGAGGCAGGAGAAAGCAAAGCAGCAAATCTCTGGGATTGGATAAAAAGTAAAACAGAGAGACACATACTTCTTTTCCTTGGTGGGCACAGGATAGCTCACAGTCAACATTTACACACATAGAGCTGGTATGGCGGCAACACGATAACAGTGAAAGGCTCTGTGTCTCAGCTCTGGTGAGAGATGGTGCCCTTAGGGGTCTGGGAAAGGGGGTTACTTGGACATTCCAAAGGTATGTTATCGTAGATGGGAAAAGACAATAGACAGGCGCAGGTAGGGTACAGATGGATCTTTGTCAGGGAATATACTGGCCTAGGACATGACTAACATGCTTTTAGTTTTAATTTCAGACCATCCTTTGTGGTTACTTAGGTCTGAGTTCATACGCTACCATGCAGGCCTCCCTGAGCTTGTCACATCTAGTATGTGGTTCCTTTTTGTCCCCAACTCCTAAACTCAGTTTGTGAGACCCCCGAAATGGGACCCTCACTCTGTCCTGCAGACTGACGGCAACCCCAATCAACCGCAGGAGACGTCACTTGATGCAAACCGCAAGAGGTTTTATTCCAGCGCGCTGGGGCTCAACTTGAAACTCACGCAGGAGCGGAGTTGGGCCCCGGGCAAAAAGTCTTTCAGATATTTATAGGCAAAAATCACACATCAGGGAGGGGCTGCTGCAGGAGGGAAATAGGGGAACAAAGAAATTCCAAAGGACCCTGCTTTGTGTCTCAATAGGGTGTGAAACTCCCTCCTATCCCTGCCGGGTGTTTTTACAACCTGTTTATCTTAATGGTTGATTGGCGCTCGGTTTACTCAGTCT
>NW_006291402.1:95951-96368 GCF_000327345.1 Myotis davidii | reverse complement strand
ACGGGAGAGGCTGAAGAGGCGCCGGTCCCCCTCCCGTCGCCACCGGAGGGGGCCCATAGGCTCTCAAGGGAAGGGCGGTGGTGGTATCGGGAAATTGCCAGCGGTCTCGGCTCCTGGTGCCGTGCGCCGGTCCTAACAGAGGCTCAGTTGCGGGAACGGGAGCGGAAGGGGCACCCGGATCGGGAGAGGCAGCTACAGGGGCTGGCGCCACCTCAGGTTCCTCTCGACCCTCGACCGGGACTACGGCAGGAGGATATGGGGGTGGTGGGTCGAGGAGGAGGAGGTCAGTCTGGATTTCAGGATAAATCTTCTTGGGGCGGTTCGAGGGGGTGCCGCCACTGTTTCCCCCCAGGCTGGCGGTGCTAGTTTCCCCCGGGCTGGCGCTGCTATCCTTCCCCGGGCTGGGGGTGGTAGTTT
>NW_006291402.1:91826-95069 GCF_000327345.1 Myotis davidii | reverse complement strand
TTTCATCCCATCCCTGCCCCGTGTTTTTACAACCTGTTTATCTTAATGGTTGATTGGCGCTGGGTTTACTCAGCCTGCTCCTTGTGACTGGGGCTATCTCCGAGGGCAGCCTCAAGGCCTGCACTCCCTTTGTTCCCGTCCCTGGCGTCTCTAGCAGGGGCGGGGGGGAAGCCTGGGGAGTTGAGATAAAACAGGCGGCTCGGTTTGTGCGGCTTGTAGCACTCTTTATTCTTTCAAGTTCAGCCTGGCCCCTTAACCAAAACTCACCGGAGGTCCACTAGGAACCTCAGCTTTACCAGTTGTTAGGGAAGGGAGATCTGGAATAGACCGAAAAAGGTGAATCTGCAAGAAATCACCTAACTTGCTTAGGGCCTAGTCTCTATGATGAGGCGTGTTCTCTTCTCCTGCCTCGTGTTCCAGTTCCACACCAGAGCCAGAGCCCTCAACCCAGCTGCCTCTGCTGCCGTGAAACAGCACCAGGATATGAAACCTTGGTCCTGGAGTTTTGGCTAAGAAAGAATTCAGAGCCAAGACTCAAATACAAGCAAAGGTTTACTTAGAAAGTCACAGAGATAGAAGGAGGAGCCATGAAAGCAGGGAGCCAGCTGCGCTGTGTGGACTCGGGAAGCAAGTTACAGAGGCTGAAGAAGGGCTCTCGGAGCTCAGGAGAACGAAAGGCAAAGAGAACGGGCCTGCAGGAAGGAAGGGGGGAGGTGCCAGCACACTCAAGAGAGATGATGCCCCCTGAGTCCTTTGTCTTGAGGGCCGTTATCAGCGTTCTGAAGGCTGGGACCCAGGGGAGGTCCCACAGGAGGATCTCAATGGAATATGCATCAGCTTTCCAGGTGTGTCCCCTTGGGGAGCTGTTCTCTACTGATCGGTTGGCGACAGAGCAATGAGTCATCAGTCATTGAAGTGGCCTTAATGCCCTGCCTGGCCTGGCTGCTTTTCTGGGCCTGGAGCTGAAACACAGCCGAAGCCTAGATGTCATCTCTAGTTTGACCAAAATTTTGTCTCTGTGGTCAACAGACCCGAGACTTCGTTCCTAAGATAATTTGATGCAGGTCCCAACTTCATTGTCCTGAGAGCTTAATGCTCAAGGGAGTGGTGGTGCAAGAAAGAGCGTGTACGGGAGTCTATGAGGCTATTCCCCCGCCCCCTGCTCCTCTAAGGGGTATAAATGCTATGACTAGTGACAGGCCAGGGGAGGGAAGGTCAGGAGAGGGTCCGAACCCCATGACCAGGGATATGAAAGATGGGGGTCTAAGCCCCATGACTAGCAATACGCTAGGGGAGGAAAGGTCACTGGGGGGCGAGGTCCCCGCCCAGATTTGCCCATTGCTAGGCTCCTGGGGCTTTTCGCCCCGTTGACCTGGTCTTTCCTACTCTGCTCATGTCTGTCTCACTGCCTACTACACCTCCATCAAGCTCTAAATCAGTGATTCTCACCTTCCTAATGCCGCGACCCTTTAATACAGTTCCTCGTGTTGTGGTGACCCCCAACCATAAAATTATTTTCGTTGCTACTTCATAACTGTAACTTTGCTACTGTTATGAATCGTCATGTAAATATCTGATATGCAGGATGTGTTTTCATTGTTACAAATTGGACATAATTAAAGCATAGTGATTAATCACAAAAACAACATGTAATTATATATGTGTTTTCCGATGGTCTTAGGCGACCCCTGTGAAAGGCTCATTCGACCCCCAAAGGGGTCTTGACCCACAGGTTGAGAACCGCTGCTCTAAATCCTATTCTGTGTGCGCCAGTAGCTCTCTTTACTGTGGGCACTTTCCCATTAGAATCACCTGGGGAGTTTTTGAAAAGTGCTAATGCCCAGGCCTTACCCCAGACCAACTAAGTCATAATTCCTGGGTGCGGAGATCAGGCATCTGAAATTTCAAAATCTCCCTTGGTGTTTCCAATGTGCAGCCAGAGTGAAAAGCCGTGTTCAGCCTCAGATGAAGGCAGGTGATGCGACGGAGGAGCCACTCTCCAGTAGCTCCACTGCCTGACTCTGAGCCTGAGCAGATGGCTAGCCCGAGCCTGCATCTGTCACTCACGTGATGGACAGTGGAGTGCGGTCGCAGTGGTCATGCCGTCACAGTGGTCATGCCTCAGTTTCCTTCTCCTCCCTGTGACCCAGCTTAGGAGGATCTGAGTGTGTCTGCGGGCCCCAGACAGGTAGCGGGGGTTGAGCTTGGGCCAAAGCTGGGTCTCCAGCACTAAGCAGGGTCTCGGAGGACTGTGCCTGGCTGGCAGCTGGAAGTTGGTGTCAGGGGAGTAAGCAGTGAGTGGAGCACCATATCCCAGAAGTGCTGCCTGTGGCGCGATGTGGCACCCAAGGGTCTCCTGGCACAGAGTCAGTGGTGGGCGTCTACGTGCCAGCAACAGCCTGGGAGCAGCAGGGCGGACGGGCAGCCAGAGGCCCAGCCATTGTGTTGGCTCCATTTTCTGAGAATGTGAATTTTTTCTGATCCCCACTCATCCAGGGTCAAGGCTATTAATAAACTCTGTGCCCCTAGAAAGTCTGCTCTGGAGCAGGGGCGGGCTCACTCGCAGGTGGGAAGTCTCTGAGGCAGACACTGAATGGGGGATCTCAGGAAAGGCAGAGGAGGGGCTGGCTGCCATGGAGCCACAGCAGCGCCTCCTCAGTGTGCGGGGTTGACCCTCTGGTACCTTCCCTCCAGCTCTCTCCCTGCTCCCTTCAGTGTTGAATTCCAGCTAACAGCTGGACTCCACGGGGTCAGAACACTCTTCAAAGCAAAGGAAAGACCTCATCAAATTGAGGGACCAGAGAATAGGATGAATGGACATGGAAGGGGCCGCCCCGGGAGGCCGCAGTGGAATAGCTTTTCTCAGGGGAAGCATTAGGGAGGTAATTCCTCAACAGCCCACAGGGCTGGGCTCACCCCGCCTCTCCCGCCCTGGAATCAGCCCCAGATGCCAGTGCTGACTGGGCTGCCAGTGGAGACCAGGCCAGGCTGGCTGGGACCCACCCACCCAGTCTCACCTGCGCCCTGGCCCCAGTGGGCTGAGTGGAGCCCTCACCGAGGCCTTTTCAGCCTGCAGTGCCGGAGAGTGAGGAATAGTAGCCAGTGAGGTAATTTCTGCTGTCCAGGTGCCCAGAGAGTCCTGGGGGAGGAAACCCTCCAGTCGGCCCGGAGTGCTTCCAGGTACTGACCACGGGCCCTTGTATGTAACCTGGAGTTGAGCGCAGCTGGAGCCCTGAGCACTGA
>NW_006291402.1:84973-89954 GCF_000327345.1 Myotis davidii | reverse complement strand
GGGTGGGGGTGGGGCTCTTGGCTTCTTAAAAGGAAGAATTCAAAGGCCAGGCAATACAGAGTTGGAAGTGGAAGAGTTTATTAATGAAGCCAGAGGGCGGGGGCAGGGGGGGTCAGGGTTAGGGGAGGGGGTGCTGCCACATGGGCAGAGCCACCATCGCTCCTTCCAGGCAAGGCAAGGGGACCAGCAGGAGGCGCGCTCCACAGACAGGGCTACTCCCCACGGGGGAAGGAAGGGAGACCCCAACCTCCTCTAGGGGCTGAGCTTCTATGTGCCTGCAGGTTGGGTGGACAGCTGCTGGTGCGGGGAGGAGAGGGTGAGAGAGCGCTGGGATGAGCTCTGACCTTTCCCAGGTCCGTGTGCGGCCCGTTTCCCTGTGCGGCGTGGCTAAGGGACAAGGGCGGTGAGCAGCTCGCAATCAGTTTTGTGGGGATGCTCTTTGTCCGGAGGCTCCCCCAGATGTGTTGGCGTCTCCGGTCGGCAGAGTTCCGTGTCGGGCAGCACACAGCAGGCTCTGACTAGCTGCGTTTGACTTTAGTAACATACAGTCCCATGCCCTCGCCTATGTCAGCACTGACAGCACGCGGCACTGAAGAAGCCCTACTCTGTGCGGGCCCTGTGCTTGCTCCTGTGCTCAGGGCACACTTTGCCCTCTTCCAGGCGCTGGAGGGCGACGGAACTCTTGTGCCCATTTTACATGCAAGACACCCAGGCTCAGGAGAGAGGAGCAACCTGCTCAGACCACACACCTCGTAACGGGCAGAGTTGCGACCTGAACCGACCATGTGCCAAGCCCCACTGTGCCACACTGCACCCTGAACAAAGAGGCAAGGTGCCCAAGGTTTGCCCTTCTCACTGGGAATAGAACAGCACTGAACATGGCGTAGATGGTTATACGGAGTTTCTTGTCCACAGCGGTTCCCCTCCCTAATGTTTGGCATATGTGCTAAATGGTAAGTATATCTGTGGTCAGTAGCCTGCGAGGATTGCCCCCTCCTGGTGTCCCACCTGTGTGACCCCCTGCCCCCCAGATATAGGCTGGATTAGCGACCTACCCTTAACCAACCGAATGCAGCGAAGCAACGGGAGTCCCTGCGTCTTCTCGCTGCGGGTGACAGGCAGCTCAGCTGCCAGCACTATCACAGGTGGCGGCTTAAACACCAGAAAGCAATCCCCCCACAGCAGGAAGCTCCCTTCCCTGGCAGAAAGTAAGAATTGACCAGATTGGATTCCGTTTTTGAAAGGTGAGGGTAGAGTTGTACAGCCTAGGGCGAGAGTGAAAATGAAGGCCCATATACCTCGGGCTAAACAGTTATAAAATGAAACCCTAAATAAAGGGTGTCCCAGCGTCCTTCCTTGATCCATACACCTTCACAGCAGCCCGGGGGCCAGGTCCTTAGCGACGCAGCCCCTGGCGGGGAAAGGCAGTGCAGCCCTCGCCCACACCCAGCTAGCGGGTACGTCCTCCGGCCTGGTGTCCGCTCTGTCCACCTGCCTTCACGCAGCCAGCAGGCCCTGGCTGTGTCCAGCGGCCGCCAACCTTTCGGACCTCACGGACCAGGAGGGTGATCTGCTCGGCAGAAGGGGGTGAAGGGCCAGCGCTGGGGCTCCCTGGAGCTGTTGAACTGGCGTCCACACGGTGGGATCGCAGGGGAGGGCTGGCTGCGGACTCTGGGAGAAAGCTGACTGCGTCTGTTTCCCAGTATGGGCATGTCAGTAACACAGGTGGTGGCTCAGCCTGAAGGCAGCACTGCCCAGCATGCCGTAACCATAGAAACGGAGATGGGGTGGACCAAAAGAGAGGGCCCCCCATATTCCAGATAGAAAGAGGTCTGATGGCTGGGGACAGCCTCAGGCCCTGATCAGGTAAGTGGAGCTGGACGGAGGCCAAGCTCTCCTGTCACCCGGAGACGGAGGGGCCAGCGCAGTGGATGACCTCGCTGTTACCAGGATGAGGCATCAGGTCAAAGCCACACTAGTTGCAAAATGATGTGTTGTGATGTGATGTGCAGTTTCCCACACGTTTCATCTCAACCGATGGCAGCTCACCCGCTCTGGAAACCTTCAAGTTGTGAGTGGAACACTTCCCCAGTGAATGTTCTCCAGACCCTTCTCCAGGGCCCGGCGCCCTCCCCGTCCTGTTTCTAGATACATCATTCACATCTGGAGGCAGCAGGGACCGTGGGAGAGGCGCACGCATGGCACTCAGGCCGGCCCACTGGGACCACAGAGGCCCAGGTTCGGATCACAGCGCAGCCAGAGCTCTGTGGGCCTCTCCGGCACCTGTGTCCTCCCTCAGCAGAAGCGCTCATGCCCACTGCGGCGCTTACTGGAGAACTGCAGGAGGCCATGAGCATGTGGTTAGCGTGGCGTCTGAAATAACAGTCGGCGCTCAATAAACATCGGCCATGATTGCATGAGCATCGCTGCTCACATAACTGTCTTCTACCCTAAATTATGTTCTCCTTAAAGCTAATGACGGTGTCTTGTGTCTCGGACTCTCTCTCAGTGCATTACTAAAAACCACTCCGGGCCCACTCCATGCCCGACACCAAGCGGGCCAATAACAGGCTGTGGCTAAGCATGGATTCTCAGCATCAAATTAAGAAGTCAAGAGACTGTGGTTTACAATTAAGAATTTTCCGACTGTCCATTAAGCCCATAAAGCATCTGTAATAAATCTTGAACCCCCTTGTATAAATGCCCAGACACTTCTTCTATCTCTTTTTTAACCCCTGGGGAGAAAAGGGGGAAATGTCTTCGTTTTCAAACAAGCTGACCTATTCGGCGGGTCTACAAGCAAAGATTCTGCCCTCCCCTTGCAGGCCTCCAGTTTCTCTGATCCCATGTGGGGAGAACTGCTGGACAGTTACCTGTCGTTCAGTTGTTTATTAGCAAAAGGCCTCACGTACAGCTTCCCAGTGGGTGTGGCCATTCCCTCTCAAGAGGCGGTGGCAGGCAGAGCATGTATGAAAGAGCAACAGAGCACACTCCCGCACTGCTTCTAGAATGCAGCCTGCGTGAGGGTATCTGCTGATCACCCCTACACCGCAAACCAGAATTGATGTCCACGTTTCATCCGTAAGCATTAAAGCAGAGGGTTGAAAAATAAAGAGTAGAAGATGACAGTGTACTCGTTCCCTGTGTCCTCCCTTTGGTTGGCTAGCATGCCTCCTCCACTAGACTGGGTTGATTTCACCACTGAATCCCAAATTCCTAAGACAAGAATGAAGCTTGCCACAGAGGAGGAACCTGATGGGTATTTGTCACATGAGTGAGTGAATGAATGAATGAATGAGTGAGTGAGTGAATGAATGAGTAGATAAGTGACTGATGAATCCTACCCCACACGTTTACTACACCTTTGCAGAGACCTGGTCCATCCTGACATGATCTGCTCAGACCCTTCTGATGGGTGTTGAAATTTGCAAATGCTAAAGGAGAAGAGCAGCCTTGGTAGCTGGATGAGGGGAAGACAAGTCCAAGGGCCTGCAGGTGCGGCGGAGAGTTCATTCCTGTGGTCTGTTTGCCCAGTGCGGTGGCTGCATGAATACGGAGCATTGCTCCTTAACTCCTGGGACACATGTCATTGCAGATGGCCTGGTGGGAATGAATGAGCAGCTCCTAGGGCCTTCCTATCAGGGATTGTATACACCCCTAATTTAGCTCTTCCTATCCCCCCCTGAGATTACAGGAGGGAAATCAGAAGTAACAAAAATCGGAAAAGTATCAGGTCTGGAAGGAAGTAGATGTATTCTGGGGTTTTAAGTATAAGATTTTGACCTTGGGAGGGGCATCCGTCTCCTACCAGGAAGAAACGAAGTCTGAGAAAGAAAGCAAATATCAGTAAGTCCCCTCAGAGGCAAGGTGTCTGTCCACCTCGGGGAGAGGGCGAGCTTCAGGGAGAGGTCAATGGGAGAAAAGTTAGTGAAGGGCTGGCCCTGACTGGCCAGGGGAAAACTCACCTGTAGGAGGTCATCCTCACTGCTAAGCCCCACTCCCAACTCGGAGCAATAAGAGTAGAAGTCAGGATGGATGGCAGGAGAAAAGCTGACACAGATCTTCCTCAGGAGTCAGCGAGCAGACAGGCAGATGGGCAGCAGGTACAGGAAGACGAGCACAGTATTACGAATTATCAGGAAAATGCAAACCAAGCCCACATGAGATAGCACCTCCCGCCTCGTAGAATGACTGTCACCAAGAATACAAGAGGTAACTAGTGTTGGTGAGGTGAGGAGAAAGGGAACTCCAGTGCACTGTTGGTGGGATTGCAAATTGGTGCAGCCACTGTGCAAAACAGTATGGAGGTTTCTTTAAAAATTACAAATAGGGCTACCATCTGACCCAGCAATCCCACTTCTGGGTTTGTATCCAAAGGAATGAAATCACCTTCTCTGAGAGATATCTGCACTCCTGTGTTCATCATAGGATTATTCACAATGCCAAGATATGAAAACAACCCCAGTGTCCATCAAAGGATGAATGGATAGAAGACGTGGTATATACTCAATGGGGTGTTAATCAGCCATGATGAAGAACTGGGCATGAGCTGTTATTATCAAACACAAGAATAAACCTAAAGAAGATCCTTAAAAGAATAGTGGTGCTAAAATTTAGCATAAATAACATTCCTGATAGATTCAAAGTCCACCGGAAAACAGATTTACACAGTTAAGCTTAATTGATCTAGAACAAGAACTGTATACTGAAAGTAGAAATATTATAAGGTTAACCAAAGAACTTATATGCATAACGAAGGACCCAGACTAGAATACTATGGTGAACACCTGGGGTGGGAGGGGAATTGGGTTGGAGGGGTGAATGGGAATAGAAAGGTGGCATCTTCAACAATCTTATATAACTAGAGGCCTGGTGCACAAAAATTTGTGCACTCGGTGGGGAGGGGGGGTCCCTCAGCCCGGCCTGTGCCCTCTCGCAGTCTGGGACCCGTTGGGAGATAACGACCTGCTGGCTTAGGCCT
>NW_006291402.1:81839-83847 GCF_000327345.1 Myotis davidii | reverse complement strand
CACCAGGGGGCAGACGCTCAATGCAGGAGCGCCGCTCAGCCAGAATTCAGGCTCACGGCTGGTGAGCACAGTGGCGGTGGTGGGAGCCTCTCCTGCCTCCACAGCAGCACTAAGGATGTCCAACTGCCAGCTTAGGCCCATTCCCCACAGGGAGCATGCCTAAGCCATCAATGGACAGCCCCCCCACCCCGAGTGCACGAATTTTGTGCAACGAGGCCTCTAGTAAGGATAAATATTTGAAAAAAGAAGTGAAAAGATAATGCCAGAAGTAAAAAGGAAAGACAAATCAAGATGGATAACAGAAGAAACACTGAAAAGTGTTAGACAGCAGAGAGGCAGCAGTAAAAGGTGACAAAAGCTGGGTTAGAAGCCTTCAGTTTTCCAGTGACTATCCCATAGAGATGCAGAGAACTCTGACGATGCTTCACCTACGGAGACAGGAGGGAACCACAAAGAAAGGAAAAATGAGGTCACTACCAGAAGATTCAAGAAATGAAAGGGAAATTAGACCTAGACTAGGAATGCTGAATGACTGACCCAGAGAAAAGAGAGGAAAGGTGGGAAAGTATAATGAAAATCTGTGTGGAAGAGACAAGGATGCCAGACGCCTTTGAAGAAGGTTCCATAGGAAGGTTCCTATGGAATTCTAGAAAGGAAAGTGGACGCTGCCCTGAAAGTATTGGGAATAAATAAATCACCAGGAGGAGAGGGGCAAGACAGTGGCAGAATTATTTCAAGCCGCAGAGCCTGGATCTGTCAAAATCCTAGCAAGACTAAGTCAACAAACACGGAAAACAAGAGGATGGCCCACAGACTGGACGCATCACTATACATCCCAGTCTTCAAGAAAGGGGGCGCCACAGAGGATCATGGCTATAGGACCATTGCCCTCCTTCCCCACCCAAGGAAAGTGGTGCTCAAAGGGACTTGGAGCTTCTACCTCATATGGAGCAGAAATGCCGGAAGTTCAAGCTGGATTCAGAGGAGGAAGCGGCACTCAGATCTAATTGTGAGCGCCTGTTGGGAACCAGTGTGCTCCAGAGAATTTCAGAAGAAGGTTAGTTTACTTACAGATGCAGTAAAGCCTTCGACTGTTGATGATGAGAAGCTACGATTTGCTCTGAAAGGAATGGGCGTGCCTCAGCGCTGGGCTGGCCTGACGGGAAACCTGGGCTGCGGGCAGGAAGCCACTGTCCGGACAGAATACGGAGGCAAAATGGTGTCTAACAGGCAAAGGAGTCAGGCAAGGGTGCGCTTTATCTCCCGAGTTGCTTCATCTATACGCAGAACATATCGCTGAAAAACCTCGGCTAGACGCGGAGGAAGGAGAAGTGAATTTGGTGGAAGAAGTATCAATAACAAGATCTGCAGGTGACACCATCTTACCGGCAGGAAGTAGCAATGATTTGAGGCAACTTTTGATGGAAGTGAGAGAAGGAAGTGTCGAGGCAGGGCTGCACTTGAACATCAAGACACAGGTCATGACCACAGAGAGATACACAGCTCTAACCTACACAGGGAAGACGGCGAAATTGTTAAAGATTCTGCTGACCTGGGTTCCGTCATCAGTTCAAGTGGAGACGGCAGCCAAGAAACGGAGAGAAGGCTGAGGCTCAGAGGGCAGCCATGGGAGAAGTGGGAGCTCACCAAGAGCAAGGGTGTGTCACCGGAGAAGAGGCTGGGGTCACCCACACGCTCATGGTCCCAATAACTGTGCACAGATGTGAAAGCTGGGCCGTGAAGAAGGCTGGTAGGGGAAGATGGATTCACTTGCCTTATGGTGGCGGACAGCTCTGTGCATACCCTGGACCCCAGAAAGATGAACAAGTAGGTTCTGAAGCAAGTTAAGCCTGAAGGCAATGATGACAAAATTGAACCTGTCTGACTTCAGGCACAGCCAGAAGGCGGGGTTCTCTGGGGAAGACCATAATGCTGGGGAATAGAAGGCAGCAGGAAAGAGGGAGACCAAGGTGAGATGAATTGACTCCGTCTTTGCCCTCACGGAGCC
>NW_006291402.1:78591-81116 GCF_000327345.1 Myotis davidii | reverse complement strand
GACTTCAGGCACAGCCAGAAGGCGGGGTTCTCTGGGGAAGACCATAATGCTGGGGAATAGAAGGCAGCAGGAAAGAGGGAGACCAAGGTGAGATGAATTGACTCCGTAAAAGATGCCACAGGAGTGGACAGGAGCCGAGCAGGGCTGTTGAGGACAGGACACGGTGGACATCACTCATTCATAGGTGGCCAGGAATTGAAGCGACTCAGCAGTACAGGGTGCATATGAGAAAGAAGGGACTCCTGCCATTTGCTACATCTTGGATGAACCTTTAGGACATTAAACTACGTGAAATAAGCCAGTTGGGAGGGGGAGACTGGTAAAAGGATACAAACTTTGATCTAAGTAAGTTCTGAGGGTCTAATGTGAAACTTGGTGACTACAGAGGATGACACTGCTGTAAAACAGAAATTTGCTGAGAGTGGAACTTAAATGTTCTCACCAAAATCAGTGTGTGTGGTGATGGGGGAGCTGGCTAGCTGGACGGAGGGGATCCTTTCTCAGTGTATATACCGGATCATGGCGGTGTTCGTTTACATATTTTACAGTTGTGTATGGCAACTGTACCTCGATAAGACTGAAATGTAAGAAATTTTAAGAGTCAGAGATCAGTGTGGAAGGACTCGAGGCCCACTGGACTGGCATGCTGTGTCTTTGGGGCGATCTCCTGGTCACCCCTGCTGGTCTTTGAACCGGCTTCCTACTCCGAGGCAGGAGGAAGATGAAGGCGCTCCATCCCAGCTGTCCCTTCTTAAATTTGGTCCCTGTCTCTCCTCAACTTCCACACGACAGACAGCTTAGATTGTGCCCCAGTACATGTGACTTTTCGATATATAATAAAGAAGGAAAAATAAGATTATGAACGAATTTTGCTGGGATACAGGGTTAGCCATGTGAAAAGTCTCTTCAATGTTATGCACTGAAATAATTCCCAATTAGAGCAAAGAGTTATCTTTTTAATCAAAGCATAAGACAACAGGAATGAATATTTATCAAGCTTCGGGAGAGAAAAGGAGTGTTTAGATGTAGAAACGATTTAAAAATTCACAAAGAAAAAGATGGGCAGATGTGATAAACAAAATGTTTAAATCTTCTGTACAGAAAAAGTGTAATCAGACTTAAAAGGGAAACAACAAACAGGGAACTGCATGTGAAGCAAATGTAACCCTAGCTACGGTGTGTTTAAACATTTGAATTAATATCAATCTTTAAGGAAAACAAACCACCAGGAGACGACTGGAGAACAGACATGCACAGACATTTCCCCAAAGAGGAAATGCTACTCTTTAACAAACATGGAGAACGTCTCACTGTCACTGCTAACCAAAGCGGGCAAACAGAAACAGCAGTCTCTCTGCCTTCCCAATTACTGGTCTTTAAAATGATAATGGGCACAGCACCAGTGCGGCCACCTGGGCGTTTCCTTACTCTGCAGGTCTGAGTGTAAACGGGCCCAGCATTTTTACACGGTAATTGGTAAATGTCTACTGAATGCCTTTGATCCAGTAATTACATATCGGAGGGTATAGCTTAATGAAGCGAGAAATCCTGGCGGTGGGCTGGGCTGCGGGAGGGGTGAGTTTGCAAAAGGATTATCATCACAACAGAATAAGTAATGAGATAAATGTTTTTAAACTTAAATGTTTGGTTAAATAATCCATGCCGTAATCCTCACATTATGGAGCCATAAAACGCAGTGCTCACAAAGACTGTGCCATGTGGAAATGCTTATGATAGAATAGTCACTAAAACACCAAGATAATAATTGCACATAGAGAATGGATATAATTACGTAAAAGAAACTGTGCATAAAGAGGCTCTAAAGAAAGGCATTAACGCGGAAATACTGGCTCCGCATGGATGGCAATATCCTGGGTCTCTTTCTCTTTTCTGCTTTTCAAGAATTTTCTAGTTTTTTCAGTAACACAAGGAAAAACAATTCTCTTCCCTTTGATATCTTGGGTGGTTGTGAATGCCAAACATTTCTTCGAACTAAAGGCCCCTTTGGAGAGACCTGGACCGCAGCTCACACACGGGGTGCTGCCCAGGAGGACATCTGACGTGACCCTGAGGCTCGGCTCCGCTGCTACCGCCAGGCCCCACGGACTGAGGGGCTTGGACGCAAAGGACATTTATTGTCCACAGTTCTGGAGGGCGGAGGCCTTCCATCAGGCACCTGCAGGACAGTTCTGGGGAGCCCTCCTCCTGCGGACAGCTGGCGCCTTCTCACGCCCTCCCTCACATGGTGCTGCCAGACATGGAGCAGAGGGCAGGCGCTCCTCTCTAGGGCGCTGATCCTGTCCTGAGGGCCCCACTCTGAACCCAGTTATCTCCCAAAGCCCCGCCTCCAAATGCCACCACACCAGGGGATAGAGCTTGGACACAGACTTAAAGGGCCCATGGACGTCCACCCACAGCAGGCTCACGTTCTGGGAGAGCCAGGAGTCCCCCGGGGAGGAGCTCTGCCAGGGCTTGTCAAACTTCCTTCCTGGGTAGAGGGATCCCTCCTCTATGCGAGACATGGA
>NW_006291402.1:71485-77633 GCF_000327345.1 Myotis davidii | reverse complement strand
ACTCCTGCGTCACCTTCCCCAGGTCCCTGCATACAACTGTGTGTATAATTACACAGGCTCCAAGGAAGCAGTGCACAGACATGGGCAGAAAGCAGAGCACGGGCAACACGTCTCACAGGGCAGGAGGCTGTGCTTGCGGGGAGTCCCGGCTGCCCGGGTGCCAGCCAGCTTCCTGGGTGCTGGGCGCTGGGACCGCATTATTTCCCTGCAAACACCTTCTCCTCTTTCCTGCCTTTCTCCTCCCCGAGGCAGACCACCTTTTGGGGCTAATTTTGGGGTGTTTTGTGCCTGGAACCCAAGGAGAGAGACTTGACAGGCCATCGTCTGCTCCTCCCACCTCCAGGAACACTGAGTGTGAACACCCGACGGAGCTGGCCTCGGCTCAGGGCCCTCAGAAACGAGCGGCGTCAGGCCCTCTGGGAAGGCAGGAGGGTGCTACCCAGCCACCCCAGTCTGAAAAGCAGCCCAGACGAACCTTCCAGCTCCGCACCCAAGCAGGGATTTGGAAATGGATTTTTAGGCCCTATGGGGTAGTCCACAATTTTCCAGGGCCAATACTGCACATGACCAGAAATTACTGTATTTAGATGTTTCTGTGTTTGTCATTTGCCTCCCCACTTCAAAATATAAGCACCCTGGGAAGAGAGGGTCTGTCTTATTTATCCCCGCACAGCAGGAAAGCCGACCAGTGGGCCACCCAACCTCTCCCACCACCAGGAGGGACAGAGGCGAAACGTGGGAGGGAACCGGTTAGGATACTGAGGGCGGGCCTCTCCGAGGAGGTGGCAATCGGTGGAGTCCTGACTAAGGGGGATGAGGGGCAGCCAGGCAGTGATGTGGGGAACAGTGTGCTAAGCAGAAGGAACAGCAAAGGCAAGTGTTCCCTGAGGGAGACCAGGATGCAGGATGCAGGATGCAGGATGCAGGATGCAGGATGCAGGATGCCGGACCAGGACAGGATGCAGGATTGGGATGCAGAACCAGATGCAGGACCGGGACGCGGAGAAGAGGCCACCTGGTCCAAGTGATGGAAACGCTCGGTGATGGATTCTGCCCCGCCCGCAACCCTTCCCATCTCCCATTTCAGAGATAACACCTTAGAAGGCACCAGTTTATTTTCGGCTGCTGGTCCTCTCCGATCTAAGTGAATTTTGAAATACTTTAAATTCAGGATAAAGCGGTGAAATGGGAAAATCTTTACACTCCAATAAGACATCATTACTGGCAAGCATATTGCACTCTCAGTATCAGACTGAGAACTGCCAGTGCATGAAAGGGAATGAGGTGATCGGGGTGGGCATCGGCCAGGTCCGCAGATAGGGGCCTGCTGGGGAGGAGGCGCTCGGGGCTCCTGGTGAAGGCCCCCCTTCTGCACCTGCAGAGGGTTAGATTCGAGCCCAGGTCCAGGTGAGCGGGGGGTGGGAGAGGCGTCCTGTCTGCCTCTGTCGGTCATGCCGGGGCTCAGTGGCACCAGGAGCAGGTGAGGGCAGGTGGCAGCATCATTAGCATTTAGATTGCCCAGTGAGGAGCTGATGAGTGCAAGGCAGTGGCGCTGTGACACAGAGGAGGGGGACCGAGCACAGACCAGAAACCAGAAACTGATCAATCGCTCTTAAACAGAGGTCTCACGTCCGGGCAAGAAAGGAGGGAGGACGGAGGCCAACGGGAAAGAGGAGGGAAAAGAGGAGACAGAAAGGCAGGAAGAGGGAGAGAAGAAAGGGCGGAGGGGCAGGGAGAGCTCTGGGAGAGAGTGATATTTATTGAGGGTGCAAGCCCCAGGCAGACAGATGCCTGCTGCTCCTGCTGTGAGGGGCGGACCTACTGCCTTCACTTACAAGTGAGGAACTGGCCCTCAGACAAGTTCACGCTCTTTACGGTGCAGGGCTGACTCAGACCCCGAAGGTCTTGTCCCCCCAGAACGCTGGCTCTTCCCCAGCATTCCCTCTGCCAGCCGTTCAGGGTGCCTGCTTGTTCACAGCTAAGTAACGGGAGTGCCAATATCGCTGACTGTGTGCTCATGTCAGCTGTGCTAGGCACTGTGACCGTGTCTCCGCCAACCCTGGCGCCACAGACTTCAGGTTCCCCGAGCCTGACTGAGGCTGACAGGACCCTGGCCTGTCGTCTTCATTTAGAGCCATTTACCTTGGTCCCAGCTGGGACTCAGCTACTAACTTAAGGGGTGACCATGGGCTCCCACCTTTAGAAGCCTCTGCAGAGAGGGCCCTGACCTAATGCCCGAGGCCTGTGAGTGCCGCCTGCCATGGCAAAGGGACCTGCAGGTGGGATTAGATTTGGGATCTGAGAGGGGAGGTTTTCCTGGGCTATCAGGGCGGACCCAGTGCAGTCACAGGGACCTTACAAAGGAAAGGAGGAGGCGGCAGAGGCGGGGTGCTGGTTTTGACGATGGAGGGGCCCCTAGCTGAGGAATGCAGGCACCTCTCCAGGCTGGAAACGGTCCCCCCAGGGCCTCCAGGAGGGGGCAGCCCTGTGGACGCCTGGACTTTAGCCCAGTGACATTCACTCTGGTCTTCCGGCCTCTAACCCTGCAGGGTAACAAAGCCTGTGGTTTAAAGCCACTCTGTTCATGGTGATTTGTTGCAGCAGCGACGGGAAGCTGATGCAGAGCCTCCGTGTCCTTATTTGCCATCTGGAGACCATAAGCGTGGCCTTGCTATTCTGCGTGGCTTTGCTGAGGATGCAGTGTCTTGTGTTCTTATGTTGGCCTGAGTGCCACCCCTTCTAAGGCACCCCCCACCCCATGCACTGTGATGCCCACACTGACTTCACCTGCCCAAGGCACTGGCTTCACCTGCCCAAGGAGGCTGCCACCCACACTGCCCACACCTCAGCCCACGATCTTCCAGAGCTCTGCTCTGCTGCCTCCAGAAATCAGCCAGCCTGTCGCTGGGCGCAGTGAAGAATGAAGTCAAGCCCGGAAGAAAACAGAACCCACTAGGAGAGGGGCTGAGTTCCGATGACAGTGCTCATGCCCTGGACTCAGCCACCCCCAGCCACGATAGTCTTGACCTTCCCAGTTAGCCAAGTCAGTAAGCGAAGCTGGTTTGAGTGGCGTTACTGTCACATTCAACCTCACGCGTCTCGGGCGTCCTGCTCTATACCAGGCCCTGCACCATCCGGGTCAGCTGTCTGGCAGTAGCATCACTTCCTTGAGAGCAAGCCTGCCAAACTCCAAGGCTCACACTGGCCAAATAAACAAAGTTTAAGTGTATGTGGCCACAACAAAAAACAAAAGCTTCAATTTTCATAGAAACGTAGGTTTATTTCATAGAGACATGCTGAATACAAAGGGCTGAAATAAATGAGTAATTGTTAACATAAAATAATAGAACATTCTAATAAAAATTAACATTTTTTCTTGAACATTAACTTACCAGACACTGAATAACTGCACAAATTAATCAGCATCACGTAAATAAACCTATTATTTTTGTTCTCCAAAAGCGAAATATTTCCTGATGCGCACACCAAACAAGTCAGTCCAAGACTAATGACGTGGCCATCGGCTGCTAAAATATTTGCTGCTGGTATTAGTGGAGAGAAATGGCGCCCCTGCATGTAAGGCGTGTCAGGGAAATGCATGCACCATGATATAGTCATCAGTCATTAGTGAACGTTGTAGTTCATTATTAATAATTATGTGTAACAGGATATTGTGAAAATTAAGTTACAAAATTTTTTATTAAAACGTTTCTTACATACCATTATATTGGCTGGGCTCCAAAAATACTCGTTGTGGGCACATGCGCCCGCGGGCCTCGAGTTCGACATGCTTGCTTTAGAGCGTGGGAAACCGAGGCACACATTAGTGAAGCCACTTGCTCACAGTGCAAAAGCTCAGAGTGAGCAACAGTGGAATTCAAACTGAAGCTGCAGCCCAAAGTCTTTGCTCTCTCCCGGTACCGATTTTTAACTTTTAACTTGAACACAACTTGGGGGGCCGTAAAGTCAAATTGAAAATGCACTAAAAGCAATAGATCGCAGTTGTAGTTAAGCCCTGTGATGGGGCCTCCTGAAATCTCTGTGGAGAATCTGATTAAGTTTCTGTTCGGCACGTAAGCTTGGTAGTAAAGGATACCGGCTCCTTGAGAAGCCCTTTGCCTCAGGAGGCCTGGCCAGTGGCTGCCCAAGGGGCCGGTTCACGTAAATTCAGCACCGACTACAACCCCGAACAGCCTGCGGTTTCTGTTAGGAAGGAGCTGTTTGCTTGTTTGTTGGTTAGGTTTTTACTATGTGAGGTCAAAAGCTACAGTGGCAAGAAACACGAACCTGTGATCACAGCTTCCTTCTCTCCCTGCCTTCCTCCTGCTGGCCAGGTTCGCCTCTGTCTGCTCAGCTGGGCCTCTGCTGCTGACCTGGGAAGGGGAGGGGGAGGGGGTGCTGACCTGGGCTGGGGAAGGGGAAGGGGGTGCTGCTGGCCTGGGCTGGGGAAGGGGAGGGGATGCTCTGAAGACCTGCTCAGGCATAAACTCGAGTGCCCACAGGAATACATAAAGGAGAAGCCAGTGAGGGTCTTTGTCTAAGACCCTTGATCTTTTTTTCCATGAGGCTCACCATTTGCATCAGAGTAAAAATGGGGTCCTAGGCAGTGTCATCTCTAGCTTTTATTTGCCATCTTTAAGGCGACCTGGAGCCCGGAGTGGATGGCACCAAGCCCTGGGGTGGGGAGACGATGAGGAGGGTGGAGGGGCGAGGCAGACGGAGGGTGTGTGACTGGCCGCCTGGGCTGCAGGTCCGCTCTCACTAGATCTCCCAGAAACAAGCAAAGGCATTTCCGCATTTGGAAGTCAGTGTGAGAGCCACTCATTTGTCACTGTTGTCTAGAATTGTTTTAAAATTGTCTTGGCCAAACATAAAACACGCCTGATGGCTGCATCCAGCCTGTGAGCCATTGGTTTGGGGCATTTGGCACAGAGAGGAGAGTCGGATAAAGCCCAGAGGCTTGATGGATTTTCATTAGAAAAGGCACAGAGCTGCTCCCTTAGGGAGGCACGGGAACCACGGGAAAGACCATGTTGATAATGTGTGAAATCCTGGGCGAAAGGAGAGGGGAAGGGATTGCAAGAGGCTGTCCTTCATGTCCAGCAGTGGAACGCCCTTTGCGCTCCTGTAGCGAGAAGACCAGCATCTATTTAAATGGCTTTTTTTTTCTTCTTTTTTTTTTTTTGCATAGGTTGAAAGTTTGTTTTGCTGCACCACACAGGGCTGGTGGCCTTGGACTTGGCGTCACTCCCCGGTCTGTGACCGGTTTCTTCATCTGTGAGATGAACCCTGAGAGCACCTGCCTGTGGAGATGATGTTGGTAAAGCACTTGGCAGTGCCAGACGCGATCCACTTCTCTGTAGAGCAGCGGTTCTCTGCCTTCCTGATACCGCGGCCCTTTCATACAGTTCCTCATGCTGTGGTGACCCCCAACCATAAAATTATTTTCGTTGCTACTTTATAACTGTAATGTTGCTGCTGTTATGAATCGTAATGTAAATATCTGGTATGCAGGATGTATTTTCATTGTTACAAATTGAACATAATTAAAGCATAGTGATTAATCACAAATCAATATGTAATTATACATTCAATATGTGTTTTCCGATGGTCTTAGGTGACCCTTTTGAAAGGGTCGTTTGACCCCCAAAGGAGTCGTGACCCACAGGTTGAGAACCGCTGCAGTACAGGGTCACTGTATTGTTACTATTTCACTCGCCTTGGATACATTATCTAAACTCTGAGAATGTCCCTCCTCTTCTGTTTTAAAGGGAGCTTAAGCCTCTGCCCCTGGGGAGGGTAAGTAAGCGGCTGGTGATCTAGCCTTCAGCTCAGTGCCCAGCACGCTGTCGACACCCTCCTGTCTCCCTTTTCCTTTTATACTCGCCTCCTCTTCTTCCTTCTTCCAGGAAAGCAAACTCGTTCTGAAAGGCAGGCCAGAGCAGGTCGTGCAGCTGAGAGACCACAATCAGGGTTTATTCCAATGGGGGGCGGGGAGGGCGGGCATGGATGGTGACATCACAGAAAAGCATCCCAATTCTTTGGGGAGGAAGGAAACAAGAAGCTCTGACAGCAGGGAAGGAGCTGCCTGGGTGCGGGATGCTGAGCATGAACTGAGGCTGGGGGTGACGGGGGGCAGGAGGAGTGG
>NW_006291402.1:58930-71359 GCF_000327345.1 Myotis davidii | reverse complement strand
GGCGGGGGGCGAGTTGCACCAGGGAAATCAGGAGGCAGAACCAATACAGCTGGGCAGCAGGTTGCCTGAGGTTAAGAGGCAGGAGTGAGGAAAGGATGCGGTTCGACAGAGCACATTTAGACTGTGATGCTCTTAAGAAGTCTGCCGGCAGACGGGCAGGCTGAAGAGCCAAGATGAGAAACCCAGACGGGACAGGTGTGAGGCACGCGTGAGCCTAGCACCTGGGGCAGCTGGAAGGGCCAGGGACAGGTGTGAGGCACGCGTGAGCCTAGCACCTGGGGCAGCTGGAAGGGCCAGGCCGGGCTCCAAGGGCCACGGCATCCGCCCTGTTACAGGCCCCGCGCTTAGGGCAGGGCCTGGCAGAGCACAGAGGGTCAACAAGTGTTTTCTTTGCCTTAAATATTAGCATACATCTTAATATGGTAATACATGTGAGTCTTTAACATATTCAATGAAAGATCTAGCCCTGTCTATTAACCACTGTCATGTCAAAGCTGTGTCCTATGTAAACATTTCTACATTGACATCTAGATCAGTGATAACAATAATGTGGTTTGGAAGTATGTGTGATTTCTTTCTTTCTTTATGAAACTTACTAGAGGCCCAATGCACAAAATTCATGCAAGTGGCTCAGCCCTCGCAGCCACAGCGCCCTCAGCCGGCCCTCGCAGCCTGGCTTTGTTTAGAACAGTGGTTCTCAACCTTCTGGACCTTTAAATACAGTTCCTCATGTTGTAACCCAGCCATAAAATTATATTCGTCGCTACTTCATAACCGTAATGTTGCTACTGTGATGAATCGTCATGTAAATATCTGATATGCAGGATGGTCTTAGGCGACCCCTGTGAAAGGATCGTTCGACCGCCAAAGGGGTGGCGACCCACAGGTTGAGAACCGCTAGTTTAGAAGGCCATCCGGACAGTTGTTCTGCTGTTCGGTCTAATTAGCATATTAGTTCTTTATTATACAGGATTGGGGTGACATTAGTCCACAAAACCAAACAGGATTCAAGTGTACGACTCAACAAAACATCATCTGCTCCCTGCACTGTGCGCCCACCGCCCCGAGCAAAACGCCGAGCAGAGCTCAGGCAAGAAGCTGAGCCCCACATGAGTGCCCTGGCCTCTCCTCATGTAGACCCGCCCTCTGAAAGCACGCCGTTTCCGTTTCCGGGGCAGCCCACCAGGCGGGAAGGCAGGAAGGAAGCCCCCGGGAAAGGTGCCCGCGGCTGTGGAAAGGCTGACGAGAGAGGAAAGAGAGCCAGCGAGGGGCACACAGCAGATCGCATCACGCCTGGTCCTGTTCTGAGGCTTAGACCCGTTATACCCGTTCACCTTGGGAGAACCCACAGCTTGAACTCCTAGAAGGATGAGGCCTGCTGGCACCCGAACAGGAAGAGAGGTTTGTTGGAGCCTGCTGGAGGCAAAAAAAAAGCAGCCTCCGAGCCAGCAGGTTCCAGGAAACTGTCACCAGGAGGAACTGCCCTCCCCAGGACAGCGCACCCACATCCCACACCCCACATCCCAGCAGGGCCATGGTGACGCCTCATCCGAAGCCACCGAGCAGGACCCGCAGCTGAGAGAGAAGCCAGGCGGCCTGTGGGCAGCCAGCCCTCCTTTCTCTCCCCGATTCCCCACGTGGCTCAGGTGGGAGTGCTCCCCGCTCAGCAGCTGTGAGCTTGCTAGTCTTACCCTCTTCGAGGAACGACCTGCTCAGAACCCCGTTGTCTCCCTGCAGGCTTTCCTGGGTAACCCCACGCCACTGCCATGGAGGCAGGGACATGCTGGCTGGTCCACAGGGAGAGTCCTGGCGGAGAAGACTGGAAACTAACCTTCCTCGGACAATGGTGTTATTTCTGGTTGATTGCTATGGAGACCTTAATTGTTCTTTAGAAGAGAGGGAATACTTGGCTGGTTCTGTTGGAGGAGAAGGAGCAGGAGCAAGATGTAAAATACTCGGTTCCAAAGACTGCCTTGACCTTCCCATCTTAAAATTTCTTGTCCAAGGTCCCAGTGTGAGGACTTGATAAATGTTTTGTCAAGTAAATTCATGAAATCAGAGGACATTCACACACAAACAACCAGTATTGTGAGTAAAATACAAAGATTTAAAACTTCAAGGTCAAAAGCCATTCTTCCAGCTGTGTGCTCTCTCTTCCAGATGTGTGTTCTCTCCTTCAGCTGTGTGCTCTACCTTCCAGCTGTGTGCTCTACCTTTCAGCTGTGTGCTCTCTCTCCCAGCTGTGTGCTCTACCATCCAGCTGTGTGCTCTACCATCCCGCTGTGTGTGCTCTCTCTTCCAGCTGTGTGCTCTACCTTCCAGCTGTGTGCTCTACCATCCAGCTGTGTGCTCTCTCTCCCAGCTGTGTGCTCTACCATCCAGCTGTGTGCTCTACCATCCAGCTGTGTCCTCTCTCTTCCAGCTGTGGGCTCTCTTCCCACTCTGTGCTCTCTCTTCCCACTCTGTGCTCTCTCTTCCCACTCTGTGCTCTCTCTCCCCGCTGTGTCCTCTCTCTTCCAGCTGTGTGTTTTATCCCCTGGATCCAAGTCCCCTTTCACTCAGCCATTGTGGACATCCCCCCTTCTCCTCCATCTGATCCTTGCTGAGCTATTTGATTTTACTTCACAAAACCCTTTCACACCTGCCCTCACCCTGCCACCACCTTCCTCGGGATTTATCATCTTGAGCTGGAAAGAGGATTTGTTTTAGTGACTATATCCTACACTCCTGCCAGTTATCTTTGTC
This sequence comes from Myotis davidii, assembly GCF_000327345.1. NCBI lineage: Eukaryota > Metazoa > Chordata > Mammalia > Chiroptera > Vespertilionidae > Myotis > Myotis davidii. The sequence goes on along the minus strand of NW_006291402.1, from coordinate 68,614 downwards.
AAATAAAACTAGATCATATTCTCTTATTTTAGAAACCTTCTAGGAATCAAACGTTTTCTGAATAAAGTCTCCATCCCTTAGAGGGTTTGCCAGTCGCACCCCGGCTGCCTTTCCTGTTCCCCTGTGCCAGCCGCGCTGGGCTCTGGCTGCTCTTAGAGGCATCTCCTCCAGGGCGCTTGCGTGCCTTAGCTTCCCTCTCCCCGAATCCTTTCCCCTTCGGCTGCATGTCCTCTATGAGCCTCTACATTCCTTCCTGGTCTCACACGTGGTCCCAGTCACCCCACCCCACCCCTCTCTGCCTCGGTCCTCAGTGTGGGCCCGGAGTACGTCACCCTGCCCTTTGGGGGTTGCGGAGGGACACAGTCCTCGGAGGTAGCGTTGTCCCCACTGTTTGTGAGTGGACAGCTCCCCGCGTGGAAAGGACAGATTTGTCACGTGCATTCAGTGGGGAGAAGTGGGAGGGTCAGCAAAGTGAGGCGGGGAGGGCGGCACAGGGGGAGTCTGCCCTCTCCCCCCAGCTCCCTGGCACCAGCCGCAGCTGAGAGCCTCCTCTGGCAGCAGCCACGGAAAGAGCCCCAGTCTCCGCAGGTGACCGGCCAGCCGGGCAGACAGGTGGCCCCTTGGAGAAGACCGCTCTGTGGGGCATCTCTGGCTGGACTGGGGTACCTTTTCTAAAAAGGAATGAAGCAGCCTCCAGAAGGAAAGCTCAGTAGTAAGGGCACACAGCCGCCAGCTCTGCTCTCTTATTGTATACTGTACCCCAACTCTAATAAATAAATAAATAAATAGGAAACAAATAGCGCATATACATGCGATGCCATCAGCAACCACTATGGGGCGATGCAATGCAGAGTGTGTCTCCCTCCCCCACGGGCCCAGGCCCCCTCCCGGAAGCTGTCACCTCCTAAAATATCCACCTGACATAAGAATGAGTGAGAGCCAGCACATTTCCTAAATGGAGGAAGCACGTAGGAGGCCCTCAGCACCTGCCGTCTGCCTGGCTGCACTCCGCGTGAGCCACAGGCCGCGTCTTCCCCGCACCCGGGACTGATCTGGGGCTGGGCCTCTGCTAGTTCTGCCTCTCTCCCTGCTGATGGGCCCTGCGGGCGTCCGTCCCCAGCTAGTAAAGCAGGCCACGCATATGCCATGGTCACATCCTCTAATATCTGTGACATAAATTCCCAAAAGAAAGGACTAGGGGTCAAAGATATGAAAGTACAAAGATTTTAGTTTTTTTTTTTTTAATTAATGTCCTTCTGTGCATGGCGACCCCCAAAGCAAGAGGGCCCCTCACAGGGCGTGCAGGGCTCTGCAGGGAGCAGGGGACTCCAACATGGGAGCTGGAGGGCCAGGCGGCCCTGCACACGGGACCCGCTCGATGCCCGCGGGACTCAGGACTCAGAGTGCTTCGATGTTTTCAAACCTACTGTTCCCATAGAAACCCTTAGCGTGGCATGCGAGGCCTCTTACATTCTGGCACATTGTGTAATGCGGTGACGTGGGCCTTATCTAGAAGCCAAACTGCTTAAAAACTGGAAAGCAGGAAGCCAAGGTGTGGTGGACTTTCCCCGGGCACACGGAGTCCTGGCTCTGGCTCCCAGCATCCTCCAGCCAGCCACAAGTAATACCCCCGCCCCTCACACACAGACCACCCCCCCACCCCAGCGCGCACACACATACACACTGCCCCCCCCCACACCCCCCCCCCCCCCACCCCACCGCACACACACACACACACACACACACACACACACAGCCCTAACAGTCACTAGCCAGGTCGGAAGAACAGAGGGGAGACTTTGAGCATGTTAAGATCTAGGCACAGCTGATACGGAGTAAAATTATAGGCCTGGAGTGGCACACTCACATGCCAACACAGCGCTCCCCGCCCCGCCCCTCGGACACACACACACACACACACACACACACACACACACTGTGCTATAACCAAAGCTAAGTGGGCAGCCCAGGCCCTGGCCCAGCGAGCTGCCACCACTTGGCCAGCTCCACGCCCGCTGCCTCGCGGGAAAGCAGGCCTAGGACCACGAGACTGTACCTGGCTTCAAGACAAGCTGGAAATCCAGATTGGTATGGAAAGCTTCCTAATTTTATAGAATTCAAAAATAATATTTGAAAAAGTTAATCCTATGAAGGCTGAAAAAAAATGTATGTAGTCAGATTAGATGCATGGGCCCTCAGATCTGTCTGAAGGCATATTGTCCCCCTTCTTCTCCAAACAAGTTCACCCCAATACTCAGCACCCACGCTTCCAGCCCAAGTACCACAGAAATGCCGCGGAAGTCGCCAGCTGCGGCTGAGGCGGGGGCTGGAGAGCCCGCTGCTCTTGCTGCCCCTTGGAAGGCCTCTCCGAGTCTGTCCTCCGACGGCCTGGCTGGGGCTCATGCTCTGAGGGCCTCACAGGAGGACTTACCATCAGGGGCTAAATCATGTGTGACCACCTGGCAGTGTGGGCTGGCCATGGCCATGCAGCATAAGGACGTGGCCTCATCGCCAACTGAACGAAGGCTGCTTCATGGTCAGAGCCTTCCTGGCCGTCCCATCCCAGTGGCATTCTTTCCCGGATCCTTAAAGGGAGTCCTTACAGGAAGAGCAGGAAGTTGGGGGCTCCTCGCACCCATCCTTGCCTTCGCCCCTTTGAGTGGGATGTGCAAGTTTGCTTCTCCGTGGAACAGCCTCTTGTGCATGTGGCGTCTTCTTGGAAGAGACGTGCCTGCAGCTCAGGGGAGCATTCAGGGCAGGGCTGGCACCAGCAGGCGGCCTTCCCCATCAGAACCAGAACAGGGTCGCACCCCAGATCTGACTGCCATTGTGTGTGCAAGAAAACAGGGCAGACTCAGGTGCACTTGGACCCTGGCTCCTTGCTGCTGTGCCGAGTGAGAAAGATGGGAGAGCGCTGACGTTTTCCGCGTGGTTATATAAGCCTCGCTGGGAACGCAAAGGTGCCTCCCTGCGTGCCCACTCCACTGGCTGCCCAGCACCCACTCACTCAATCTTAGCAATGTCACCCTGATTTCCTTTTGGAAAGTTATCTCCTCTCCAACTGGCTTTGGGCTTTTGAGGCTAGTTTTTCAGATTCTCTATTTAACTCTAGTCAAAGAGTAAAAACATCTGTCATTCCTACATTGGTCCATCTCACAAATACTCACTGAGCATCTACCAGGACTTTGTCTCAAACTCTTCCATTGATTTTGTAGAGAGGGTGGAAGGGAGAGTGGAGAGAGAGAAAGGGAGAGGGAGAAACATTGTCATGAGAGAGATAATCAGTTGCCTCCTACACGTGCCCCAACTAGGGCCAGGGATCGGACCCACAACCCTTTAGTCTGCGGGCCGACGCTGTAACCCTTGAGCACCCGGCCAGCGCATGTGTGCCCTAGTCTTTGCCTGTCTTGGTTTCATCCAGGGTTTAACGAACCCACTTCATTGCTCAGTGGCTGGCGTGGCTCACTGTTGGAAGGGGTTGTACATGCCACTTAGTCATTATTCTGCATGAGAGCAAATACCCTAATGGCTGGCCGTTCATACTCTGTATATGGCAGCTTCAAGTCAGGCCCGGAGGGAGCATGAGTCCGTGGGACGTGCCACAAGAGCAGCCCGTCGCTGAGCTGCGCTCCTTGCCACGTGACAGCAGGAAACGTCAATTGTCCTGGTTATGGTCAGAGTCCAGGCAGAGAATGTAGCAAGAGAAGACCGACAGGGGCCTCGTAAGGTGGTGGGAGCCTGCGAGCCGAGAGCAGTGTCCTGCCTACGGGCCCAGCCACCGCTCAGCTGTTGCCAGCGCACATGTGGGAATTGCCACGTCTCCCTGTTTGCCAAGTTTTTGAATCTGAATGTGGCTGAAATCTACCAATTTGTAGATGTTGGCAATTAACTAACAAGGAAGGTGGGCGTGGGGAACGGCTTTTGGTAGCACGGCATGTGCTGTGTGCCCGGCTGTCTAAGGAGGCGGTACATCAAGGAGTGAGTAACAGGAACACAAGGGAGAGAACCCTCAGGCCTTGTTAAATATTGGGACACATGGCAGCACGCTGGGGATCTCATGAGACAAACTGGACTGGACGGTAAGGGCGAGAGAGACCATCTTCCATAGGCAGTGCCCCTGCTCCTCATCCACCTCCAGTGGGCAGTGCCCCTGCTCCTCACACCCCTCCAGCGGGCAGTGCCCCATGCTCCTCACCCCCCTCCAGCGGGCAATGCCCCTGCTCCTCACCCTCCTCCAGCGGGCAGTGCCCCTGCTCCTCACACCCCTCCAGTGAACATCTCTCTCAGGAGCAGAGGGTACCGGCTCTGCAAAGCTTTACACACGAGGCCTGCAATAATTGTTATTATTCGCGGTGATGGCGTGTGGCTTACAGCGTCTGTGACTTGACAACCCAGTAATGAGCTACTGATGAGGGAAATGGGCCTGATGACAGCCGAGGCTGAGGCCATTACCCATCAGCCTTTCCTGCTGGGTGTTATCACCCCGACTCTAACGGTAGCTCAGCATTACAGCCCCATTTATTGAGATGTTACTCTGTGCTGAGCGCTTCATACGGATTATTACCTGTGAGCCTCACAGCAACCCCATGAGACAAATATTATTGCTGCTGTGATTGACAGACACGAGGTCTGGGCACCGGAAGCTGCAAACATTGCCAAGTGCTGGAAGAGGGAGCTCACAGCGTCCCTGAGCCCTGCTGGTGCTCGGAGGAGCGGCACTCCATGGGCAGAGCCGCAAGCCCCGGGTGGGCGAGGGTTCCCCGGAGGGGGATGCTGCTCCCATGCTCGCCAAGGCCCAGAGAAAGGGCAGGCCAGTGCCTCCCAGACTTCAATGCACACAGGTCACCGGGGAATGGCAGTGCCGCTGGTCCCATCACTTTAGGAGTAGCCGGGATCTGGGCAACCATGTGGCAATGGAGCTTGTGGTTGGAGGGCTGACCTGCTTGGAAGGTGTCGGCCTGGGCTCAGCCTGTGTGCCACCCAGCTAGCTCACACCCGCGGAGCCAGCAAGCTGCTCTTTCAGGAAAGGGCACAGTGGCCTGGACATGAGGCCCATCCACATACGTCTCTCCTTAGTTCTCCAAGTGGAGTTACAATGCTTTCAACACAGTAACAAATGACACCCCGTTTTAAAAATGCACATCAAATAGAAGCAAAACCGCAAAGCTAACAAAATTACGTTTTCCACATTCATGTAATATGTGCAATATTGTGGTGAATGAGCACCCATGACGTGAACAGGATATAAATGGCGACGGCCAGGTTTCTGTTCATGTTGGCGAAGTGAGATTACAGTGGTTACACCCCCTGCCCTGCCCACCCTGCAGCGCTCGGCCTCCGCTTGCCCACGGGCACCCTCTGTTTGTTACACTCCCCTCTCTCATTCTGGCTAATGCCTGCGACAACTGGTGGCAATGCCGTTGCTTTCGTAATGACAAATCAAAATCTGGACTAATCCTAACATCAAAAGCTAAAATCTTTCATGAAAATATTTTTCGGTTTCAAAGGGGAATCTTTGCTTTTATTCCTGCCAACATGCTTCTAAACGATACAAGAACCAGAAGATGCAAAATTATGTGTGATTTTGTTGTTGGTTAATTTTTAAAAATTATTTTAAAAGATCTTTATTTTTTCTTCTAGCACAACAATGTGTCTTCACTTCCTACTTTCTTTTTATTTTTTTAATATGTTTTATTGATTCTAGAGCCAGAAAGGAAGGGAGAGGAAGAGGGAGAGAAAGAGAGAAACATTGATGACAGAGAGAAACATAGGTCAGCCGCCTTCTGCACACCCCCTACTGGAGCTGGTGCCCACATCCTGGGCATGTGCCCTGACTGGGAATCAAACCAGTGACATCTAGGTGCATGGGGTAGTGCTCAACCAACTGAGCCACACTGGCCAGGGCACTTCCTACTTTCAAACATGAGACCCCAGGTGCCGATTTCCGTTCTGCTCCCGTTTCTAAGTCCTGAATTGTTAGTTTCACGATGTCAAATTTACAACACTCACACTGCGTTCTATAATGGCAATTAGCTCTCTGAGCTTTATCAGTAAGTTGATTCTGAAATCAATAGTGATTTCATGATCCTGACTGTTTCAATGTGGTTCACTGCACAGCCTTTGCATTTTCTGACGAACTGTTCTTTCTCGTATGACTGTTTGCCTGGAGTTCAATGTTTTTAACTAATTACTTTTGACATGCTTTTAATTTTGTTCAACTTCTCTTACAAATTTCGTATTCTGTCGAGCCCTCCTGTCTCCCTGGAGAGTCCCTTCTGAGCCTCACACGCCTGCTAACGTCTTCATTCTACCGTCCTACTTATTGATACTTTAGCTATGTGTTGAGCCTCAATCGATTGACTTTCCCTCAAAAAGCCAAAAGCTCTTAATTTCTAGGGTTGCTGATGAGTACAGACTGATGTTGACTTATTGCTTTCATTTTGGATATTTTTCTCTCATTTGCTGTTAGGATTTTCCTTTTACCCCTGCTGTTCCGACGTGTTATGGTCATGGGTTACGTGAAGTTTGTGGTGTTTTAATTCATTGGGCTGGGCACTGCGTGCACACTTTCAGTCCGAGCATTAAGTCCTTCAGTTCCAGACAATGTCATGTTGTCTTCGATGCTTCCCCTGCCATTGTCTCTGGGTCAGCTGTTGAATGCTCCTGCGTTGACCCTCTGCGTTGCTTTCTCGCTCTTTCCATCTTGCTGTGTTTCTCTCTACTTCTGAAAGTTCTCCCAGGTATAATTTCCCAACTTTTCTATTGGGCTAATTTCTATTCTAACAAACAGGTCATTAATGGTCTAGACAGTGATGGTGAACCTTTTGAGCTCAGCTTGTCACCCTTACTTAACTCTGGTGCCGTGTCACATATAGAAATTTTTTTTGATATTTGCAACCATAGTAGAACAAAGACTTATATTTTTGATATTTATTTTATATATTTAAATGCCATTTAACAAAGAAAAATCAACCAAAAAAAATGAGTTCGCGTCCCATTTGAAGGCCGTTCCTGAGATCATGCTCAAGGGCAAGCCAGTTAAGCCTGAGATGAGTCCCGTGGTGCATACAGGCCTTGCTGATTTTGCCAATTTGCTCACATGAGACCAGTTCACGGGAGCAAGTGAGTTACTGCATGGTGAGCCCCTGTGTGATCAAATGTACAGGCGTCTCCTGGCGCCTCCCCGTGATGCTGTTTTAAGCCTCGGCACAGAACCCTGACTTCCAGGAATTACAAGAATCACGTCCTCGAGAGGGAAATGGGTTTGACTGTTTCATACGTGAACTTTCGATTAAGCACCTGTGTTCTGCTTCACCTTGTACCTCCTGTCTTTTGCGCCCAATGTCCCAGAGCTGAGGCCCTTACGCGCACAGAAGGACACAGCGGCTCCTTGTTTCATACGTGAACTTTCGATTAAGCACCTGTGCTCTGCTCCGCTTGTACCTCCTGTCTTTTGTGCCCAATGTCCCAGAGCTGAGGCCCTTACACGCACAGAAGGACACAGCGGCTCTTCCTTCGCGTCTTTCCCCTTCTGTACATGCTGAGTTATGTCTCCTTAACCATTTCCAATCCTGTGTATCGTATCCACCTTCCAGAAATTCAATGGAATCTTTCCTCAGCTTCTTATCATTACGTATGTAGACATTATTCTCGTTTCTAAACTACCCTTTTATTGAGGTATTGGTAGAGAGGAGAAATAAACTCCTGTGGTCAAGTAGTCAATTTCAACCAGAAGTTATTATTGCTTTGGCATCGGAAATGCCAATCTAATAACAGCCCATTCTGCTGACTTGGATCTTTAAAGGTAAACGCTGCCTTTAACTGACACTGATAATTACTTGGTCTCAATGAAATTATGAACCACATGCAACGGCAGTACTAGAGCATAAACATGTGTCAAATCAGATGTTTTCACCTGTAAATGCAGCCTTACTTTGTTTCACTTGCTTTGCGGACAATGCTTTTTTTTTTTTTTATCAACCCTCCACCTGCAAAAAGATTACCCTCGCCAAAGGCTTAGATGATGGTTAGTATTTTATGGTAGTGAGATGTCAGCGTCATGGTGGCATAAGATGTCTGCCACTGTCATTCACCCCAATAACAAGGACCCAGCATCCATCCAGAGACAGAAGTGCCTGGAGGGAGCTGTGGGTCCAGCACCACATGTGGAGGCACCTGGGGGAGTCACCGCCATGCCAGGCAGTGGGCCATGCCAGGCAGCGGCAGACAGGCCTGCCCTGGCCGTGCACCGTGCAGTGGCCCTGGAACTGGCTCCTCTCAGCTGCAGGCTGGGCGCCCCTGGGAAGCACTCAGACGCATGGAGGAAGGAAACCCTGCCTTTGGCAGCAGCCTGATGGACCGTGACCGCATTACGCTAAGCGAGATGGGTCAAACGAGAAAGAGACACTGTCTGGCCCACCTCCATGTGGAACCGAGAAGAGCCAAACTCATAGACACAGAGAGTAGAGCTGTGGTGGCCAGGAGCTGGGGGGAAGATGGTGAAAACGGGGAGATGTTGGTCTAAGAGTACAAGTTCCAGCTAGAGGATAAGTAAGTTCTGGGTCTAATGTTCAGCGCACTGATTACAGTTAAGATTACCGTGTTATGTATTGAAGGCAGCACATCTCACATGCCCTCACCACAGAAAAGAAATGGGAACTAATTGATGTGTCAGCTATGGGGTCATCATTTTGCAACATGTATCAAAGCAACAAGCTGTCCACCTTAACCTTACACAGTGTTATGTTAATCACATCTCAATAAAGCTGGAGAAAAAGTGAAAATCTAATTAAAATAAATAAATAAGATAATGTTTCATATCCTTCAACAAAATAAAGAATTAACTTTTAAAAAATTATGGGGGTGCCACAAATCATTACAAATGCGTATTTACAAAGTGTCTCCTAGAAACGTTGGAAGTGAAAAATATGGTCATTAAAAATGTTAAATCAGTAGATGATAAAATCTCTAAACGACATCATTAGCAAGAATTAGCGAACTGGAAGATGCCACTGAGGATGCAACAAGAATGCAGCACAGAGAGAAGACAGATTTCACTGAACGTGGTCAGTACATGGAGAACAAGCTGACAGGCTTCGAACAGGCCTCATAGGAGTGTTAAAAGCACACAGTACAGCAAGTGGCAGAGCAGAAATATTTAAAAAGGTAATTAATGGCTGTGGCACCACATCCAGGTCGTAGAGGTGAGAACGAATGCACACTTGGGCACAGCCTCGTCCAGGGGTCGCAGGTGACCCCCGAGGGGTGACCATCACACCCCAGCGGACGCCTCACCAGCCATCAATGCCGGAGGCAACGGGCAGCATATCCTCACAGTGTGGGGAGAAAGCAGCCACAACCCTCAGCTCACATCTGCTGAATGTAAAGGCGAAATAAAGGCGAGTTCCAATATGCAAACATTAAAAAATATATTACCTACAGCCCCGCCTGGACACTCACAGGAAGAATATTAAAAGGAGACACTTTAGGGAAAAAGAGGTGGCTGTGAGCTGGGCGGGGCAGTCCCTGAGGAAGCATTTCCTGGGTGTGTGCTCTGATTCAGACCCGGGCCCCTGCAGGCACGTGGTCGCTGCTTACAGGGTCCCCGGCCTGGCTCTGCAGGACTAAGGTGAGACTGTCCCAGGCAGAGGAACGGCGGGCACAAAGGCACGCGGACATGAAATA
>NW_006291402.1:44566-58816 GCF_000327345.1 Myotis davidii | reverse complement strand
AAAGACTAAGATGCGCTTCCAGGCCAAGAGGGCCCATGAGGTGCTGTTCAGGGTGATCAAGGGCAGGAGACTCCGGGGATTTCAGTTTGGTATCGACAGGTCGGCATGAATGGTTAGAAATGGGACTACAGACTGCGTGGCTCCCCAAACCCTCCCTCCGGGGAGAACCAGGCTAACCTCTCCGTGGAGACATTGAAAAGACGGCAGCCCTTTCCTGCGCGCATTTAATGCCCTGAAGTTGTCCAGTCCTGGCTGTCGACCAGCTTCCTAGGTAGACGATGTGGGGCAAAAAGGGAGAGAGCGAAAGCAGGGTAATCCCAACTGGGATGGCAAGAAAGAGCTGAAATAAGGTGAGCCCCGAACTGCAGGCAGTTTTGCTTTCTGAAGGAAGATGCGCACATGAATCTGTTTCCCTAGCTACCCTGCGGAGAATAGAAGACGGGGTATTTGGTGCTTTTATGACTATTAGAATGAAGACGTGTCACAGAAAGTTATTGCATCTAAGACAGTGTTCTCCACGCACAGACTCTGGAGTGTGGGAGGTGGGGGGAGCGGGGAGCAGAGCCCTCACCATTCACAGAAGCAGTCGTTTCCAAGCCCCTTTAGATGAGTCCTGTGTGCACAGCGGGCACCATGCCAGTCCACGGCTGTACTGCACGCGGCGCTCTCCCGACGTAGCCCACAAGGTGGCTCCTCTGAGGGTAAGTCCAATGTGATGAAGCTGACCCCGGAGCAAGCACACAACCGGCCCGTGTGATCGTGTGAAAACGTGTGGCAACACCAGAGCGTGGCAAACACACTAATGCCGCCATGGGTGCCCCTTTTCAGGGAGACGCGGGGCTCCCAGCAGACATGAAGCACGCAGAAGCCTCTGATGCCGAAAAGCCCACCTCATTCGGACCACGGAGTCTGCCTTCCACCATCCCCTTTCCCTCCATCTGTCATCTGCATGTCCCAATGCTCCCACAGTGACACATCGGAGTGGTAATTCCCTCCTAACGGTCTTCTTACATCTCAGGTCAAACACAGAAGTAGGAGCCTCTTTCTTACCGAGTCAACTATTTCATCTTAGTCAGTGAAGAAAATTTTAGCAATAAGAAAACAAAGAAGCTGATGGGATTGTATGCAAGGTTTCGACTTGCTTCTTCTCTCAAGGGCACACTTCCAAACCTAGACGCTCCCTTTTCCTCGTAATTTCATACTCTGTTTCTCCAAGTCAAAGTCATCGGAGCCGTTCTTAAAGGCACCTCGCTATGTGGCCGTACACTTGCACATTTCTTCTCTGCCGTTAATTACACTCAAAAATAAATATGCAAGCATTAAGGAGCTAACAAGGAACTCCTTTTAAATATTAATGATTAGATTTAAATACTGTATTTGTTATAGAGCAAGATTAAGTAAATAAAGCAACAAGGTAGATGTTTTTCTACAATTGGCCACCACCCAACTTTACACCACATCTCCCACTTTCTCCCATAAACTGTACGCTCCAGGGTCAAGCGCTTCTTTCATTCCTTCCTGCATCCTGTCCTCCACCCTCCGGATGGTGGCATAACGGTGATGGCCAGCCCGCGGACAGAGTATGTATCTCTTACGTTATTTAGAGTTGCTGGCATAGGGCGACAATGGAAAGCAGACTCATTTCGTGTTGGGTTTGCTATTGTTTTTGAGTTTTCTGCAACTGCTACCCCCAGGACAGACTTCTCCCCACCTCCCCGCCCGACATGGCTATGCCACATGGAAGCATTTGTGTCCATGTTTTATCACAAGCTGTTTGACATCTGGGACCACATCTTTTCCATCTTTCCCAGGGCTCAGCAGCGTGTCTGAAACTAAAAAGGCCATCGGTTCTCACTGCTGTAGTTAAAAGTCATGAGTAAACATAGGGGAAGAGAGCGGAGGCCCAGAGAGGTTACACTACCTACCCAAAGTCACAGAGCTCTCAGCGGCACCGGGTCGCAGCTCCACGGCTGCCTGAGGTGAGTCAAGCCAACCATCACACAGGGATCGCCCACTCGCTCTACCTACCTGAGCTCACAGAAGGCAGACTGACCACTGCTTCCCTTCAGCTATGACCCGTCACAGAAGAGCATCTGTGGCCCAGGGGGCATACTTTTCTCTGGAGAAATGTGAAACAGCAAAAGGCTGGAAACGTTTTCTAGTTTTGAGTATTTTTTTTTTAGTGTGGTAGGCCTTTTAGTCTTTTGAGGAAGAATACAAGGAAGAAAAACATTCACAGGGTTTTTCAGCCTAATTGAAATATTCTCTACATCAAATATGTTCAATGTAATAGAAACTACAGATGTTATTGCTTTAATTTTATAACCCAATTATTCTTTTATTTCTAGTTGTCTTCAGGATAAATTAACTCTTATCAGCTATTCAAATAGGTAATTATCATAAAGCTAAATACCACATAACCTCATAATCCGTGTCAGTTTATAGACTGCGCTGCAGTGAAATTGTGCTCTGGAGTTACAGGAAGGAGCTCCAGATTTTTATTATTTCCTAACATTTTCCCCCAGAATACCCACATGGAATTTAACAAGGAGATGATTTCTTTTCGTGAAGACAGGGATCTCAGATCGCCTGTTTTATTGTCGCGGAAAGAATGCTAAACTTGGGGCGAAAGATAATGAGTTTGGATACCAGAGCTGTAATTTACCAGACTGTGACTGTGTCCAAATTATCTTACCCTTTGCGTTTCTGTTCCCTTCCCTCTAACAGAAGAACCTGGGATTGTGTCTCTAAGATCCTTCTACTGGTAGAAGCCACGACCTCCTGCTTCTAACGGCGCTGTAACACTCCAGCTGATACATCTCGGGTTCAATGCCGTGTGGTTATAATAGATAATAAGGGCAACTCCTGTGGCCAGGAACCAAATCGTACCCCCCTGCATCACTGCAGGGCAGGACCAGGATAGAGGGAAAGCTAGTGAGACCTTCACATGCGACATTTAAGGATACCCCCCAATTCAGTAATTGAGATAAATGTTATTTTAATGCATGACTTTTAAACATCAAATTAATGCAAAAAATCACAATGAAAAAATATCCAAACTTTAAATGAAGTTGGGATCAATGCCCAGGGTGAAGAGGTGTGTATTAGAATAGGCTCATTTATCCTAGGGTTGTTTGTCTTTTAAAACATAATTCCCATATCTCAGAGGCTTATCAGAGTAAATGCTGGCTGTTGCTGTTAGAGCTGTGGGTGTCCGTGCGCTCTGCCCCACAGGCGCACAGGGACCCAGAGGCGGCAGGGGAGACAGGACTGCAGAGCTGACTGTGTCAGCTTAGGTTACGTAGCGCTCCAGTGACCAGCGGCCCTGAGTCCCCATGGCTTGCAGCACCGAGGGCTGGTTTCCGGCCACAGCCCACGTCCATTACAAACCAGCTGTCGCACATATTTCTCACTCCAGGTCCTAGGCTGAAGAAGCCACCCTCGCCTGAGACTTGCTGCTCTCGTGGCAAAGGGAAAAGATAAAAGGGAAGGATCTTAAGGTGACTATGAAACCCCTGCTGGACATATAGGGAGAACCAAGACGGTGGAGCAGGTAAATGCTGGTACTCGCTGCCTCCCACAACCACCTCAAAATTAAAGCTAAAATACCAAACAACCATCATTCAGAGCTGCCTGAACGGAAGTCCTACAACTAGAGAAGTAAAGAAGGAAGCACATTGAGGCTAGTAGGAGGGGCGGAGGACGGAACAGGCTTGGCCAACACTCACTTGTGCCATTTTTTTTAATCGGGAGGGATGTTGTGACTGCAGAGGCCTCCTGTGAGGAGCAAAGTGTCCTAGCCCCACACCAGACCCTCAGCCCCGGGTTCCAGAGCTGGGAAGAGAAGTGTCCGTAATTTGGGTTGTAAAAACCAGAGGGCATTGTGGCTGCCTGACACTGAGGCTGCTGGAGACCCAGGCAGTTCTTCTTAAACGGCCAGAGCATGGACTTACTCAGACTCAATCCCTCTGAGCTCCAGCACTGGGGCAGCAGCTTGAAAGGAACCTGGGACATTTGGGGAGGAGCTGGATTGGCTGGCATCAGGGCAAGCACTCAGGGGTGGCTTTCTCCTGGGTCGGGGTGCTCCCAATGGCTACTGTTCCTATGATGGGACCTCCCCTGTCGCAGAGTTGACTGGCAGCCATATCTGAGTTTCCATCAGCCTGGTTCACACTGTTCGCTCTGCTCTGGTAATTCCCTGAACCCTTCCCCATCCAAATTGCGGCCCCACCCAAGCTGCCTGTCCTGGCTCAGGCTTCAGACTTTCCTAAAATCTCTCAAACAACCAGGAGCTGGTGACAGTGTGTCCCATGCATATCAATAAGAGGTCCAAGACCAGCACTAGCACCAGCCTGCCTTGTTTCACAGCTGGGACTCACCTGAGCATTTCCATGCCCAATACAAGTAGCAACCATCTGCAGATTGCTTGGAAGCTCCTGCCAGCTGACCCCAGGCACTGGCTGACTTTACACCTCTTGGGAAGCCCCAGAGCAAGTGCACCTCATGGAGAACTTCAGACCATAGCAAATTAGAACTCTATATATCTACAAGCGAAACACTCAAGGGGCAGACTCAGTGAGCACCAAAGCCCCACTGAAGCAAGTCCTGCTCCATAGGGGTGTCTCCTGTGCAGCAGCTCTCCTACTGTAACCCCAGCTGGTCCTCACAACCAGTTATACTAGAGGTCAATTCCTCCCAGTGAAACAGCAATCAAGGCTCAACTACAACAAGACAGTGCACACAGCCCACACATAGGGTACACCTAGAGTACCCAGCCTAGGTGACTGAGAGACCGAGCCACTGGGCCCTACAGGACACCTATTACACAAGGCTGCTCTACCAATTCCAGGAGACATAGCACCTCTTCCTAATATATAGAAACAAACACAGGGAAACAGCCAAAATGTGGAGATAAAGAAACATGTCACAAATGAAAGAATAGGAGAAATCTCCAGGAAAAGAACTAAATGAAATGGAAGCAAGCAAACTACTAGATACAGAGTTCAAAAAAATGGTTATAAGGGTGCTCAAGGATCTTAATAAGAGCTTCAATGGACTTAGTGAGACTTTCAAGGACCTTAGTAAGAATTTTAAGAACCTTAGGGAGAGCATCAAAGACATGAAAAAGGACCAGTCAAAAATTAAGCATACATTAACTAAAATAAAGAATAATTCATAGGGAGTCAAGACTACAAGAGAGGATTCAAAGAATCAAATCAACAATTTGTAATATGAGGAAGCAAAAAGCAATCAGAAGAGCAAAAAGAAAAAAGAATCCAAAAATATGAAGATAGCGTAAAGAGCTTCTGGGAACTCTTCAAGTGTACCAACATTCACATTATGGGGGTGCCAGAAGAGAAGAGAGAAAGCAAATATTGAAACCTATTTGAAAATAATAATGACAGAAAACTTCCCCTACCTGGTGAAAGAAATAGACTTACAAGTCCAGGAAATGCAGAGTCTCAAATAAGAGGAACCCAAAGAGGCCCACACCAAGACACATCATAATTAAAATGCCAAAGGTTAAAGACCAAGAGAGAATCTTAAAAGTAGCGAGAAAAAAGCATTTAGTTACCTACAAGGGAGTACCCATACAATTGTCAGCTGATTTCTCAACAGAAGCTTTTCCGACCAGAAGGGAGTGGCAAGAAATATTCAAAGTGATGAATAGCAAGGACTTACAACAAAGATCACTCCACCCAGCAAAGCTATCATTCAGAATTGAAGGGCAGATAAAGAGCTTCACAGATAAGAAAAAGCTAAAGGAGTTCATCACCACCAAACCAGTATTACATGAAATATTGAGAGGTATTCTTTAAGGAGAGGAAGAAGAAAAATCAGAAATGTGAACAATAAAATGGTAATAAATACATATCTATCAACAATTGAATCTAAAAATTCAAAATAAACAAACAAGAAATGTAATGAATAAAATAAACTGATGAATAAAATAGAACCAGAGGCATGGAAACATGGAACCTACTGACGAATCTCAGAAGGTGTGTGTGTGTAGGGGGAGGGGGGGGTGGAATTAACTAAAAAACTTACATGCATATATGCATAGCCTATGGACACAGACCATTGAGTGGTGAAGGCCTGGGATAGAGTGGGAACCGGGTGGAGGAGGGCATTGGGAGGAAAAAGGGGGACATCTGTAATACTCTCAACAATAAAGATTTTTTAAAAAAATAATCTATATATATAAAAGCCCAATGACCAGAACGGCAGAATGACCAGAATGACCGGTGGCTATGATGTGCACTGTGGCAGCCAACCAGCCTAATCCAGGCCCTGATCAGCCCCCAACACCTCGATTGGGGGTGGGACCAGCTGGCCAACTGCCCACGGCCCCTTCCCCCGGCCAGCCTGGTCCGATGGGCCCCCATCAGGGCAGGCTGTCCGGACCCCACCCGTGCATGAATTCGTGCACCAAGCCTCTAGTAAATAAAATAAAACTCCTGCTCAACACAGCACACCTCATTTCTCTCATCATTCATTGGCCGAGGAGAACCACATGCCCATCAGGTATCAGTGGTGTGGAGAAGTATCATCTTCCCTGCAGGAAAGGCAGCAGGTATTTCTCATGGTGTGCTCTGGCCCACAGTCCACCCTCCTGTTATGAACATTCACTTCCCTCCCTTCTACAGACACACACTCCTCCTCTCCCTGAGGACAGTCTGAAAGTCCCACTCAATAAGGCGTTAGGCACAAAGCCCAAGAGGTCTACATCAGGGCACATACAGCAGCTCCTGGTCCAGAGAGACATTCTCTGCCACACATATGTCCAACATATTATCATGAGCAAAGAGTGGGATGATGTTATTCATTACCAGTTGCTGCATAACAAATTGCCCAAATGTTGGTGCTTAAAACAGCAAACACTTCTCTCGGTTTCTGTCAATCAGAATCCAGGAGCAGCTGAGAGGTTCTGCCTCTGTGCTCTTTGTAAGATGGCAATCAGGATGAGAACCAGGCTGCGGCCACGTGGGGGCTGGACTGAGGGGGAACATACTTCCAAACTCACTCATGTGGCTGTGTGCAGGCCTCAGAAGATCCACCACCAAGATCACTCATGGCTGATGGCAAACCTCCGTTCCTTGCTATGTGGACCTCTCCATAGGCTGCCTGAGGGTCCTCCTGGCATGGCTTCCCTTGCCTGAGGGCTGCCTGAAAGCGAGAGACAGAGAACTCAAGAGGAAGTCACTCTTCCAATTGGGCCCTAATCAAGGACCCCCGCCACCTACAGACACTTGAGCCTCTCCAACTGAGATCTCAGGCATGGAAGTGCAGGCACAAGTAACAGTAATCCTTGCTAAGTCCCAAATGAGTCCCATACCCAAATAATCATGAGCATAAAATAGTCGTTTGCCTCTAAGTTTTGTAACACATCTGTAGGGATGGGAAGAAGGCAGTTCTGTTTCTTCGCTGTGGCTTTGCACAATTTGTGAGAAACACCTGGTAATTAAACCCCAAGATTGTTGGCTCCTCCGATTCAAACGGCCCCTCTGTTCACACTGCAAGACAAGGTAAGTTACTCTCAAGGCTACATTCTTGCATACCCCTCCTCTCTGCTGTTTTAACAACTCAGCGATTATTAGTAGAAAGTTACCTTCTCCCCCTTCAAAGAAGCCTCTTTTGAACTATTCATAACTTTTGCTCTAAGGATGTTTTACAGGCTTCGGAAAAATACTGGTAAGACACCTCCCTAGGACATCTGCCCAGACTGTCTCCTGAGGAACTAACAAAGACAAGCCCCCTGATGTCTGCTCAACTTCAGCCCCCAAATCCTTCTCCCTTCCTTGTCACCTAGCAACAGCAGCCAAGGCTTTAAAGGGGGAGTCGCTTTTGTTCTTTGCCCTTGTATTGATTAGCAATGCACCAGCCCTTTTCCTTTGGGGAAAGTAAAAATAAACTTTCCCTCTGCATCTATTCTTTTAGTTGTGAATTCTTTCATAGCCCACATCACCAGCCAAAACCCTAGCAACATCAATAAATGATAAGAACATAGATTGGTACATGGAGTGGCATGCTTTCATTAAAAAACAATGAACTGGCTAGCTGGCGTGGCTCAGTGGTCACGGTTCGATTCCAGGTCAGGGCACATGCCTGCTTGTGGGCTCAATTCCCAGTGTGGAACATGCAGGAGGCAGCGACCAATGATTCTCTCTCATCATTGATGTTTCTATCTCTCTCACCCCCCCTCTCTTCCTCTCAGAAATCAAAAAATATTTTAAAAAACTAAAATATATGACATTTTTGGGGGGCTGAGTTGTAGACAAGAGCTGGAAGAGCCTCAAGGAGCCTTAGTGAAAGTTTGAAATTCAGTAGAAACTTGTTATTAGATATTGGAGTAAAGGAGATATGTATCCTTAATGCTGAAAAGTTTGCCAACATTTTTGCCAGAGGTAATGTACAAAACAGAAGATATATCTAATACATTTATAGATTTTGCTAAGGAGATTTCTACCAATGTTGAAACTACCAACTTATTTTGTTTAGCTACATATAATAAAGTACAGAAGGGGAGAAATGAGCTAAAATAAAATAAAAAGAACTCTTTGGTTTTTAATTTCAATAAGAATTTAGAAGAAATATGAGGGAGCCAGAACTTGTTGGTTCAAAAAGAAAACCATTTCTTATTCTCAGACTCTCAAGACAGCAAAAGGATCTCAATATCACCTCCCAAATGGCCTCAGGGTAAATATCATCTCAAGAAAGGGACTGCGACCCTTTGCAACACTTCAGGAAGATTTGCAGGCCTGCCTCGCGGATCCTCAACTCAACAAAAAGGCCTCAGAGCATCTGCAGAGCATTGTCCCACAGCACAGTGATCTAAAAGGAAGCCAG
The DNA here is from genome assembly GCF_000327345.1 of Myotis davidii. Classification (NCBI taxonomy): domain Eukaryota; kingdom Metazoa; phylum Chordata; class Mammalia; order Chiroptera; family Vespertilionidae; genus Myotis; species Myotis davidii. Next base: position 49,969 of record NW_006291402.1, on the reverse strand, counting down.
GAAGAGCCTGGCATGAAGAGATTCGTGGGTGCTGCTTTGCCTAATGGAGTGAAACCTAATAAGATTTATTATGGGAAACTCACATAATGTTTAAGAGAATTCAACTGATGAAAGTACTGGCAAGTTGTATCCAACGTTTTATGGGGATAAAAAAAAAAGCTGAGAAGCCTACTCAGTCGCACACTGACCTATTTCTCATTAAGTGGAACGGTCCCAGGAGACACGGAAAATCCTTACCGGAGAGTAAAACCAGGCCCAAGTCAAGGAGCCAACAGCATGGGCCGGCTGGATTTCAGCATCGCTGCAGATGAGCAGCTGCTGTGTGTGCACCCACTCCCCCATTTAGTAACTGCTGTGGTTATCTGATCCTTGTCTTTCCATTGCATGCTGGGCATGTTCGAAAGAACTCTTTAACCCACAGATATTCAGATCCAGAAGAGCCACACTCAAGGGACCACGTCCAAACTGTCTCATCCATCCCGGACCTGAGTTAGATGACGATACCCTGGAGTTTGAACCAAAGCCATCATGGCGTGAGGCTTGGCTGGTCTTGGAGGAGGATGAGTATGTTTTTCATGTGAGAGGAATGTACTTGTGGCCAGAGAACAGATTGTGGCAGGTGAAAGATGGTCACAAATTTTTTGACACTTGCTTCCACCCATTTCCCCCTCTTTTGAGTCTGCGATGGCCTGGGAATTCTTCCATCACTGGAGTAGAGTAGAAGTGGCATGTCCTGGTTCAGAACCTGGGCTTTAAAAGGACTTGCAGGTACTCCCTTGGTGCCCTGGGATATGGTTTATTTATGCTGCAGAAGCAGATGCTGACAAAATCTCAGTGATTTGTTCCTTACTCCCATTTCAGGTTACTGGAGTTCACTGCAACTCAGGCCCACATGTTGTTCATTGCAGGTCACGGGATGAGTAAAATGTCTCTTTCTGGACCATAACAGTTTCATGGAAGAGGAAAACAATAGAATGCAGTCGCCAGATGTTGGCTCTGGGGGTTGCTCCTTGGACATGTCACACCTTACACCTGCTCACAGCCCATTAGTGAAAACCAGTCACCTAGCTCAAACCTACCTGCTAGGAAGCTTGGGAATGTGCAGGACGTGACACACATTTGGTAAGCAGTAGGTGTCTGTCATACAAGGAGTACCACATTCATGGAAGTCCCTCTTGCTCTGATGCTACTTAAATAAATGGTCAGTAGAACTTTGTGTCTTAGGTCAGAAGATCCCATTTAAGGCCACACTAAACTGCCTATCTGTCTGAAGCAACGGGTCCTATTAAAATGGTAATTTAATTTTGAGAAATTAAAAAAGATGGTCAGATCTGCACTCAGAATATTCTAAAGTAGTTCAAACTTCTCACAATAGTATTTTCCATGAGAATATTGGTGAGAAAAATTAAGTGACTGTGCTCAAGTCAAAATCTTTCCTGAACGTCTCCCAAAAGTATTTTTCAAAAAACTTTGGCAACATCTGGGACAGAATTTTAGAGTTTTAAGACTGAATTCAGAAAGACTAGTTAGGAGGATGTCGGCCAAAAAGAATGAGTTCTGGCCAAAGTGATAAAGTTGAAGGTGGAACAAGAGGACACATTACAAAAATATTTTAAGATAGAATTGAAAGAACTTCAGAAACAGATGGTTGTGTGCGGAAAATCCAAAATGTCAGGCACCAGGGTGGATCAAATATTTAAAAAATAAAGAATTAAAATTCCAGAATAAAATACAGGTGAAAAGTATTGCCTTTATTTTCATAATTAGGAAACCTGGAAAAATTGGAAGTTGAGAAATTTGACTACAAAGCTTTAAAAATGCCTGTACTCTTCTGACACATATGCACAAGGTCAAAAAGAAAGGAAAACAAAGGACATTTTGAGAAAAAAATTGCAGCACAGATAATAGAGTGGAGGTCCAACGAATCAATAAAAAATATATTAAAAAAAAAGAAAGGAAAACAAAGACAAAGTGGAGAAAAAAATTGCAACACAGATAATAGAGTGGAGGTCCAACATGTAAAGATTGCTTGTCTATAATAATAAAAATGTAATATGCTAATTAGACCGACAGCTGAACGACCTTCCAGACGACCTTATGGACAAAGCCACAGCTGCGAGGGCCAAATCCCTTGCACAAATTTTGTGCATCGGGCCTCTAGTGAATCAATAATAAAATATAAACTCCCAAATCAAACGGGTCAAAAGACAGGAAGGAGCAACTCACAAAATACAAATCACCAATAAGCACATGATGCTCCTTTTTACTGGTGACCAAATAAATTCAAAGTTTAAAATGTGACATGAACTTTTCCCGCCAAAATGCAAATATCGAAAATATTTACAAAATCTAGAATTGGTAATAATTTGGGGAAAACACTATCTCCCAATCTCTGCTAGTAAAAGTGTAAATTAATATCCTTGTTCTGGAGGGAAGCATGTCAATGTGCAAACAATTTTGAATAAAAATATCTTTTGACCCAGCAATCTTACTTAAAGAATTTATGGGGAGATGATAAGTGTGCAAGTACTTTTTAAAGGTTGTGCATCGTAGGAATAAACTTATTGGAGGCCTGAATACCACAAGCAAAGAGACCTTGTTAAATAGACCATCGTATGTTCATCAACAATGAAATACAGCCTGCAGGGTTATATTTATTGACCTGGAAAAATTGGCTAAATTATATTGTTTAATAAATAACAAAGCTGTCCTATTGTATTTTCTGATCATAAATATACAATCCAAACCCACAGCCTCTAAGAACAGAATTGCAATCAGAACCAGCAAGCGTATTATCATCACCGTCTCTGCTCTTCTCTGCACATAGCTTTCATTCTGAAGGCTCTCTCCACCCTGCCTTTTTGTTGTTGTTGTTTCCATATGGCCAAAAATAGTTACAAATATCATCTCCTAAATGTGCATTTCTTTAGCTCCATGAGGCAGACAAAATAAACGGTAATATGTTGGCCTCACCTCGAAGTCCTTGAGAATCCACTCTGATTGGCCCAATCTAGAGAACCATCTAACCCTGGTTTAACCAACTGTTGATTGGGTGACAGTGTCATATTGTATAAAATTGTTCTGTGGTAGCCGGGGCGGGGGAGGTAGCGCTGTTCCTGTAAAATGAGGACAATTCCCAGAAAACCCAGGGTGGAGGAACTAGTCCATTAAAACAGGTGTATTCCACCTAACTGCTCTCTAGCAAACAGACGCAGTCACTTTTTCCCATTTACTTCCAAACTACCACTTCTACACAGCAAGCCCACGCAGAAAGCAGAGAAGCTTCTGTGAGGGCGGTATCAATAACCTGCTCACTTTTCCCCAGGACCGTATCCCACGGATCCTGACTACCCAGCACTACACGGCATAACTGGCCACGAAGCAGGGGAGGAAAGCAGCCCACGTGCAGTGTGGTGTCGTTGAAAGTGGCAGTGAAGGAGAGCTAGGTCCAGAGCCCAGACTCTGCTGCGGGCTTTCTCAACCTGGACCCTATTCACACGGCGGTCAGATGGTCTGTTAGGGGAGACTTGTTTACGTCAGGCCTCCACATGCCAGGAGCACCTCCCCTAGTTGTGGCACTCAAACATGTCTGCAGATTCTGCCAAATGCCCGCTGGGAACACAACCCCACCAACTGGGAACCACTGGTGGATTCGGACAGACAAGCAGGGTTTGGAACAAGGAGCGGGTAAGGACAGCAAGTGCCCGGTAGAAATGTAAGCTTCTTGTTCTGAAACGTGGCTCCCTAAAGTCTTCCTGAAGCAAACATTTTTTTTTTTGTCTACTGATTTTCAAAACCACGCGTGCGGGGAAATTCAGGACAATTTCCCGGACAGGGAACTGCACCGGGGGCCGTGTGCTGGCTCTCAGTGCAGGTGTTTGGGACCCGGGATCACCTTGACGGGTATGCCAGCCAGGTCATTATTTCCAGCTTTTTGGAATTCTTCTGAAGAAAGAACTCCCAGTGAAAATCAATAGCTAAATAGCAATCCCGTTAAGAGCGCTTCCTGCTAGCCCATGACAGACGTCTCATCAGGCACGCCTTTCGAACCCCTGTTCAGGGCTTTGCCTCACCTGTTGTCCACTTTTCTTAGCCTCATGACAAGGCAGGATCTTCCTGTGATGTTGCCCCAATCAAGTTTTTATTCCGATTAAATGTGCTTTACAGTGAGACACACCATGTCCTTCATCCCATATGGTTTGTACTGTAATAAGTGGCTTCGGGAGGTAAAATAAAAACTGTTCACTTTTTCTCAGTCATATTCCCCAATCTAGTGCAGGTTGTCCACTTTTCAATTCCTCACATATGTTTACAGTGCATTGTGGCATCCACTACCTGTGTTCACAAGGCATATTTGATCTTATTTCCTCCGGAGGCTGGCTGCAAACGGGGAAGATTTCCCTATTAGATGGTCACCATTGGGCCAACCAACTATGGTTGATGAGTCGAGTATTTCGAACTGCACACAAAATAACAGTTCCCCTGGTAATCAAGGTTGGTAGAGCTGCCTCCAAAATTGAAAATGGCCCCTAAAACTCAAGGAAGAGAGAATTGTTTAGACATAATTTTGAATCCAGATCAGGAAGAGAAAAGGATAGGCATCAAATGTTGGCCTGAGTTACCAGAAGGCGATGCACCCTGTGGAAATTCTCTCAGTAAAATTGGTCGTATTCTCTATTGCTTCACTTTTCAATAATTGTGTCAATTATAAAATTAAATAAAAACAATTTCACTGTAATAAAAACTTTAAAAATACTTTCAAACCCAATTGACATCAATGGCTAAATCTTCCAGACAGAATATCAACAAGAAAACAGTGGCCTTAAATCACACATTAAACCAGATAGATTTTATTGATATTTTCAGAGCATTTCACACACCCCCGCCCCCCAACACACACACACACACACACACACACAAAACGAACATACTCAAGTGAACATGGAACATTTTTTAGGACAGACCACATGTTAGGCCACAAAACAAGTCTTAATAAATTTAAGAGGATTGAAATCAAGCATCTTCTCCAACCACAATGGTACAAAACTAAAAATCAATTACAAAAAAAGAACTGAAAAACACACAAACACATGGAGGAAATTATACAAAAATACCATGAGCAATTATATGCCAACACATTGGACAATCTGAAAGAAATGGATAAAATTCTAGAAACATACCATTTTCCAAGACTGAAACTCTGATTATGACCAACAGAATCAAATCAGTAAACAAACAAACAAACAAACAAAACAACCAATAAGCAAATGTCCTGGACCAGATGGCTTCATAGGTGAACTTCACCAAACATTCATAGAAGCATTAACACCTATCCTCCTCAAACTTCAGAAAAATTTAAGAGGAAAAAAGACCCCCAAGCTAATTTTATAAGACAAGCATTGC
>NW_006291402.1:43768-44376 GCF_000327345.1 Myotis davidii | reverse complement strand
ACAACAATCTGAAAGAAATGGATAAAATCCTAGAAACATAGCATTTTCCAAGACTGAACACTCTGATTATGACCAACAGAATCAAATCAGTAAACAAACAAACAAACAAAACAACCAATAAGCAAATGTCCTGGACCAGATGGCTTCATGGGTGAACTTTACCAAACGTTCATAGAAGAATTAACACCTTTCCTCCTCAAACTTCAGAAAAATTCAAGAGGAAAAAAGACCCCCAAGCTAATTTATGAGGCAAGCATTATCCTGATTCTAAAACCAGATAAAGGTACTACAAAGAAAAAAATTAAAGGCCAATACAATATCCCTGATGAACATAGATACAAAAATGCTCAATAAAATATTAGCAAATCAAATTCTGCAATACATTAAAAAGATCATATAACATGAGCAAGTGGGATTTATTCCAGGGAATCAGGGCTGGCACAATATTCTCAAATCAAAAAATGTGATACATCACATAAACAAACTGGAAGCCAAAAATCACATGATAATATCAATTGATACAGAAATAAAGCATTCGGCAAAATCTAATACACTTTTTAGATAAAAACTCTCAGAAAAGGGGGAATAGAGGAATCATATCTCAACAT
>NW_006291402.1:42221-43186 GCF_000327345.1 Myotis davidii | reverse complement strand
CCCTAAGATCGGGAACAAGACAGGGATGTCCACTTTCATCACTGTTATTCAACATAGCATTGGAAGTCCTAGCCACAGCGATCAGACAAGAAGAAGAAATAAAAGCCATCCAAGTTGAAAAGGAAGAAGTAAAACTCATTATTTACATATGATATGATACTATTTGGAGAGAACCCTAAAAACTCCATCAAAAACTACTAGAACTCATCAATGAATTCAGTAAAGTAGCAGGATACAAAATAACCAGATATCAGTTGCGTTTTTATAGGCCACTAATGAACTATCAGAAAGAGAAACTAAGAATACTATCCCATTTACAATTGCATTAAAAAAGTAAAATAATATGCTCAGGAATAAATTTAACCAATGAGGTAAACGACCTGTACTTGGAAAATATTAAGAGACTGAAGAAAGAAATTGAAGATACAAATCAGTGGCAGCATCTACTGTGCTCATGGGTAAGAAGAGTTAATGTTATTAAAATATCCACAGTACTGAAAGCAATCTAGAGATTCAATGCAATTCCTGTCAATAGCTTTTTTCACAGAACCAGAGCAAATACTCCAAAACTTTACATGGAGCCACAGAAGACCCCAAATAGCCACCCACAGCAATCTTGAGAAAGAACAAACGTTAGAGGTATCACGCTTCCTGATATCAAACCATACTATGAGGCTACAGTAAGCAAAACACATGGTCCTGGCATAAAAAAAGACACCCACATCAATAGAACAGGCTAGAGAGCCCAGAAATAAACCCACAGCTACAGAGTCACTTAATACATGACAAAGGAGGAAGGAAAATACAATCAGATAAAGACAGTCTATTTAATAAATGGTGCTGGGAAAATTGAACCTAAGTTTCATGTAAAAAGTGAAACTAACCACCTTCTTACACATATACAAGAATAAACTCAAAATGGACTAAAGATTTAAATGTATGACTTTAAACAATAAAACTCTAGG
>NW_006291402.1:25423-42162 GCF_000327345.1 Myotis davidii | reverse complement strand
GTCAGAGGCATGAAAAGTAAATGATGAAACTTAGCACAGATCTGTAGGGACAGGACACAGAAGAGTGAAAAGTAATGATGAAAAGTAAAAAGTTTGACCAAGCCAAGTATTGATGAGGATGTTGAGCCACTGGAATTCTGCTCTGCTGGTGGGAATGTCAAATGGTACAGCCACTTTAGAAAACTGTTTGGAAGTTCCTTAAAAAGTTCAATATAGATCTACCATATAATTCAGGCATTCTACTCCTAGATATTTACCCAACAGTAATGACAAATACTTATAAACAAATGTTTATAGCAGCTTTATTTGTAATAATCTAACACTAGAAACAACACAAAGGTTCATCTGTAGCTAAGCTGTAAAGACATTGCAGTATATACCTGTAAGAGAAAACCACAAACAAAATAGAAACAGACTCATAGATACAGAGAACATTTTGACCATTGCCAGATGAGGAAGAAGTTGGGGGGATGGGCGAAAAAGGTGATGGGATTAAGTACAAATTGGTAGTTACAGAATAGTCATGGGGATAGAAAGTACAGCTTGGGGAATATAGTCAATAATATGCTAATAACTATGAATGGTGCTAGGTGGGCACTAGAAATACCAAGTAAAGTATATGCTGGACACTGAGGGGACTCAGAGAGGTCTGTTTGTAATACATTCATTCCTTCCTTTTTATTTTTTTTCACCCTCACCCAACGAGTGAGGATATTTTTTCCATTAACTTTAGAGAGAGTAAAAGGGAGGGGGCAGAGGGAGAGAGAGAAACATTGATGTGACAGACACACATCCATTAGTTGCTTCCCACACGCATCCAGACCATGGGCGGGGATAGGACCTGCAACCCAGGTATGTGCTCCTGAACCAGAATTGAACCCACAACCATCCAGTGTGCAGATCGATGTTCTAACCATTTAGCTGCCGGCCAGAGCATTCATTCCTTCTTTAAGCAACCATTTACTGATACCTGCAATGTGCCCAGCATTGTGGGATGGTGGTGCTACCACAATTAATGGGACCTAATCTTGTCTTCCAGAAGTCAATAATGAGGCAGGGAAACATAAACACTAGAGGCCTAATGCACGAAGATTTGTGTAAGAATGGGCCTTTCTTCCCCTGGTTGCCGGCATCACCTTCTCTTTGGCCAGGAGCCGCCTTTCCACCTTTCCACACTGCCCAGAGGCCCTGAGCAGCTGGGGCGGTGTGGAACACCTGCGTTGTCACCATGGCGATGCAAGTGTACCACCCAGCCCCGCTGCTGGGTGCCTGAATATGCAAATTACCCCACCATCTTTGTTGGGTTAATTTGCATACTCACTCCCGATTGGATGGTGGGCGTCATGAAGGTCTGGTCAATTTGCATCTTTCTCCTTTATTAGTGTAGATAATTATGCCCAATTAGAGTAAATTTTCTAACAGATGAAATTGGAAAGGGACTGATATAATTAAATCTGACTTAGGGTTGAGGAGAACTGGAAAAGGCTTCAAAAAAAGGTGAACGTTTAGTAAAAAAAATTTTGATAGCCATGGAAGGTGGAGACCAGAAAAAAAATGAAGAGTCATGCCCATGACACGTTTATTTTCACAACTGTGTCAGAGTGGCTATGACACAGGGTTGTATGGCAAAGGACAGCAAGAGGTAAAATTGAAGAAATAAGAGCTAAATTTTGAGGACCCCTGCATTGAGAAGTGTGTACTCCTTGGGCAATGACTAATCAACTATTGAAAGTTTTTAAAGAGAGGGTGACAGGAATAGATTGACACATGATTAGATATCTTGTTCTGGTTATAGGGTGGAAACATACCAATTATTATTGCTGTCCAGATGTAGTGGCCATGAGAACAGAATAAAGAGGGACTAACACAATGGACTTTTCAGAGCAGCTGGTAACTTGGATGTGAACTTGGCTATAGTGAGTGAAAGGAAGAAGAAAAGCAGATGATCGTTAGGTTTCTAGCCTGAGTGAGTGGGTGATATCATTAACCAAAATGTAGAATAAGGAGAATGAGCAAGTTAGGAGATGAGCGTAGGGGTTCAGTTTTTGACATGAAATTGCCTATCCTCCTTCTAACCATTGAAAGAAGATCTTTTACTGACCCGCTCTCTACAAAGTGCAAAGAAAATAGGTCTCCAAGTTGCTCCAGGATGGAGACACAGGAGAGTTCCCTGGGCAAGGACCCAGTCACCTTTTATGACAATAACCTAAAGCTATTAATGATTTCACACACTCAAGGCCATTGCGTGACAATTTAGGAACAGTCATTGCGTTTGTCAAAACAAAGGATTATAACCTCAAGGGATTTTTTGGGCAAGGCAGCCAGTCCAGGTCAGAGGAAGATCAGAGTGAATCAGAAAGTTTAAGTCCTATCAAGAGGAGAAAGCTCTTACTTGGCTCCAAATGTTTGTCCCTGCGCTTTAACAGAATGTGTTGACAGATCTTTGAATGTTTCAAAGAAATATTTTCATGTAAATGACTTTTTATGTAAATAAATTTTTATGTAAATGCTTCCATTTCTACATGTTGACAATTTATTTTTAAAAACACTGTGCTAGCCAATGAAATTTACCCAGACCCTGGATTTTAAACCTGAAAGTTTATATATTTGTCTTGTTTATCACTTTGCGATAACTTTGTGACAAGGAGCTCCAAAAGTTTCTTTCAATTATAAAAGTAGGTCTTTCCATTGGCCCTAGATAGGCATGGAAGAATTTCCATGTATATCAGGGTCCTCCTTTATGCTGTGCCACGAATTTAGGAATAAGGCCCTACTCAACTTATTCATGTAATTTGTCATTTTGTTGACTTTAATCATAACCCCTTTCTGCCTTCTTGTTTCTGAACAAATATTAAAAATTAGTCTATGTTCAAAGGACAGTTCTATAGATATAGAGAGGTTTTTAGCTAAAACTGAACCACCTAAAATGAATATAATCTTCTCACATTAGAAGAAACCAGAGCCAGGTAGACAACCTCCACTGCTCAAAGGTCATACAGTGAGTTCCTGGCAAAGTGAGAATGACAACTAGCTTTGCTAGCTCTCGGCCTGTTCTCTCACTCATGCCTGGCTGAGAGCTCAAGATGTATTTGATTAATCTTTTCTTGGCTATATCAGTTGGCTGTTCCTGCATAACAAACAAAATATCAGTGGCATACCACAATAGACAACAATTTCTCATTCACAGGACTGCAGGTCATCCAGAGTCCAGCTGTCTTCAGGGCACGGTCTTGGGCTTGGTTCCAGATATCAGGTCTAGCTCAAGCCACGGGGAAGAGCCCTGGTCCCATTCTGGGGCCCCAGCTATGTAGGGGGAAGAAGAGTGGCTACCTGAGCAGCAGGTAGAAACACACATGCCCTGAAGGCTTAGGCTCAGAATTTAAGCGCTGCCATTTCCACCCACATTCCTCAGGCCAAAGCCAGTCATCTGGCAAATCCCAACATCAATGGGACATCCAGGGTATGAAGATCAGGGTGAGGAGGAAATGAACAGACATTGAACATTAATCATATCTCTCACAGCTCCCATTAATTGAGGGAATGTATTGCTCCTGGCCCTGCATCAAGCACTTTCTAAATATTATCGAATAGAATCTTCACAAGAACCCAATGTAGTCTGTGTAATGACCTCCATTTCACAGACCAAGAAGCTGAGTGTCAGGGAGGTTAAACACCTTGGTGGGCGCCACACACACTTACTAGTAAGTGGCAGAACACGCTTTGAAAACAGGTCACCTGTGCACTTCCCCACGATGTGACCCCGATTGTCCCTCTCTTTCACACCCAGACGTCTTTGCCTCGCTTCAGAAGCTCACTATAATGTTGAGCCTTAGAAATGTGTCAGTTGATCTCCATCTGTGTGTTAGATGGTCAGAGTCATGGTCAAGCCCTGTAGGTCAAACCCCTATGGTTACAAGACACAAAGGAATAGAGGAGAGAGGCAAGTGGGACTACAGGGGAACGCGGGCTCTTCCGTGGCAGCAGAGCCATTCCATATGTTTCTAGACTGAAATGATTAAAAAAAATGAAAATGTAACTGTGCCGAAATAACATTGTGCATCTATCGAGTGACACGGTAGCTGTTTCACATTACAGCTTAGCCTTTGAGTTAGAACATAAATAAGAGCGAACTCTTTCTCTTGAAACACAGAGATTGTTGGAATAACAAGCTGATTTGCATTCAGTTAGAGCAGACACAGGGCCTTGACAGTAAGTCAAATTGCCCCTCTCCCTCTCGCCTTTGTACTAGCACAGATTCCCAACCAGCAAGGGCAAGACCTGGCAGTAACATTGACCATGAAGGGATATGTGATGAATTAGGTCCGGAGTCAGAAGTCATTGATCCCTCTGATGCACTTCTGATAGAGAGGTCGCCTAGTCTTCCTATCGGACTTTGTGGTGCCCTAAATCCTGATGCGGGGTTTCTGGTTTGATCCTCACTGTGAGTCGCTATTCTGACAATTTCCTGCTTCCCCCAGACCAGTGGTCGGCAAACTGCAGCTCGTGAGCCACATGCAGCTCTTTGGCCCCTTGAGTGTGGCCTTAGGAGTACCCTAATTAAGTGAATAACAATGTACCTATCTATATAGTTTAAGTTTAAACAAGTTGGCTCTCAAAAGAAATTTCAATCATTGTACTGTTTTGTTTTTGTTTGTTTTTTAATTTTTTATTACAAAGGGTATTACATATGTGTCCATTTTCCCCCCCACCCTAGACAGTCCCCTAGCCTCCCCTATCCCCCAGTGTCTTATGTCCATTGGTTATGCTTATATGCATGCATACAAGTCCTTTGGTTGATCTCTTACCCCGCTACCTCCCGCCCCCCAACCCTCCCCGGCCTTCCCGCTGCAGTTTGACAATCTGTTAGAGGCAGCTCTGCCTCTGTATCTATTATTGTTCAAAAGTTTATAATGGTCTCAATTATCCATGAATAAGTGAGATCATGTGGTATTTTTCCTTCATTGACTGGCTTATTTCACTTAGCATAATGCTCTCCAGTTCCATCCATGCCGTTGCAAATGGTAAGAGTTCCTTCCTTTTTAGAGCAGCATAGTATTCCATAGTGTAGATGTACCACAGTTTTCTAATCCATTCATCTACTGATGGGCACTTAGGCTGTTTCCAGATCTTAGCTATGGTGAATTGTGCTGCTATGAACATATGGGTGCATATATCCTTTCTGATTGGTGTTTCTGGTTTCTTGGGATATATTCCTAGAAGTGGGATCACAGGGTCAAATGGGAGTTCCATTTGTAGTTGTTTGAGGAAACTCCATACTGTCTTCCATAGTGGCTGCACCAGTCTGCATTCCCACCAGCAGTGCACAAGTGTTCCTTTTTCTCCACATCCTCTCCAGCACTTGTCGTTTGTTGATTTGTTGATGATAGCCAGTCTGACAGGTGTGAGATGGTATCTCATTGTTGTTTTGATTTGCATCTCTCAGATGATTAGTGACTTTGAGCATGTTTTCATATGTATCTTGGCTTTCTGAATGTCCTCTTTTGAAAGGTGTCTATTTAGGTCCTTTGCCCATTTTTTGATTGGATTGTTTATCTTCCTTTTGTTAAGTTGTATGAGTTCCCTATAAATTTTGGAGACTGTTGATATTTGGCTCTGTTGACTAATGAGTCTGCCAACCATTGTCCCAGACTATCTCTTGAGACAGAGGAAGTACCCTGATCTGGCAAAGACTTTTCCTTAGAAGTAAAGGCGTGGACTTGAATCTGTTGCATTCTCTCCACTAATCACAGCCCCAGAAGGTTCTTCAAGGACCTGCTGTGAGGCCTGATTGTACCATCCACCAAACAAGATTGAAATGTCACTGTGCCTTAACGGAGGACCCATGTTGCCAGATCTTTGAAAGTTCCAAAAGATATTTTTATGTAAATGGATTTTATGTAAACTCTCCCAGCTTGTACTTTGATTACAAGGGAAATCCAGGAGTAGCTTCAGACCCTCAATTAGCCACCGTCAGAGGTAAGTGGGGAAAGGGTCTCTCCTAAGGCCAGGCTTGCCGACATCAGCATCACCTTTAGGGATGTAGCATGAGTGCCGCCCCCTCCATCGCTAACCTGGAGCTCAGGAAAGAACCACAGTCTAGTCCAGGGGCCAGCAAACTGTGGCTGACGGGCCAGATCTGGCTCACTGCCTGCTTTTATAAATAAGATTTTATTGAAACACAGCCATGCTCGCTTGTTTATGTATTGTCTACGGCTGCTTTTATACTATAACAGCAAAGTTAAGGAGTTGTGACAGAGACCATATGGACTAAAAAGCCTAAAATATGTACAATCTGGCCCTTTTGCAGATTAAAGTTTGCCAATCCCGGTTCAGTCCTTTGGGCACCCAGAGATATTGGTTCAGGTCTGAGCTGAGAATTCTCTTCTGCATACCTCACTGTCTCTCAGTTCTCAGGGAAATACTCTATCTTGTCATTGGGGTGGAGGTGTCACAAATGAATGTGTTTAAAGCCTAGGTATTATATTGGTTTTAAGATATTTATATCTTATATGCGTTTATATATTCTTGGACAATTCTGCCACCCAGAGGTGGAGTCTACAGCCCCTCCTCTTGAACATGGCAGGCTTGTAACTCATAGACAACTCACAGACTGTGGCAGATGTAACTCTATGCGATTTCTGAAGCTACACGTGAGAAAAATACAGTCTAGTTTCCATCTTGTATCCTGCAACACTTATGTGTATTGGAGTCTGGAGCCACCATTTTCGGAGTTTCATTGACTGGCGGCCACCACACTGTGAAGAATCTCAAGGCCCATGGAGAGGCCATTGAGCAGGTTCTCAAATCAATCATCCCGGCTGAGTTTCCAGCAGCCAGCGTCACCTGCCAGCCATGGGGGTAAGTGATCTTGTACAGCCAGCCCAGGTAAGCCTTTAAATCACTATAGCAACTGCCAACATCTGACTGCAATTTCATGAGAATCCCCGGCTGGGCCCTGCCTGAATTCTTGACTCACAGATCAGGAGGAAACTTAAATGGCTCAGGGTTATTTTATTATGACAAGAAACTAACATGAAAGTTAGCATCTTAACCTTTCTTAAGCATACATTTTATATTGTTGCAACAAATCTCTAGAACTTTTTCATCTTGGAAAACTAAAACTCCACCCATTAAATACCAATTCCCCCTCTTCCAGCCCTTGGCAACCACCTTTCTACTTCCCATCTCTAAGATTTTTGAAGTCTGTAGGTACTACATGTTAGTGGAATCATTCAGGATTTGTCCTTTTGCGATTGGCTAATTTCACTTAGCATAATGTCCCTGAGGCTTATTTATGTTGTAACATGTATCAAAACTTCCTTATTTTTTTCATGCTGCATAATATCCCACTGTATATACATACTGCACTTTCTTTATCCATTCATTTGTCTATAGATATTTGTGTTGCCTCCACCTCTTGGATCTTGTGAGTAATGCTGTAATAGACACAAGGATGCAAATATTCAAGATCCTGCATTAAATCCTTTTGGGTATCTGCTCAGAAGTGGAATTGCCAGATAATCTGGAAATTCAATTTTTAATTTTTTGAGGAACGTTTTTCATAAAGGTTGTACCATTTTACATTCCCACCAGCAGTGCACAGAGTTCCAATTTCACCATATCCTCACCAGCACTTATTATTTTCTGTGTTTTTTATATATATATTGTCCATCCTCATGTGTGTGAGGTGATATCTCATTGTGGTTTTGATTTGCATTTCTCTCATGAGTAGTGATGTTGAGTATCTTTTCATATGCTATAGGCCATTTATATAGCTTCTTTGGAAAAGTGTCTATTCAAATTCTTTGCTCATTTTTTTAAAAAATATATTTTATTTATTTTTTACAGAGAGGAAGGGAGAGAGATAGAGAGTTAGGAACATCGATGAGAGAGAAACATCGATCAGCTGCCTCCTGCACGTCTCCTACTGGGGATGTGCCCGCAACCCAGGTACATGCCCTTGACCGGAATCGAACCTGGGACCTTTCAGTCCGCAGGCCGACGCTCTATCCACTGAGCCAAACCGGTTCCGGCTCTTTGCTCATTTTTAATTGGATTTCATGTTATTGTTATTGAATTATGGAAGTTCATTATATATTTTAAATTGTGGGTTTAAGCCTTTAAGTTTGTACCTGGAAATGGGATTCTTCCATTAAAAACATGGTAAGGGCTTAATGACTGAATGAAAAGTGGAAGCGTGAAAAACCTTGAGACTTAGCAAAAGCCCAAAAGGCATCAGACAGAGTGTTAATGAAAGTTAAAAGGGCCTCAAGGAGGCTATAGGTAAGAGCTTACAGGAAAGTAAGGAAAACGTCATTAAAAGCTGATAGAAAGGAGACCATAGTTTTGTGGTGACATAAAATGTAGCAAAACTCTCCTCCTCAGTAATGTGCATAATGAGAAATGCACTAAGAACTCAGTCATCTTGCTAAGATGTTTCTTCACAGCTGCTGAAGGTCCCATCTGTCTCCACCTGAAACCTATAGAAAACTCAAAATTGAAGGAAATGAACTAGAGAGTGAACTGTTCCATTTTCAAGTAGGATTTAGAAGAATTATAAAGAAGCCAAGGTATTTTAGGTTCAAAAATAAAACTATTTCCAACGTTCAATCTCTCCAACAAAAGATTCTCAATGTAAGAAATGGCCTCAGGGCGAGAATCAAATCCAGGGTGGAATTGTAAGATCATTTCTTATAATTGTAAGATATCAGAAAGGTCAAAGACAGTGTATCCTAGACCCTTCCAAACAGACAATAAACCACCCAAGGATCTTAAGAAGATGTCTCGCAGACCTTAAACAATGAGACTTTCAAAAACCAGAGGAGCATTTTCCCACAGCAGCCTCACCGGAAGCCCAAGGTAGAGAAGAGTTTATGTCAAACACATGTGTCAGGGTGACTTTTGTCTGGTGAATGCATTCTAAATTTATAGAGAGAATCTCTTCAAGTCTCTAAAGGAATTGTGTCAGATATAACTGCAAGGGACAGTGAGAGTACAAAATGAAAAGAGACCTTTGGACTCCCAAAGTTTTATAGGAAGGAATCAGGCTGGGCAGGTGCCTCAATTACAACATGGGCCACTTCTCAGAGGGAAGAGAAAATTATCCTGAGAAAGAAAAACAAAGCTGGAGGCATTTCAAACTATAATAAAAAAAACTATAAAATAATCAAAATAGCATGGTACTGGCATAAAAACAGACACATAGACCAATGTAACAGAATCAAGAGCCCAGAAATAAACCCATGTATATACATCAATTAAATTTGACAGGGGAACCAAGAATACTCAATGGAAAAAGACAGTCTCTTCAATAAATAGTGTTGGGAAAACTGGACAGTCACATGCAAAAGAATGAAATTGGATCCCAATCTTATACTGCTCACAAAAATTAATTTGAAATGCACAAAGAGTTAAATATAAAGCTTGAAGCCATAAGACGCCTAGAAGAAAACAGCGGGGGAAATCCTTGACATTGGCCTTGGCAATGATTTTTATGGATATGACACCAAAGCACAAGCAACAAAGGAAAAGATCAGCAAGGGGATTACATCAAACTAAAAAGAAAGTATTTGCAGACCATCTACCTGGTAATGGCTTAATATTCAAAATATATAAGAAACTTATACAACTCAATAGCAAAAAAAAAAAAAATGACTCAATTAATACCAGTTAAAAGGCCTGAATAGACATTTTTTCAGAGAACAAATATGAATGGCCAACAGGTACATAAAAAGGTAGCCAACATCATTAATTATCAAGGAAATGCAAAACAATCTCATAATGAGATAATACATCACACTTGCTAAGGTGGCTATCATCAAAAATACAAGAGATAACAACTGCTTGTGAGGGGGCAGAGAAAAGAGAATCCTTGTGCACTGCTGATGGGAATGTAAATTGGTGCAGCCACTATGGAAAACAGCATGAAGGTTCCTCAAAAAATTAAAAATAGAACTATCATATGATCCAGCAATTCCACTTCTGGGTACATATCCAAAGGAAATAAAATTACTATGTTGAAGAGATACCTGCAATTCATGTTCATTGCAGCGTTATTCACAGTAGCCAAGACATGGAAACCACCTAAGTATTATAAAATTGAATATTACTCAGTCATAACAAAAAAGGAAAGTCTGCATTTGTGACAACATGGATGATCATTGAGGGTACATCTTATGTGAAATAAGTCAGACAGAGAAAGGCAAATGACTTCACTTACATGTGAAATCTAAAAGAAGCTGACCTCATAGAAGCAGAGATCAGATTGGTGGTTGACAGGAGTGAGGGGCTGAGGAGGATAATGGGTGAAAGTGGTCAAAGGGTGCAACTTCCAGTTTTAAAATTAATAAGCTCTGGGGATGTAACAGATAGCATGGTGACTATACTTAACAATACTATTTTGTATATTTGAAGGTTGCAGAGAGTAGATCTTAAAAGTTATCCACACACACACACACACACACACACACACATTGTAACTATGAGAGGTGATGGGTGTATTTCACCTTATTGCAGTAATCGCCCCACAA
This sequence comes from Myotis davidii, assembly GCF_000327345.1. NCBI lineage: Eukaryota > Metazoa > Chordata > Mammalia > Chiroptera > Vespertilionidae > Myotis > Myotis davidii. Next base: position 31,633 of record NW_006291402.1, on the reverse strand, counting down.
ATATATGTCTTAAATTATTATATTTGAAACATTAATCTTACACAGTGTTATAGCTCAATTATATTTCAATAAAATTGGGGAACCAGAAGCCAAGAGGATGAAGACAAGAGCTATGGAGAACAGCTCTCAAGGTATAAGGCCGAGTGCTAACCAAGGAACTGACGTTTGCCTGGCTAGATTTCAGAACTGCTATGGACCAGCAATGGACATGTATTTCTCTCCCCCACATACCATGCTAAACAGGAGTGTCTATGGCAGGCTTCTGCCCTTAGACCATCACTGTGTGTTAGGTGTGAGAAGGAACAGGTGCTTTGTCTCTCCAAGTCTTTAGGTGGACAGGGAGTATGCTCAAGGAGCCACACAGGAGCCTCGCCCACACCTCAACCTGAGTTGGAGAATGTAATCTTAGAATCTGAATTTGATGACAACTCAAGCTAAACTCTCATCTAACAGACGGCACCAACTTCCAGCCATTTGGGGGAGCCAACTTTGGGCAACACAAACCATTATGAAAAACAACAAGAATACTTGAAAGGGGCCAAATACAAATTATAGTGAAGGAAATAGTCACTGAAACTAAAGTATCAATGATGAATTAAAATGGAGATTAATGAGCTAATACTAGACACATTTTTTAAAACTTGAAAGCAAGTTTTTCTTGCCACTGAGACACCACCTAACAATGAAAATAGTATCACACAACTTTCCTTGATGCCTGAAGGTCAATTGAAAGCTGACCTCACTACCCATCTCACCTGTATCACATGCTTAGATTGACCAATGCGTAAGTGACCCTGATGCCACTTTAGTGTTCACTTTTAAAAATGACTCAACAGAGAAACTGTTAGTGTCTTTACATCATGAGCTGGAGAACAACATTTGGCCACCATTGGAGCAGCAGTGTCTTAGTCAGTCGTGTTCAGCCACACTCTGATCCCAAACTCAGTAGCTGAGTGACAGAGAGGACAGTAGAGGAAAAAACTGTCAGGCTGCCAAGGCTACCCCAAGCTGGACTCTATCTTAAAGACTTGTAAACATTCCTTTTATAACAACAACCCTCTTAGTCCAAAGCAGTGATTCCTGGTCTTTACTCTCTGGCAGGAAGATAAAGTTGTTAGTTTTGCATTAGCAAACCCACAAGATAAAAACCAAGCCCTTCTTCCCTGGAGAAGAAGGAAGCAAAGAGCAGAAACTAAGATCTGGACCTAATTAGCAACCAGGTCACAAACAGAGTAGGTTGCTGTTGTTGGGTTTTACCCATTCTAGTTCTAGTAGTCATTTCCAGATTAGAGGTGATTAAAAGGCTTCGAATTAAAGGCATCTTCACCCCTGAGTCTGTGTTGGGTTTCATGTTGCTGACCGTTCACTCACTAGCTGACAAAAAGTTTCTGGGACAATGTGGAAAGATCTGAACAGAAATAAAGTCACAGAAAGAAGGAAGGACTACGGAGAGGGACATTTGAGGCCACTCTAAGTAACAAGACTATAAGTAGGGAGCCTGCTGGGGAACTCGTTAATTCCAGCAGTATTTTGCCAATCCCATTGCCTGCAATGAGTCTGCTTCCCCAGGAGAAATACAGGATGAGCATCTGGCTGGCTGCTGGGAGCACAAGCAGAGCCCTGAACAGCCAGGGGGACCTGGCGCTGGAAATCCCATTGTTAGTGAAGAGCACCGTCAACTGTGCAAGTCTGCTAGGGACGGACAGTTCTCTGAAACCTAAACACCTTGGCATTTGCACCGCTGAGACCCAGGGCATCGCGAGCAAGCCAAGCAGTGCGCCTGAGTGTCAGACGCCACAGCTCAGGCACCACAGGCTCAGGGGAGCCGACCCGGCACAGCAAACAGCAATGCGGACACGCACATGGTTTGACTCAGTAGAAAGCTCCCTGCAGGTGATGCAGAGTTCAGTAACACAGCAGTGATGGCAGGGCAGGGAACACAGAAGCAGAGGCAGGGCACAGAGGAACTTTTAGTGAAGGTGTTAAATGACCCAGTGAATTAACGGGGGGGAGGAACATGGAGATAAGGGGAGAAAAGCACAAGAAGGAAGAGAAAAACGAAAGAAGGAGGAAAACAGAGATGTGGTTCATCACGGAGAAGTGATGGAAATGAGAAACTCTTTTTTTCCAATTGTTTACATCTCTGAGTCTGCCATAAATTCAATACAGGAATAGCTCCCCCCTCTTCTTCTTCTTCTTCTTCTTCTTCTTCTTCTTCTTCTTCTTCTTCTTCTTCTTCTTCCTCTCTCTCTCTCTCTCTCTCTCTCTCTCTCTCTCTCTCTCTCTCGTTGAGAGCCTTAATTCTCACCCCACTTCTCCATCACTATACTGATGACTTGGCCTCCAAATGCTTCCATCCCATCTTGGGCATCTATTGCCTAAATCATTATCTAGCAGCTTTATAATGCCATGTCTCTCTTTTGCTGCCATTGTCATGAGAGCCAAACAGAAAGTAAATTGTATCATGTCCTGGATTGAAATTCTCTGGTGGCTCCCAATCACCTGTAGGACAAAGTGGTGGACTGAGAGTGGAGAGCGAGGCAAAGCGAACATCCAGCTCAGAAGCCAGGCTCTGCTGCCGGGGCCCAGCTCTCAGAAGTCAGGTGTCGGGAAGAGACAGGAGCGGCTGGCATGCAGGGTGTGGCATATTACTCTTCCAGGGTGAGCAAGCACCCATCTGGTGAAATAGAAAATCTCTTCAGGAACCGATGGTTGGGTGGATAGATTAGCTTTGCTTTCCATTAGTGGGAAGAGAATGCTGTGATTAGGAAGCTCAGTGTATGTGTTAACAGTCAGGCATTAAACATCTGGAAATTCAAATCTGTTGCAGGGTGGCCACAGGGAGGGAAGAGAATGTGTTTAAATGACAAGGGAATTCTGCCCACCACGCACTCCACATGATTATGTGTGCAAGTGAACATGAGCTGGTGGCAGTGATCCACGGTCCCCCATCCATCTCAGTGCCCTAGAGCCTCTCAGAGTGAAGGCATTTGCCACACTGCGTGTGATTTTGGTGTGTGTAAATGCAGTCACACACCCTTTATTACATACTTTAGATTACTGTATATGTTAATATTTATGCATATGTGCAGGTCTGTACACAGAAAATCATGTGTACTATTCTTTAAAGCGATTTAAGAAATGTTCAAGGGTTTTAGTTCTTTTTTTTTTAATATATTTTATTGATTTTTTACAGAGAGGAAGGGAGAGAGATAGAGAGTCAGAAACATCAATCAGCTGCCTCCTGCACATCCCCCACTGGGGATGTGCCCGCAACCCAGGTACATGCCCTTGACCGGAATCGAACCTGGGACCTTTCAGTCCGCAGGCCGACGCTCTATCCACTGAGCCAAACCGGTTTCGGTGGGTTTTAGTTCTTTAGAGCTGTCATCAGTACTTTTGAAAATCATCAAGCCTCGTGAAAAATGTTTTTGAGAATGAACTGCCTGTTTGTATGTATTGTTTCTTGCTCATTGCATAAACTATGGTCTAGGGAAATACCTTAACGCCCTGGCAGGAATTAGCAAAGGCAGCTGTGGAGAGTCCACTATGGAAATGAGTAGAGAATGAAAGGAGATCTGTTAGTAGAATACGAGTTAAAGTCCTCAAAAAACCTTAGTAACTTGCTAACTTTTGTTTCTGAATATAAACATTTTGTATGTTTAGTAATTCCCTTCGGAGGTCACTATAAGTAGCCCTTAATCACACAAGAAATAAAAGTCTATTTAGCCTGGCTGATGTCATTCAGTGGTTGAGCATCAACCTATGAACTAGGAGCTCATGGTTCAGTCCCCAGTGAGGGCAATGCCTGGGTAGTGGGCTCAATCCCCACTGTGGGATTGACAGGAACAGAGAGCAGCAAAGAATTGTCAGTAACCACCAGAGGCTCGCCCCATGACAGCGATCAGCACCCCGCCTTGGTCTGGCACCCCTGCTCACCTGCTCCACCATCCTGCCACGGCCGATGCTGCCATGTTCCATGCTGTGCTGTCTGCTGCTGATGCCTTCCATGTTCCACACGCATGGTCAGTGCACGTCATAGCGACTGGTTGCTTTTCTTATGAGAACACTTAAGATGCACTCTCAGAAACTTTCAGGTACAGTCATGTGCTGCTTAATGACAGGGATGCATTCTGAGAAATGTGTCGTTAGGTGATTTTGCCCTCGTGCGAGCATCATAGAGTGAGTGCACTTACACAGCCCACTACACACCTGGGCTGCGTGATGCAGTCTACTGCTCCCGAGCTACAAGCCCTCACAGCACGTTACTGCACAAAACAGCACAAAACTCAATCAAACACAAGACAAAACGATGCCATCGAGAGATGCGAGAAACATGAACCATAAGAGGCTGCTGCTGCTGTAACGTGGCATGCTGTTCACGACAAGCTTTTCTTTATAAGCAGAAAGAGTACACCCTGCAACCATGATAAAGGTGTGGCAAATACATGAACCAGCACTAGCGCCCTTTATTATCATTATCGCGTACTTTGTATTGTACATGATCTGCACGCCTGGCTGTGCAGTAGGTTTGTTTACACCAGCATCATCACAACACGTGACTAATGCACTGCACCAAGAGGTTCTGACAGCCACGATGTCCCCCAGTACTAGGAATTTTTTGGCTCCATTGCAATCTTACAGAGCCGCTATCGTATATGTGGCCAGTCATTGACTAAAACGCATTATTGGGCATGTGACCATATACAATGCGGTCTTGTTAACTATAACCACCGTACTGCATATCAGCTTCCCAGAACTTACTCATCTTATACCTAGAAGTGTGTACCCTTTGACCAGCATTGCCCAATTTTCCCCACCCTCCTGGCCCTGGCAATAACCATGCTACTCTCCGGTTCTCTGTTTGACTTTATAAATTCCCACTGTAAGTGAGATCATACACATTTGTCTTTCTGTGCCTGGCTTATTTCCCTCGGCGTAGTGTCCTCTAGTTCCACTCATGCTGTTGAAAATGGCACCATTTCTTTCTTTTGTATGACTGAATAATATTCCATTATATATGTATACACAACATTTTCTTTCTCCACTCAGCCATTGATGGATACTTAGGGCTTATTACTCACCCACTTATGTGGGGGCTCTGCTCCCTGTCATCACTGTTGTTTTGTAGGACCCAGGCTGATGGAGCCCCCACAATATCCAGCATTGCAGGTCACGGCGGTGGGAAGGAGGGTCTCACAATAGTGATCAAGTGATTGCATGTGGAGAGACATGTGACTCCACAGCTCACTGGCCAGGACTGGTTACCTGGATCCACTCAACAGGAACAAGAATAGCACCTCACCATGTATCCAGAAGATGAAGAGCCAGAAACTTTGAGTGTTTAGCGTTAGTGGCTGCCATGGCAATATAATGCCCATTCTCAGATCCCGAGAGCAGGTATTGGGATCCGGGAATCCGAACCTAGAGGAAAACTGGGCTCTTCAGATGGTTGGCCAGCAAATCCAGGGAGGAAAATGGAGCAGTTAGGCCACTGGAACTGTGCCAGGTCATCAGGACAGCATCTTCTCAAAGACTGAGAATGTGGCCAGGGATGCCGCCTGCCATTGTGTCGCTGCCCGGGAGGTGTAGTTAACAAACATGTTTTATCATGGAAACCTTTGGAAAACAATTTTGGAGAATACACCACCAATGCATCTATAAATTAAATATGTGTACTACTATGCTATATATTATGTGCGTTACTAAGCACGCAAAATAGACATTTGAAGGATGATGTAACAATATATGCCTTAATGTGTTTCTCATCCAATATATCATCTCACACCCTCCCTGGGATGTCTGGACTCCACTCGGGCGGCATTCCCATAAAGGACCAAGAGGCAAAAGGCACATGTTTAGGGGTAAGAGACAATAAGGAAAGGGTATGTGTTTATATGAAGTTATCTGTAATCCCAGATATAACCCAAAATCATAATTGTTCATGTCGTGGTACATCACCTTTTCCTCTGCACCGCTGCCCACATACAGGAGTACCTTTAGGAAGAAAGTATAATGGGCAAACTGCTTTGTAATCCTCTTTCCCCATAGGACACATTGTGAATAATATTTTGCATATTCTTCTAAAACATTTTTGTAACTTTTATCTTTTTATTTCATTTTAATGGTAGCATATGCTCATTGTGAAATCTTATTAAATGTGTACAAGCAAGGAGAAAAATATTTAAAAATTATTCATTTCCAGTACCC
>NW_006291402.1:11625-25035 GCF_000327345.1 Myotis davidii | reverse complement strand
ATTTTTCAGAAATGTTGAGCTAAGTCGCACTCCACTGTGAAAACACAGCACCCATCTCCGCAAGCCATCCAGGACTGGGATTGTCAGTAAAGTAGTAAGTAGATACATAAATAACTGGCCTTCCGATTTCAAAGGCAACTAATGTTTATTATAGAGAATGTAAAACCAATGTGAGAAAAAAGGGAGATAAATCACCCGTAATCTCACAACTTAAAGGTAACCACCATCAACATGGGAGGAAGTAAAAGCAATGCGCTCTACCCATGGTCTCACCTTCCAACTTCAGTTACCCGTGGTCAACCATAGTCCAAAAATTATTAAATGGAAAATTCCAGAAATGAATAATCAATAGGTTCTGAGTAACGTGATGAAACCTCCAGCTGTCCCGCTCCGTCCCACCCTAGACGTGATCACCCCTTCGTCCTGCATGTCCACGCTGGTGTGCTCCCCGCCCAGTAGCCAGCTCAGTTATCAGATCCACTGTCACCATGTAACGTGATGAAACCTCCAGCTGTCCCGCTCCATCCCACCCTAGACATGATCACCCCTTTTTCCTGCATGTCCACGCTGTGTGTGCTCCCCGCCCAGTAGCCGGCTCAGTTATCAGATCTGCTGTCGCCGTATCTCAGTGCTTGTGTCCAAATGGCCCTTGTTTCACTTGATAACGCCACATTCCCACTCAACCCAGTGTGCTGTTATCATTGCTCTATTTTATTATTAGTTATTGTTGTTAATCCCTCACTGTGCCTAGTTTATTGATTAAACTTTACCAGAGATAATGTAGATATAGGAAAAACATAGTCTATAGGGCTCAGTACTATCCATGCTTTCAGGCATCTGCTAGTAAAAACATACAATTGAAGTAAATATTTAATATCACTAATAATCAAAGAATTTTTCACTGAAATAATAGTGAAGACCATCTTTCACCTATAAAATTGGTAAATATTCAAGAATGGTAACACCCCGAGTTTGCAAGACTATGATCAAGCATGTGTTGCCCAGTGGTTGGGGATGCAAAGCTCCTGCCACAATACTAGAGTACAACTTGGCAAATATCAAGAATTTTTAAAGATCATTTAACTTAGTATTTTCATTTCAAGAAAACTCAGCTAAAGAAATAATCAGAAGTATGCAGAGAGATTTTTGCACAAGTGCGTTCTTTGCTAAGTCATTGGTAGGGGGAGAATAATAGGCACATTTTAAAGCTGCTTAAATACATATGATGCACCCCCACTCGGGAATACTAGGTACTTGTTAAAAATCATGTTGCAAAAGAAAAGTTAATAATGAGGAAATGCTTGCAATATAGTGACAGCAATGCAGGTGAGGGACTGACTCCAGGAAACACGCAAAGTGGCAGCCACCTTCAACGAGCTCACCTGCGGCTGCTGGAGGGAACAGTGCGACACGGGACACCGTTTGGGATTCTGGAGCCTGAGGGGTGGGCTGGCGAAGGCCCATGTGCACAGAAAGGGACAGGAACAGAGAGCAGCCCGGGGAACCACAGAGATTATGCCTTAAACTCTCCATCACTCTGAAAATTCTCTCTAAGCTCAGGGAATCTTCCACAGTGAGTGCCTCCTCCCCAAGCTAGAAACTTTGAGAACTCATTTTCCCAGCCTCCCTTGCAACTGCAACACAGTCATATGACCTGGGCTCTGCCAATCATAGTGGTCACCTGGGATTTTTGTTTGGACAGGCACAGCCTGAGGAAGCCATTCTGCTGGCAGCTGCTTTCTGAAGAGACTGCCTAGGGAGGCATGACAAGCAGGCTGCAGCCGCACACCGCGCTTGAGGTGCATGAACTTGGCTCCTGGCTGTGTAGTGTCCAAGTTTGACTTGGGCGTCCTGCAGACAAACTGCGGAGCTACCTGAGGCTCTGCTAAGAACATCCTTTCTCTCTAGCTAAGGTGAGCTAGTTCCGTTGTTTGCCACCACGCACCTTGTCCGATCCGGGCTCGGTGGGGCTGCAGTGCCTGCTAGGTGCTCAGTGCTCGGCAGACACTTGTCCCATTCAGCCCTCCTCTGTGCACCTCTCCTGGGTCCGAAAGTGGAGCTGAGACTGGACCTCCAGATCTGTGAGAACCCAAAACCCATCTCTACCCATGATTCAGTCTCTACTCCTTGGGACCCTCTGTCTTCTATCGATAGTGAGAGATGTGGACTAGAGAGATCTCTGAGTTTCTTTCCATTCTCGGATGTAGCTGGTTCTCTGTCCTGGAGGGTTCCACCCTGTTGCCGCAGGAATTGAGGAAAGCCCTGCTGGGCATCTGACCAGGTGGCCATCCGCCCAGCCCCTAAGCTGCTGGTGTAATGACACAGGCTGGCGGCTGCCGGTGACCAGGGCGTGGACCGCATGGCCACCAGTGTGGCCGGGACTGGACAGGCCCTAGGACTGCTGCCGGGAGCCCCAGCTCAGGCTCCCAGGAGGAAGCTGCTGCACACCCGGCCGCCCCACCACTGGCAGCCTTGTCCTCGCGAACGCTTCTCCGTGGGCTCCCAAGGGCTCTGACCAGACGGGAAGTCGTGGGCTCCGATGGACACGTGCAGGGCCGCAGGGGAGGCCACGTCCCTCCCAGCTGTCACTGGCCGGCTGGCTGCAGCCCCAGGAGCGCCTCCTCCATCCCCAAAGAACCAGGACAGAGGGCCGGCCAGGGCTTGGGCGAGGAGACGCCTGCGCGGGGCTGCGGGCTCGGGGAGGAGCGGAGGTCTGAGGGTCCTGCATGTGAATAGTTTCTTATTCTGAACACGCTCTTTCTCACTTTGTCTCGCAGCCGCCACGTGAGGAAGTGGGCGGTTATTATTACCCCGTTTTACAGACAGGGAGGCGGGAGGCGGCGACTGGCTTCCAAGCCCAGACTCGGCCGGTAGGCAGCAGGCGGTCACCCCGGTGCAGGGTCCAGTGCAGGTGGCCGGGAGCAGCCATGACAGCAGCCGGCTGCCCTGTGCAGAGGTGCTGGGCATGTCCGTAGGGTCTGAGGCTACAGGGTGTTTGGTCTCTCAGACTCATTTTGGAAAAAATCTAAAGCTCCGGCTTTCCTCCATTGCAGTGGAGGGCAGTTTACAGACCAGAGCCAGGCAAACAGCAAACGCTGAAGGGCCTGGCTACCTGTTCAGAGCCACCGCCCCCCGCTTCCTCCTGCCACCCCACCATTTCCGGGCTGCATGCCCTGCTGTCCACACCGGCAGGAGCAGCGGGCTGACCTGGGGCCACCGCAGGAAAGGCATGTGCAGGGAGGAAGCCCGGGCTGAGGACCCCGAAGTGTTCAGTTTCATCCTCACCTTCGTGGCAGCTGTGGTGGTGAGTGTCTTTTTTTGCATCTCCCACACCCCTTTGCCCCCCAAGAATAGTCAGTCCATTCCCTCTGAGTGTCTGGCTTTTACAGAGCACTTCGCCCGCGCGCAGGGGAAGCCCCAGAGGCGGGTGGGTCTCCCCTGACCGGTGAGTTACTGCGGACGATCCCCTGAGCAGCTTTCCCCGTTTGGATTGTGAGCAAACCCACAGCCCCACCACAGGCCACAGGCCGGGCAGCCTGGGTCCCTGCCCCGCACACTCGGGGCGCCGGGCTGCCCGCCCACTGGGTTGCCTCACTCGTGTGTGCCAGTGCCCGGCCGAGGCCTGAAGAGGCCCCAGAGTTCCAGGAGCCTCCTTCCCTCCCATGACCGCCCCACGAGCATTCCCCTGGGAAGTGGCTGATCAGGAAAGAACGAGGACCCTGGAGAGTCGGGGACCCAGCCAGCATCCTGGTGCGCAAAGTCCGGGGTCCCACTCAGCCCAGCGCTGGCAGCCCAGCTGCAGCGACTGAGCAGAATAACTGTGGGGACCCCACGCTTTCGCCTCGGAGGAGTTTGTTACGGGAAGTGTCACTGCTGGGGTCCCCTGGCTCCGTTGCCTTCGCCAGAAACAGTGACCACACATTATGGGGCCTATTGGGGTTTTTTAAAGAACTCTTGATTGTTTGTAGGTGGCAGGTAGAAACTTGTCTACAATATAAGAAACAAGAAATGTCCCATTTCTTTATCCTTCTTAAAGCAAAGTAGTTATAGGTCTGAGTTTCTGAGTGCTAAAGGGGCCACATGACCAACATCACTCAGGACAGCATTCTCCCCCAATACCTGGTCGCATCTGAAACCCTAGGGCATTTATCTGCCACCCTTTGGCCTGCACCTTCCCTGCCGGGAAGGCCACCAGGCTCTGCGGCCGTGGGCAAGCTCGGGAATTACAGGGGACGCGGCAGCTTTGGCCGGTCACTGCTGGGCATCACCAGCTGCACCGCTGGAAAGCCTATAGTTGACATTGAGTCTGAAAGTGAGAACAGTTTGATGACCATGTCCTTCAGAGAGCTGGCACGGGGTCTCCATGATGTCAGGAATACAAAGGCCACTCACGGTTCTCCACTCACTCGAGACTCCTTCCCTGCCTCACAGAAATCCTATACGTGTTGGTGTGTCTGTAGGTCCTGCGCGTCTCTCGTTAAGTGCATTGCTAAGGTCTTTAGAGGTTGCCATTGCCAAAGGGAAATGTCAGGTTCCTTTGTGTGTGAGGGAAGTTGTTCATGATAAAATTGAGATACTATCTGTGCTTCACATGTTGTAGAGTTCTCCGTCAGCCCTACCTGCCTTAGTAGCCTTATTTCTCATTCTTCCCGGTGACCACAGGGCTGTGTTCCATGCATGTCAAATGCGTGAATATTCTATTTTCTTGCTCCACACTTTTATAGACGCCTTTCTCTCTGCTTGGAACATGCATCTGGCACTTCGGTGTCTACATTAACAACACCTCTGCTGGACAGGGCAGGACCAAGGTGAGGCCAGCGAAGCCCTCACTCTCAGGGTCACACGAGTGCCTCCTTAAATGCTGTGCCCTGGGGACCTCATTCGCCCTCCCCCGCCCCCACCTTGCCCTTTATCACCTCCCTGACTGGCCCCAGTCCTCCCCCAAGAAGAGCTCCTTCATGCAAACCCTAAAGCTGCACTCGCTGTCCTTCCAGCACTAGCCTGCATTTTCTCAGGGTGCAGCGCGGGCACCCCGCCTGGCCCAGCACGCCCAAGGAATACCAGTAAAGTAACCACCAACATCTCTGAGCACTTGCTTTGTGCGAGGCATGGGTTCTGCTTAGTCACGACAGCCTATATGGGTATCATTACCCCAGTTTTATGGATGAAGAACAGACTAAAGGCAGTTAGATGCACTGCAGACTCACACCATGGGAAGTGGTACCAGATGGGGTTTGGACCTGGGCCCTTCTGTCAGGCCCTCCCTGTGTGCATCCCTGAGAAACACGGCTCTTCTCAGGCATTAGACCGAATAGGAACCAAGCAGGAAAGGGCATTCTGGTTACGTTCTAAGCATCTCAGACAATCACTGCACAGGGCAGTATGGCTTTGTAAGATGGGGTCCCTGTGGCATACTGTCCTGCTGGGGGACAGTCCTAAATGCTGACTTCTCCTCCAGGCCCCAAACGCCCCAATGTTGGTGGGACAGAGGGTGCTGAGTGCTGGTCCCAATCCAGACTTTAAAAACAGGAAGTCTGGGGAAACCATCCAAATCCTAAAAGAAACCATAGGCAGCAAAATATCAGACATATCTTGTAGCAATATGTTTACTTATACAGCTCCTAGGACAATGGAAACTAAGGAGAAAATACACAAATGGGACTACATCAGAATAAAAAGCTTCTGCACAGCAAAAGAAACCATCAACAAAACAACAAGAGAGCCCACTGCATGGGAGAACATATTTGTCAACGATATCTCTGACAAGGGTTTAATCTCCAATGTTATATCCGATAAGGATTTAATCTACAAAATTTATAGGGAACTCATACAACTTAACAAAAGGAAGATAAACAACCCAATCAAAAAATGGGCAAAAGACCTAAGTAGACACTTCTTGAAAGTGAACATAGAGAAAGCCGAGAGGCATAAGAACAGACTAAAGGCAGTTAGATGGGGTTTGAACCCACTCAAAGTCACCAATCATCTGAGAGATGCAAATAAAAATGACAATGAGGTACCTTCTCACACCTGTCAGAATGGCTATCATCAACAAATCAACAAACGACAAGTGTAAAAAAGAAGGAACTCCTACCATTTGAAACAGCGTGGATGGACCCGGAGAGCACTATGCTAAGCAAAATAAGCCAGTTGGAGAAAGATAAATATCACATGATCTCACTCATTTGTGGAAGATAATGAACAACATAAACTGATGGGGGTGGGGGGACATAGATCCAGAAACATAGAAGCATTGAGCAGACCGTCAAACCTCAGAGGGAAGGCCATGGGGTGGGCGTAGGGGGGATGGGGAGTGGTGGAGAGATCAACCAAAGAACTTGTATCCATGGGTTATGCCCCATGGACACAGACAATAGGCGGGTGCAGGCCTAGAGTGGAGGGTACTACACTGCTGTAAAAAAGAAGGAACTCCTACCTTTTGAAACAGCGTGGATGGACCTGGAGAGCACTATGCTAAGCGAAATAAGCCAGTTGGAGAAAGATAACTATCACATGATCTCACTCATTTGTGGAAGATAATGAACAACATAAACTTATGGGGGGTGGGGGGAGGAATAGATCCAGAGACATAGAAGCATCAAACAGACCGTCAAACCTCAGAGGGAAGGCCGTGGGGGGCCGTGGTGGGGATGGGGAGTGGTGGAGAGATCAACCAAAGAACTTGTATGCATATGGGCATAACCCATGGATACAGACAATAGGGGGGTGCAGGCTTAGAGTGGGGGGAGGGGGCAAGCTGGGAGAGGTCAATGGTGGGGGAAAGGGGACATATGTAATACTTTCAACAATAAAGTATTTAAAAATAAATAAAATACACATTACACAATAAATAAATAATAAAACCAGGAAGCCTGTGCGATGCTTTGGGAGGCGCTGACCAAGGACCGTTGTCACCCAAAGGGATCTGAGCCCCACCTATCACTCGGAGGCAGGGAAGTTCCGCATCGTTGGAACTGGATCATTTTCAGTCAGAGGTTATGGAGACACTGTGTCTCCTCCATCAGCCAGCTGCCCACCCCCCCCCACCCCCCCCCGTTGAGGGGCAAGCTCCAAGGGCTCAGGCATGGCCTCACATCCCATAGTCAGTCCCCAGGCAAGACAGCCACATGGCACCTCCGTGTTCTCTGCCGTTCAGCGTATGAGTGAAAAAACGGGTAGCCAAGTTCTAGGCCGAAAAATACTCTTCTCCCCTGGGCCAGCGGAAATTCGCCCAGGCTAGGAGTCCCCAACACCAAGGCTGTGAACACGTGTGAGCTTGGCTGCGGGGACCAGGACACACTCTCCCTCATGCTGCGGTGCTCACACCTTCTTACCATCTGTGCTCATCAAGCATTCGCTTCCTGGGCCCTGCAGACTCTGGGGAGACTGCCCCCCCTTCCCCGGGAAGTGGTTCCGGGTCAGGGATGGACTCTCCTGCCAGCATCTGTCACCCTCAAACCAACTGCTCTAGAGCTCACCCGGCCACCTCCTTCCACAGGACTCTCCACTCTGGGCTACAATCCCCTCCACTAGTCCCCACAGCCCTTACCAGACAAGGGGGACCCCACTCTGGCCCGAGCCCCTGAAATGATTCATGCTGGCCAACCCTGAACCTGCCCCCGCCTCGCCTTGCCTTGGCCTGCGGACACCACACGGCAATAAAGGTTCTCGCCCAGCTTCCCCACTCCCTCTGCCTCCTGACCAGCCCGTGCTCCCCCGTGCTCCCAACACGGCACCCTCCTCTCGGGAATCTAGCAACAAAGTCTTCAACAACAGCTGTCGCTGATCTGTTATCTGAATAGTAATAAACAGAGCCTGCATTTTAAAACACTTGCCCATGCGCAGGGAGCAAGCCCCCCTCACTTCCAGCTGGTAGTTGCCAGATGAGAACCGACATCACAGACATTCTGAAGATTCCGGAGAAGCCAGAAACCTGGATTCTTTCATCCCCAGAAGTTTCCGTGTTGATAAGTAATTCAGACTTAAAATACTGCGTGTCACGCACGCACCCAAGCATTAGAAAGCCGAGGAAAACAAAAACGGGGGACAGAAGAGCCAGGCCCAGTAGCTCAGCATGTGTAAAGTGGTTTCCCATCCTTATCCCCTGGGCCCGTCCAGGCTCAACAGCTAGTTAGACCTGAGCAACCATCTCCTGATCGTTGCAAAAGGAACTCGTTTTCCAGCGTTCCTACCCTGCCTCTCAGTAAGACATACACTTTACAGGCCAGCAGGTGTCACCACCCTAAAATACAGGGTCGCCCTCCCTCTCTGGGGCACAGGGACATTCCTGCCCGGTTCCGTTCCACTTCGTTTTGTTATGATGTTGCTCGCTGTGCACTGTATTGATTGCACTTATGTAGAGATTAGTGCTACCAATCCATCATATTACAAATGAGGAAACTGCGATTCACAGGGTAACGGGACTTGTCCAACTTAACAGGTGCAGGGCAGAGCCAAGCCTAGAACGATCAAGTCAAGACCACTCCCTGATGTACTTATACCCCTGGATCTATAGTGTACACATGTTTTAGGTCTGGAATTGTTAGGATTCGCACACACATTTTTACAGGAATCTGTGCACAACTGAGATGGCTGGGCAGTTTCTGGAAGCATCTTCTCCCGCCTGATGCCTGAGCTGGAAGCCCACAAAGAGCGCTAAGCTGATCCCACGAGGACAGACGGCAGCCGTGGTGTGTTCCTGTCCTCTCTGGCCTTGGCCGTGTGACCACAGAGAACGAAGGAGCCTCCTTGTGCATGAAGAGCGCAGCCTGGAGTGGGAGAACCCGTGGGAGACCCGGGAAGCCGGGCTCTGCCTGAACAGCCCGTGCAGATCCCCTGCCGTCCCCCAAACCTCTCCATGGCCTGCCCCCCCACCCCCAGTCACTTAGGAAGACCATTATGGTCCCACTGTGAAAACTGCATGTCTGTCCTCAGTTATTAAACTGGAGAAGGCATAGTCTCCGCAGATGAGAAAAACTGCACACTTTGTTTTCATTACTCTCCCACTTAGTTACGATGTGAAATTTTAAACTCAACTTCTCATTTTCCAAATACTGCCTTTTTACCATGGGAATCTTTCAAACTTTATTCACATCTGCATGCTGTTAGTTGACAACAATTATATATCTCCACTCTGTGTGCAATTGCTCCCATCACTTCCTGCCAGTCCATTTAGGCCTCCAATTTCCTTTGCTAAGATTTACTTTCTTTAATTCATCCAGACATTAGATGGATAAATTCTTTGTGGAGTCTGTTTATTGGTTTGCTTTTAATAAAATGCATCCAAGGCCTTGCATATCCGGGAATTATCTTTCTATTGTGTTCAAATTTGAACAAGAATTTTACTTTTGAGTTCAAATTTTTCTCCTCAAAACTTTGTATGTGGAGGGGTCTCCAGGGCAAACTGTAAAGGGAAAAAGCAACTTGGAGAAATGTGTGTATTCCATACTACCATTTACCTGGGAAAAGGGAGATACAAGCACACACGCCCAGCTGGCATGGCTCAGTGTTTGAGCACCAACCTATGAACCAGGAAGTCACGATTCGATTTCCGGTCAGGGCACATGCCCGGGTTGTGGGCTCGATCCCCAGTAGGGGGCATGCAGGAGGCAGCCGATCAATAATTCTCTCTCATTATTGATGTTGCTACTTCCTCTCTCCCTTCCTCTCTGAAATCAATAAAAATATATTTAAAAACCACACACCTGTTTAATTAACACATAGATTTTCATTAATGTATGTCAGATCCCTGTATGTTATGATATGTTCATTTGTGCTAACTGACATGTGCAATTATGTTACCAGAGGCCCAATGCACAAAATTCGTGCAAGAGTAGGCCTTCCTTCCCCCCACTGCCGGTACTGGCTTCCCTCTGGCACCCAGGACCCAGGCTTCCCTCGCAGCACGGGCTTTGTCCGGAAGTACGTTCGGAAGGACGTCCAGTCTAATTAGCACATTATGCTTTTATTTATTATAGATTATATGTTGTGTTGCAAAAAGTAGAGGAAACCTTAACACAAATGAGAAAAGGCCAGAAATATGTTGGAGGAATCAGGGAGGGAAAATAAACGTCTTTGAATAGACCTTGTATTATAGATCTGCCCTGGGAGCTATGCTAATATTTTACATAATCATGAGGCACAAATAAATAAACAAATATGCAATCCCCAGACTTCAAAAGTAAAGGTAAACAAATGAACCACATGTGCACTCACTCGCTGACCCAGTGTCACCCGTGGGGAGTAGTCCACGTGACTCTACACCCAGCTCTGTGGCCGCATCCCACCCCTCAAACCCAGGATCTCAGTTCAGCTTCCCTGTGGGGGGCAGAGTGGAGCCCCACCTCCCCTGAGCCCACCCGCCATGCAAATGGTTCCCCTGAAATCCCTACTTTGATGTCAATGGAATCAAACAGCAGAAACCACTTGGCTTCCCTTTCATTCTCCAGACCACTGTTTGCCTGGGCATTGCCATGAGAGGCTGACAGCATTCACTGCCTGAAAGACACAGCTTACAGCCCGAGGGGTCCTTTCTGGACCCCCTGGCTAGTGAATATTCATCTGCGGAGGGAGGACCCAGAGAAGGCTGGGTCCAGGGCCTGCCTTCGAAGCTAACTATTCAATAGTAACTCTGAGGCCGCCCAGGTGCCTGGGGGGGGAGGGGGGGATGTTTCTGGAGCCTCAAATCCCTAGAGAAAAACAGTTGCTCCTACTGCACAGCCCTTTTTGCTGACCCACTGAATGGCTGCTGCCTGCGTGTCAGGGCCAGCCTTCAGGTGATATGATAGATGCCAAGCAAGTAATCCATCAACCACTGGCCTGCGCCCCGTCCATCAGTTGGGCATTGTGTGGGCTAATTAGGTGATGAAATGTGATGAATGTGTAGTAAACTCAGCCTCTCCCCGAAGCTCCCACGGGGCCTTTCCCATTTTCTAGCTGACCTTTAGAGCTCAGCTTTATTGTGGGAGAATGCAATTAAATCAATTTGTCAGATATTTGCATTAGTCTGGCTCGTTCAGAATCCAATTACTCAGTGTCGCTTTACTGCCCTTCGGAGGCCTGCGCATGGGCTGGTTTTCAAGTGGATGAGGGCAGAGGTGGGTGTCGGGATTCAAGCCTTTGCACGCCTCCCGGCTAGCCTGGGTCCCCTGGGCCCAGGTCCCATCCCCTCCCAGGTCTCAGGAGACACAATGAGCTTCCATTCCGACTCTGCCGTTTACTGAGCAGGCAACTTGCTCATCCCCACGGGGATGCTGAACTGAGATCCCGGGTTTGAGGGGTGGGATGCGGTCACAGAAATTCGTGATTTCACCTGTGCGAGCCTCGGTTTCCTGTCTGCCCAGTGGCATCGCTTCACTGTGCTCTTGCCCACATAGACCCTGAGAGCAGGATTTGCGTGCGAGCTGCTGAGTGGGGAGGGACGGGGGTGGGAGAAGCAAATTCTAGGCCCGTTAGTGGGCAGGTCACCCCCGGGCAGCGGGGGCTAGTCCCTCAGGGACTGCCAGGAGGTGGGCTAGAACACTCACCAGAGCTGCTCCCCACCCCCTGCAGAGGCAAAGGGCTCCGCATGCCCCCACTGCCAGAGAGCTGCAGGGTGTCTGCTCTGGCCCATCAGGCCACCTGAGCAGCAGCGGCCACTGGGGTCACAGAGAGCCTGGAGGCGAGGGTCACAGACGTCCTGGTGAGAAGCCTGAGGACAGGGGCGCATTGGGGAGCAGCTGGGCACCGTGGCAGGGACAGCTGCACGGTGAAGTCACAGAGCAGGGAGGGTGTGAGCCTGCGCTCTGTGCCGGGCACATAGGAGAGCGCTGGCAGCGACAGCTGGTGCCTGGGGAAATGCAGAGATGCAGGCCCAGAGCTCTCGCGCGGTGTCTGACCGTCTGACCATCTGACCGTGATCCTGAGCGAGCGGCCTAGGGAAAGCCCGCGCTGCGTGCCTTCCTGGGAGGCCACAGGGGGACGCCCGGAAGCCTTTGGGGCGGGCACGTTCCGCCTGGGTTTGGAGGATGAGTCGGTGCTCACAGGCACACAGGGCAGTCAGGCACCTCGGCAGGAGCGGCGTGTGCTAGGACACAGGACATGTCGGTGACCTGCTCATCGTTGGGAATGGCTGCAGCGGAGAATGAGAGGGTGCTTTCAGTCCTGGGGCCAAAATTCAAGCCAGGAGAGAGACTCTGTCATTCCAGGGCTTCAGTTCCCTAGAAGCTACAAGGAGGCACTGCATCTGTCAGTGCGACACTTGTCATAGACTCTTGGGTGACACACAAAGGAACCACTTATAACAGAAATACATGGGCTGGTGAGCATGGGTGCCAAAGGTCCGCGCACAGGGACGGGAGAAGCCGAAGGGGTGTTTGGGTGGGGTGCCCACTGAGCCAGCATGGTGCGTGGCTTTCAAAGGGGAGAGGGGGCGCTATTGAACTTAGATTGCATGAGAGACTTGGCGCAGGGTCCAGGCTGGGAGAGAGACAGCCACGCGAGTCTGTCTGAGCAGCTCAGGACGTCGCTGTTCCATTTTAGACGACACATCTGTTGAGAGAGTACTGGTCACACTGGGACAAGCCCAGGGAGAGGGACAGGATGTGAGTCTAAAACCATGTGGGGTGTGACATGATTGAAAGAGCAGAGTGGGTGAGCTGCAGAGGGCGGCCCGGGGAATGCCCGTGCACTGGCGTCTGGCGTGGGGAAGAGATAACATTTACCCCGTGTGGTTCCAGAGGATGCAAATGCCAACTCCGGGGAAACATGTTTCAAGTTGGGGGGTAGGGGGAGGGAGAAGCGTCCCACACTGAGCGGCCAGCTGGGAGGGAGGCAGGTCTCTCTCCTGGGGAGCGGCCAGCAGGAAGCGGGAGGAATGCCTGTCCGCCAGTTAGTGTGGGGACCTTAAGGACTGGAGCTAACCTTCAACAACATCCTGGGGTGTGAGGGCAGGGATCCTCTCCAGGCATGACCTAGAGAAGGCGCCCTGCAAAGGGGGCATTTTTCCGGCACACCACCAAGATGCCTTTCCTACTGGCCGGAAGCAGAAGGCAGGGTCCCCTGTGATCCGCTGCAAAGAGGCTGGGTGAGGGGCATAAGAAAACACATCGTTGGAGTTTCTTCTTTCTGTGTAAAGGAAGGAATAGGCGTGGACTGCCAGCTGGCCCCAGGCCCGCGCAATAACATTAGTGGGAGCCGTGGAGAGGCTAATCTAGTGAGTGTCCATCTCGTTCTTGTTTAATCCTCTCTAATTCTCAGAGCTCTCTGGCGTGGTCACTTTACCAGATGAATGCTTTTTGCTGTGAGCAGCATTCTTTGCTTTTTTTAAAAAACAGTATTCTCTGAACATTGGCGTAGAGACAGTTACATAAAACTCCTTTTTGGAGAAAGAAAGTCATTCCCACTTAGCGTCTGAGCTAAGAACACAAGACA
>NW_006291402.1:0-11571 GCF_000327345.1 Myotis davidii | reverse complement strand
AAAGAGTGATTCAGGCAGTTACAGTGGGTTCGCTTCTGGTTACAGATGTGTAGGCTGCTCAGCATCCCCGCAGACCCACCTGTCAGAGCATTCTGCTCCCGGGCTCAGACCCCGGAGGTCATCATTTTCCCGAATCATGATTCACAATCACCCGGTTACTTCAATCTCATGCTTCACCCATGTGGCTGATCTTCTGGATAACCACCCCCCACCACCCTCCAAATAGGGTGCATCTATTGCCAGTCCCAACTCCTCACCCTCGGGGCTGTCTGCCTGAAATGCCCATGAATCCACTGGCATCCCACCTCTTTGTTGGGGATCAGAATACTCCCTAACACATTCTCTTCGCCAAGTTGATCTGCATTTCCAGGCACCAACCTCAGCAGTGCCAGGGGAAGCTCCTCACAGCCCCACCCATGACACCCAAACATGGGCCCTGCATGCTCTGCCTGCGGCCTGTTGTTCCACACTGGAGAGGCACCAAGGAGCAAATGGGTCTGAACCAAGGTTCCTTTTGTTATCTCAAAGCAGAAAAGGAAATGAGAAGAACAGAGGGCCATGTGCAGGGGCTTGGGACTGAGGGTCAGAGAGAGATCACAGCCAAGCCTCCCAGCAAGAGCCTGAAGCAGGGCCTGGAGAAAAGCCAGGAACCTGCAGGCAGCCCTCTATCTATTTATCTATCATCTATCTATCTATCTATCTATCTATCTCTTTATCTCTATCTCTATCTCTGTCTCTATCTCTCTCCTCCCCTCCACCCTCCTGTCTCCCTACCTTCCTCCTCTTCCTTTCTCACTCCCTTTCTGTGACCAGATGGCCTTTCCTTTCTGCTTCGTCGCATCCATGTTATTCCCTCTCTCAGACTAGCTTTGGCTGACTTGGGGAGAAAAGAGCCAAATGTGGCTGCCCCATAGTCCCCACATTTGCATAATCTTGTTTCAAAATAGCCAGCAGAAAATAAATCACATTTCTAAACCCAATTCTAAGTTTTGGGAGAAAGAAAGCACCAGCCCACTTAGCATCCCCGCTCCGTTTAGGGCCAGGGGTCCAGCCTGGTTCAGGCAGCTGTGGCCAGGGGCAGGCACACGGATTCCCTCCCTGTGCTGTGGGGCAGAAGTTCTCAAGGAAGAGAGATGGGGCAGGGGCTTTATCCTCCAACCTTATATTTCAATCAGGTGATCTTGGAAGATCCGCTCCCACTTTGGGCCAATGCTCTGAGATGCCTTCATTGATTGGCGAACCTTATTTCAGCCTCACTCCTGGAGAAACGGCCTCGTGGAGGAGCGCAGACCGGTCGATTGAAGCCTCTGTATGGGCACCTTCCCAATGGCAGATGTCCACCTCGCAGGGTGAACGGCAAAGGAGGAGGCCAGGGGAGGGTAGGAGAGGAGCCTCGGTGAACACACCTGGAGTCTTAAACAGTAGGTTGGTTGGTTTAATTTCACTGAAGTTTACAGAATCTAGGAAGTTAGTTTCCATCAAGAATGTGAGTTAGACAAAGGCCCAGATACATGTACAAGTCTCAAAGGAGGCAGGATAGGAAAAAGATACTTTCATGTGCTATCCAATATTAACTTCTCAAGTGCACTAGCGTCTTCAGAAACACAGACTGAGCCCAACATAAATACCTCTTCCTCTAGCCAGGTGAATTTTGGATTTACTTTTCTTTTTTTCACATTTTTTGTTATATATGTTTGGGGAATGCCAGGGTGTAAAGTACGGCTGCTAATTAATCAAGAGATGAGATGATAATGGAATTAAGAACAGAATCAGATAAATCTAGGTTCCAATCCCACAATTTAGTAGTACTAATTTTGTTGAACCTCAGTTTTCAACATTTACAAAATGGGGTAATAGAAAGTTCACTTCAAAGTGTTATTCTAGAGAGTAAGTGGGGTGGTGAGTAGGAAGAGATGGCACCCATCTGGTAACTAGTGCTGAATGATGCCTTTTTACTTTGTCGCTGCTATTTGGAAGAGCCACTGAACTGCACAGAGTGACAGAATGGCCCATGGTCTGAGCCTACTTCGATCCGAGCTTCCTCCAGGCCTCGCATAACCCCTGTCTCCCTCCTTGTATTTCCATCTCAAGATCTAGGACCTGAAGCCTAACCTCTTGCTGTTGCCCAAGAATCTGTCCAGAAGATAAGTTCACCCTATTGTCCCCAAGATCCAACCTGCAAGCACTCTCCTAACTCCGTAGGCGGTACAAACCCAACTTCAGGACCTGCCTGCTTCTCTAGTCTCACTTTCTCACAGTTTATTCTCTGGCAACAACGCAACAGCTAGTGGCCCCTTCATTACATGACGCTTCTCCATGCTTTCATTCCTTAACACATGCCATTCAATCCACTTGAATACCACGCAGCTCTAATAATTAAAACAACTTGGTATTGGTGAAAAAATTTATTAAAATTACATAGTGTCTCATAACAGATCCAAGTGTACATAGGAATTCATTTGGGGTTAAAGGTGACACTGATATGATTAAATGATGAGATACCAGTTCATGGGATTGGGATGACTGCAGATCCTCTTGAGAAAAAAGTTAGATTCTTCCAACATATCACACACACACACGCACACACACACACACACACACACACATACATTGTGGTTTGATCCCCATTGGGGGCACATATGAGAGGCAACCCATGGGTGTTTCTTTTTCACCTCGATGTTTCCTTCTCTCCTTCCTCTCTCTCTAAAATCAGTAAACATATCCTCGGGTGAAGATTAAAAAGTGAAAAAAACACTGCTTTAACTACAAAAAATTTAAAAACTTCTTCCAGACAATGATAAAAAGAGTCTAAGAAAATAATTGCAATGGAGAAGTCAGAAGACAGAAAAAGTGTAGAATATTAAAAGTTCCAACAAATCACTAAGCAGAGCCAAATAGTCCCTGTGAAAATGGGCCAAGGATATAAATAGGAATTTAAGAAAATACACAACCTGTCAAAGACATGAGAACATATTATCATTGAAATGCGAGGTATCGTTCTTTGCCCATCAGTTGGCAAATTAAAAAAATTAATAATAACCGGTATTGGCACCGATTAGAGGAACAGAAATGCTCATGCATTATTGTCTAGAGTGTGAAGTGGCATAATATCAATATAATTACAGGGCAATCTGGCAGTAGCTATCACAATTTGAATTGTGCACACTCTTTGCCCCAGAAATTCCGCTTTAGAAACTATCTTACAGATATTTTATCCCATGTGCACAAAGATGTATGTATAAATAAAATAGCAAAACATTGAGAACAATCCAAGTGTCCACCAAGAGAGGAATACTTAATAATCATGGGCATCCACACACGAGTCAGCTGTGGCCCGAGCCACCGGTTTCCGGATACTTCTGTTACCTAGCAGCACCTGCCATGCCAGTTATCTGACTGCTACACCCCCAAATACAAGCTAGAGTCTTGTCCAACCCCTACAAATGGGTTGCCATACTTCACATGCTCTAAATAATATCTGGTACATAGTAAGGGCAATAGGCTTTCTTGTTAGAGTATTGGTATATCATGCAACCATTACAGAAGAAAGAAGTACATCTATGAGGACTGGAAAGAACTTTGGAGACATAATTTTTTAAAATATGTGGGGTTTTTTTTTATTGATTTTAGAGAGAGAGGAAAGGAGAGGGATAGAGAGATAGAAACATTGATGAGAGAGAAACATTGATTGGCTGCCTCCTGCACACCCTACTGGGGATCGAGCCTGCAACCTGGGCATGTCCCCTGACCAAGAATCGAACCCATGATCTCTTGACTTATAAGGTCGATGCTCAACCACTGAGCCATACCAGCTGGGCTCCAGACATAATTTTAAAAAATCAAAGAGAAAAAAATATATGTATACATCAACATCCACTTCTGACAAAAATGGAATATGAGGGACCAGATTTACCCTCCTGCCTAAAACAACCAAAAAGTAGACAAAATATCTGAAACAATGGTTTTTGTAAGACACTGGACACCAGGTAGCAAAGAACAGTAAACCTGAGAATCAAAGAGGTAAAATCTGTGGGATGTCACTAAAGCGGAACTGAGAGGGAAATCCAGCACTGGCTGCTTCGCTTAGAAAAAAGAAAGGTCTCGGTCAATAGCCTCAGCTTCCAACTTAAAAAGCTAGAAGAGCAAATTAAATCCATACAACAGGAACTAATAAAAATCAAAGTAAAAAATCAATGAAACAGAAAAAGAAAACAATCAATGCTACCAAAACTTTGTTCTTTGAAATGATAGATAAAATTGATAAACATCCAGCTAGACAAACATGGGGGGAAAGACAGAAAACAAAAATTAACATCAGGAATGAGAAAAGTTAAATTACTAGGGAGCTTACCACATTAAAAGAATAATTGTGGAAATGCTATGAACTTGATGAAGAAAAATTTGACAATATAGACAAAATGGATAAATTCCTTGATAATGCAAACCATCAAAGCTTAGACAAGAATAAATACAGGGTGGGGGCTGGTGAGTGGGTAGGTGAATGGGTGGGTGGGAAGATATTAACCAAAGAATTTATATGCATATATGTATAACCCATGGACACAGATAATAGTGTGGGAAGACCTAGGGTGGGGGGCGGAGGCAGGCTAGAAGGGGTCAATGGGGGAAAAAAGGTGACATATGTAATACTTTCAACAATAAATATTATTTTTGAAAAGGATAAATAGATAACTTGAGTGGTCCTACATCTATGAAAGAAAGTGTAATTGTAGTTAGAAATCTTCCCACAAAGAAAATGGCAACTCCAAATGTCCTTAATAGCGAATTCTTCCAAAATTTAAGGAAAAGCCAATAGCAAGTTTGTATACAAACTTTTCCAGAAAATTAAAGAGGAGAGAATACTTCACAACTGATTCTTTGAGACCAACATTATCCTAATAGCAAAACCAAGTAAGACATTGTAAGAAGAACCTACAGACCAATGTCCCTTACGAACATCGATGCAAAGTTTTCCAACAAAATTTTAGTAAATTTAATTTACTAAGTACACACACACACACACACACACACACTGTCCAGAGTTTTCTCAACAATGCAAGGTTGGTTTAACACTCAAAAATCAATCTATGTTTAAATATATATATATTTCACAATATCAACAAACTAAAAAGGAAAAAAACAAATTATCATCTCAATAGACACAGAGAAGGCAATATCTATTCCTGACTTAAAAGAAAAACTTACAGCAAACCAGAATAAAATGGAATTTCCTTAACCTGATTTAGGACATCTACAAAAACCTGCAAGTAACATCATATATAATGGTTAAAGGTGGGATGTTTTCCTTCTAATATCAGGAGCAAGGTAAAAACATTCACTCTCACCACTTCATATTCAGCACTGAGCTGGCAGCTTATCCAGGACAATAAGGCAATAAATAAATAAATAGATAAATAAATAAATAGGAAGGAGGAGGAGGCGAGAAAGAAAGGGCGTTTAGACTGCAAAAGAAGAACCAGAACTGCCTTTCTTCACAGATGATGTGATCGTATATTTAAGCACCTGACAGAATCTGCAGAAAAGCTACCAGAATAAGAGTGTTTCGCAAGTTGCAGCACACAAGATCAATAACAAAAATCATGTGTATTTTGATATACCAGCAATGAACAACTGGAAATTACAGCATTTATAATACTAGGAAGAAAGTTTAAATACTTAAAAGCAAATATTTTAAAAATGGGAATAACCTGTGCACTGAAAACTACAAAACGTTGCTGAGAGGAATTAAAGAAAACTGAAATAAATTGAGAGACACGGTGTTTGTGGGTCAGAAGATTTCATATATTTAAGATGTCAACTCTTCCCAAATTTACCTACAGATTCAATGCAATCTCATTCAAAATCCAAACAGGATGTTTATGTAAGAATTGACTAATGGATTTTATGATTTATATGGAAATCCAAAGAACTTAGAATAACCAGAACAGATGACTAAAGTTGGAAGAGGACAAAGACTACCTAAGTTCTAAACTTATTATAAAGCCTCAATAATTAGGATAGTGTGATATTGGCATGAATAAAAAGTAATGGGTCAATGGATGGACTAGAGACTCCAGAAACAGATCTGCACACATTTTAGCAACTGATTTTCAACCAAGTTATAGGAGCAGCTCCGTGGAGAGAGGACACTCATTTCAACAAACAGCCTTGGAACAAATGAATGTCCATATGATAATACCAATAAAATAAAATAAAGGTTGGCCCATACCTTGCACCATATACAAAAATTAACTCAAAATGATTATAGGCTTAAACATAAAAATATAAAATTTCCAGGAAGAAAAATTATAGGTGAAAACTTTTGTGACCTTGATTTAAGCAAAGATTTCTTGGAGACTAGCAAAAGGATGATCCACATAAGAAGAAATTCATAAATTGGACTTCATCAAAATTAAAACTTCTGTTTTTCAAAAGTAACTGTGAAGAGAGTGAAAAGATAAACCAAAGAATAGGAAAAATATTTGCAAATCAAATATCCAATAAAGGATTGCACCCAGAATGTATAAAGAATTCTAAAAACTCAACTAAAAAAAACCCTACTGTGATTTTTTTTAAAGTGAGCAAAAGATCTGAATGGACACTTCACCACAGAAGGTGTACAGATGAAAAATACATATATGGAAATGTGCTCAATATGATTAGCCACTAAGAAAATGTAAATTAAACCACTGTGAGATGCCATTACACACCCACTAGAAGAGTTAAACTTAAGAAGACTGGAGCTGCCCTGGCCGGCTTGCTCAGTGGTTAGTGCCAGCCCTAGGATCGAATTGTCTGGGCTTCAATTTCCGATCAAGGGCACGTACCGCGGTTGCAGGTTCAATCCCAATTCCGGGCCCTGGTCAGGGTGTGTGTGTCGATGTTGCTCTCTCTCCGCTCCTCCTCCTTCCCTTCCACTCTGTCTGAAAATCAATGGGAAGAATATACTCAGGTGAGGAGTAATAAAAAGGAAGCCTGGAGCTGTCAAGTGTAGGTGGGGATGCGGAGGAGCTTGACCTCTGATGCGCCTGGTGGAAATGAAAGTGGTGCAAACACTACAAAAAAAAAACAGCTTGCCAGTTTCTTAAAAAGTTGAACAGACACCTACCCTACGTCCCAGCCATTCCCTGCCTAGCTATTTAGAAGCAAAAAGAAAGCATATGGCCCTAACAGGTTTGGCTCAGTGGATAGAGCATCGGCTTGTGGACTGAAGGGTCCCAGGTTCAATTCTGGTCAAGGACATGTACCTTGGTTGCGGGCACATCCCCGGTAGGGAGTGTGCAGGAAGCAGCTGAATCGATGTTTCTCTCTCATCCATGTTTCTGCCTCTTATCCCTCTCCTTCTCCCTTCCTCTCTGTAAAAAAACAATACAATATATTTTTTAAAAAGAAAGCGTATGCTCTCACAAGATGTGTAGACAATCATCACAGCAGCTTCGTTTGGGATAGAACCAAACTGGAACAACCCAAATGTCCATCAGCTGGTGAATGGATAAAAAAACACCAGAATATCCACTTCACGGAATATTCTTCAGCAATAAGGAGTAATGAATTATTGATATATGTGTAAGTAATCTATATATATAAAAGCTTAAGCGACCAAACAACCAACCAGTCACTATGACGCTCACTGACCACCAGAGGGAAGACACTCAATGCAGGAGCGGCCCCCTGGTCAGTGCGCTCCCACAGCCAACCTCTTCCGGCAGGCCAACCTCCCACTGTCCTGCATCCCTGGCGAGACAGCCCGATGGCCCCCATCACTGGCCAGGCCAAGGAACTTCACCTGTGCACAAATTCATGCACCAGGTCTCTAGTCTCAAAATAATTATGCTGAGTGAAAGAAGTCAGACAAAAAAGAACACACCTTGTACGATTCCATTTAAATAAATCCTAGGAAATACAAAGGCCTATATAGTGCTGAAGGCATATCAGTGATGGCCTGGGAAGAGGGGAGGTGGGGAGAGGGTGTGTGAGAAGAGGAAGGAGTTACACAGGGCATGGGAAACATCTGGGGAAGGTGGCTGTGCCCTTGTCTTGATTGTGGTGATCGATTTACAGGTGCATAAGGATGTCAAAATTCAGTAATCAATCATTTAAAATATGTACAGCTTATTTATCATAGGCCAATTAGTCCTCAATAAAGTTGCTAAAAAACGAATATGCAGATTATGAAAATGTGTGTGTGCACGTACGCGTGTGTGTTTCTAACAAAAGAACTGAAAGAATTCACATCAAACTTAAATGGTTACCTCTGGGGACATATGCACTCAAAGGGGAGACATCTGAAGGAAGACTCCCGTTATATAGATATCAGGATCATTTAAATCTTTTACAAGAAGAATATATTCATGAATGACTTGTGAAGCCTTTATCATTAACAATTTAAAAACAGTCGAAGGCGGCAGCACAGGGCACCCCTGCTACTGAGCAAAGCCTTCCTGGCTCCAGGTCAGGGGCGAAATGAAACACAGAGGCATCCTCTCACCTGCCGCTCGGTGGAGACAGGGGTCGGGACCTAGGATGCAGATGTTTCCCTTCACAAAGAGTTTGAAACTGCAGAGCTAGTTCATGAAGGGTCTTGGCGTCCCATGCTCCATAAAGACACCACCCCGTTTATGCAATGTTAATAGGTGCACATCCTTCTTTCCAAACCCGGGGGAAGGGGGGCCAGGGGGGCACCCAGTGAGCAAAATAGACTAGAAGAGGAGAAAAAGGAGGAGGAGATGGTGCTGAGGAAGATGAAGAGGAAGAAGAGGAGGAGGGTGGTAAAATGATAATAGTGATGAAGGAGGAGGAGGAAGAGGAGAAACATTGTGCTGATTATAATGATGATGGGGTTTGTGGAGATGATATCAATTTCATACCCTTTACTGCCTGCTGTGGGTTAGCTTCTAACATTACAGAGCACTGTTACAATGAATAAGGGTCAATAGCTTCGTGCGTATTTGGCCGGAGGCTCCAAAGCCTGGACACCTGAACTCAGCTAAAGGCAACTCAAACACTCCATCCCGGAGTGGGTCTTAGCTCTCAGTTTCCCACCTACCCGAGCCACAAGAGAAAACACACGAGAGCTGTAATTTTCTCATCCTTGTGTTATCTGCATTGCATCCACAGATCCCTGAGGGCCCCGGGCGCTGGGTATAGCCCCTGCCAAGGTGCACAGCAGAAGCCCTGTAAGTCAGTGGTTCCAATTCAGCCTGCAGACTGAAGGGTCCCAGATTCGATTCTGGTCAAGGGTATGTACTTTGGTTGCGGGTATATCCCCAGTAGGGGTATGCAGGAGGCAGCTGATGGATGCTGCTCTCTCATCGATGTTTCTCTCTATCCTTCTCCCTTCCTCTCTGCAAAAAATCAACAAAATATATCTAAAAATAAAATAAAATATATATTTTTTAAAAAACCTATTGACCAAGCTCCTGAGGGCAAAGGGCCTTGTTCATCTTCATGTCACTGGTACCCAGCCCTTCCCTGCCATGAGGTAGGGCCCAATGACCACACCAGCCATACAAGCGCTCTTCCAGGTGCTGGCAGGATGTGCGCAGGTGATCAGGTAGGCTATTGGGTTTTCTGCAGGACCAGGCAGGACCATCAGCAACTGGAAACCGCCGGAGAAATGACAAAATCTGCATGGAGGGGGGAAGCAAAGGGGACGGGGGTCTAAAGTGGATGAATACAGGCCTGGGTGGAGGACGGTCACTCAGGGTCCCACCCTTTGCTCTCCTCTCCCGGGAAACTGTGTCCCTTCCTCTGTGCAAGCTTCCGGGGTCTCAGAGGCAAATTTCCCACCACCTCTGCTGCCTGAGGGAGCAGACCTCTCTCCCTGCCAAGTCCCAGCTGGCCTCCACTGGGCATGGGCCGCTCCGACGTGGTCCTCAACGAGGGTGACTCGCGTTCCAGTGCTGCTGGCAGGAGGTCAGGGTCTCCCTGGGACTAGTCTACACCTCAACGTCTCAAGCGCCTTGTTTGTCTCATGTGAGCCCCACCCCCGCCCCCCTGTGCAGGAACCACTGCGCCACAACCTTCATGCAAATGATGCCCGAGGTAAACAGGCCTCACATGAGTGTGTTGCTTCCTTTCCCAGGGAGAATGCACATTGTCCCCACCCCTCGGAGGCCCTGGGCAGAGGCCCACTTCACTGTGCCCTCAAACCTCATGGGGAGCAATGAAGTGGCAATTACCTTAGAAAGTGGTTTTTCCATGTTTTGGCTGCAGAAAAACAACACACTGGCTCTCTTCCTGATGCCTCTCATGGAATTATGTAAATAGACCCAAACAAACCAGGTTAGGTTATGAAATGCATTTCTAAATGATATTTGTTACCAGACTAGAATACTAAAAGGCCTGCTCTCTCCCCAGCCACCAAGACAGCGGGTGGAGTACTTGGGGAGGGATTCTTCTGAGTGAACACCGCCCTCGGCGTGAGGAGCCTTTGCTGACCGGATAGTCAGAGACAAAGGTGTCGCCCACATATGGTTGAGTGATGTCTTCCCAGGTCTCTGAGCACATTTCACAAAAAGTAAATATAGACACTGTAAGAGGGGCCCACTTCATGGAAGCATGTTCTCAAACGTTCACACATAAAACCGTGTGGAAAGCTGTCCAAGGAGTTCCTGCTTCGGTGAGTCTGGGTGGGAGACAGTTTCTCAGGCTCTGCGGCATGCTGGGGCTGCGGTCCGCAGACCGCACTTTGGGCAACACCTGCTCAGAGGAAACAGGAAGATCCCAGCCGGATGCTGGCGAGCCCCGCTGCCTTGCTCTGGAGGATCCTTTCTGCCTGCCTATTGGGCCTGGGCCACTGGGCCCTACCTCTCGGGACCCCAGCTCTCCAATCAGCACAGCTCCTTTCACAAGCACAGTGATTGTCCCCAGGATAGGCGTGTGCCAAACTGAGCCCACGTGGATGCTGGAAAGGACCAGGCCTTTCCGCCCTCCAAGGTCTTAAGAGCGAAGGACCATAAATCCTGAAGCTCGCTGTCTGTCTTTATAGCTAGTTGGAAAGAGAGTGCCTAAAACAGTACAGAGAAAAGGAAGGAGGAGAGGAGGAGAAGGAGAGATCTGGCTATGTCTCTGAACTCCCGGTCCAGCCGCCTAAGAGCGAGTGGACTTGGGGCTTTGCCAGTAAATCAAGATCCCCGTCTGAGAGCAGTGTGAGCGGTGCTGCTGTAGCTCACAGCAGGAAGAGTCCCCACTGAGACACGCTCCTCCCAAGGGACATAGAAGCAGCGTTGACCCGAGGACTCTGCACGAGGCCCCAGCACCGCCTGGAAGAGGCCACTCGTCCTGACTCAGGGCCTGCCCATCACACAGCGGCGCGGCCCTCCCAGTCCAGCTCAGCGCACACAAGTGTGCCCTGCCTCAGCCTCCGAGCCTCCCGAGGGCTCTCCTGTTTGTCTGGCGGGTGACCCCATTTCCCTCCAGCCAGGCCTGCCGCACAACCCTGTTTGTCTGGCGGGTGACCCCATTTCCCTCCGGCCAGGCCTGCTGCACAACGGCTCCGTTCTCCAGACGGCCAGGGTGACGCCCCATGGGGAACATGCAGCCCCCCTGTTCACGAGGCAGCTCCCCTGT
>NW_006291401.1:256950-259606 GCF_000327345.1 Myotis davidii | reverse complement strand
CAGTTTAGCCTTTTACAATGTTAACTAGAGGCCCAGTGCACAAAATCTGTGTACAGGGGAGGGTCCCCTCAGCCCAGCCTGCACCCTCTGTAATCTGGGACCCTTTGGGGGATATCTGACTGCTGGCTTAGGCCCCATCCTGGGGATTGGGCCTAAACTGGCAGTCAGACATCCCTCTCACCATTTGGGACAACTGGCTCCTAACTGCTCACCTGCCTGACTGCCTGATTGCCCCTAACTGTCCCCCCTGCCTGCCTATTTGCCCCAACTACCCTCCCATTCGCCATCCTAGTTGTCTTTACTTGGCCTCCCTCACCTCTTCCCGCAGCCTGGTTGCCATTCTCTGCCCCCCTCTGCTGGTCTGGTCACTCCTCATTGCCACCACTGCCAGCCTGGTTGCCCCCAACTGCCCACCCTGCGGGCCTGGTTGCCCAATGCAACCTGCTGCTCAGTTGCTTGTTCGACCCTCACTGCCCTCCCCGCCAGCCTGTTCGCCCCACACAGCCTGCTGCTCTGTTGTTTGGTCATTCCTCACTAACCTCCCTGCCGGCCTAGTCTCCCCACAGAGCCTGTTCAGTTGTCCATTCAGTTTCAATGGTCACTTAGTCTTTTATTATTATAGATTTCACAAAAGGAAACCAGAAAAGAGTTAATATGACATTCAAAGTGTTATTAAAAGATATGAAAGTAATGACAAACCTCTGAATAAAGGCAATTTTAAACGCTAAGGGAGGGATTGTCAAATGCTCTAACCGTCCACACGAGGGCAGCAGCACTATGATTTACAAAAAGGACAGCTTAGTCTGGCTGGTGTGGCTGAGCAGTTGAGAGTCCACCCAGGAACCAAGAAGTCACTGCTTTCTTTCTTTCTTTTCTTTTTTAAAATATATTTTATTGATTTTTACGGAGACGAAGGGAGAGTGATAGAAACATCGATCAGCTGCCCCCTGCAAACCTCCTACTGGGGATGAGCCCACAACCAAGGTACATGCCCTTGACTGGAATAGAATCTGGGGCCTTTTAGTCCGCAGGCCGACGCGCTATCCACTGAGCCAACCGGATAGGGCAACAGGTCACTGCTTACATTCCAGGTCAGGGCACATACAGGGATGGAGGGCTCAATGCCCAATAGAGAGCGTGCAGGAGCAGCCAATGGTGATGTTTCTCACTTATCAATGTTCCCATCCCTCTCCTTTCCTCTCTCTGTGAAAAATCAATAAAAAACGTTTTTGTGTTTTGTTATTTTGTAAAGGACAGCTTCATATCAGTTTTACCTTTCATGGATGAGAGTGGAAATGATGAAAACAATGTAGGTTAGAACAAAAATGGGTACACTCATTCAATTTCGCAGGAAATCAGGAAGTCAGCACACCAGGTGAATCCTGCTCTTGAGTACACCTATGCAAATTCTTAAAACATGTAGAAATCTTCATTCTGAGTTACAACACTAGCTGTCAGACATTTCTAAATTTTAAATACCAAAGTTACCTATTTTCTTTAAACCTACAATCTACTTTAACAGTGCAAATAAAAATTCCTCCTCTCCAAGGTCTTTTTAGCATTTGTGCAGAAGACTTGTATTGTTAATGACCTAGAATATTCTCTCAGTATATCTTATGCCAATATAAAATTATAAAGAGTAAGCTTATGTTGTAGCCAAATAAAATTTGTGAAAATGCTTTATTTATCATCAAGCTAATTTACTTTCAGTGTTGGTATTAGAAAGATTGTTTCTTGTATATTTAAACCACAGATAACCTTGTTTGGTTAAGCAGGAAACAAGTACTTGATTCAAGACTTAGGCATTTCTGATTTCTTTCATAGGCTGATATAATGAAAACTCAAATTTCTTAAGTAAATATAAGCGTTTACTTTCTGTCTTTATAAGTTTCCATGTAGAAATGGACTGTGGATTGAGAGTCACTAATGGAGAGGTTTTCAACCTTAGCTGCATATTAGAAGCACTTGGGGAGCTTTAAAAACATCCCTCTGCCCAGGGCACACAGCAGATCCATTATGTTGCAAAACGCTGTGTTGAAGCTCTGCCAGTGATAGCAGCCATGGCTGAGTCCCAGGGAGCCTGATCTCAGGGGTCCAGCAACCTGATTTAATGCCAAGAGTAAGGGGTTTTCACATAAATAAGAAAACATCTTAATAGTTCCCCAAATCAAACTTTATAATTTCCTTATTGGACTTGGGATTGTAAGTACTTAGCCATATCCACGCATTAAACTGATGTGGAAGGATGTCTCCTAGCAGACAGTGTCTACAGATACTCAGATGTGGTTGCCTCAAGCTGGGTGATAGGACACCTTAGCAGAAATCGGGCAAAGCTTCACCCAATGGGCATGAGGTGCTGGCCCTGGAAGATTCCCAAGATCAGTCAGGACCACAGGCCTCTCAGGCACCAGTGAAGCAGGATGCAGTACAGAGCAGATGGTACAGCTTGACTAACAGTGTGTTGCTTAGAGAAATGCAGCAGAAAGTGGAGCCCTGGAGAGAAAATTTGGGATTTAATTGTAGAACATCTTCAAGCATCATACTGAGGAACTTGGACTTCTGTTGTAGGTGTCACTGAATACCTGTGAGCAGGAGAGGCATGTGATGGGCTGGGAGTGGAGAAGCCCGGATGTATGTCAGGCTCTGAGATGGGAGG
>NW_006291401.1:248499-255921 GCF_000327345.1 Myotis davidii | reverse complement strand
CTTAATTTAGAATATCACTTAAAGCATATTTGGGATATTAAAATTTGCTACTACATGGACATATAGAATACAAAAGAATATACAATACCAACACAGGGTAGAATCATATAAAAGGTCAGAAAAAAAATAAAGAAAAAATAAAAGGTCAGGTCATTCTAGATTGGTTTACTTAATTTCAACCTATAAACACAATATGGACTAAAATAGTCACTTGTTCACATTAATATTTTGATATTAGTGGTATCAAAATTTGGGACACTTACGTATAGTAAGAACAACCACACCACTGTGCCCTCCATCTGAGAAAAAATAAAACCAATTTGAAGGTAATTGAGCACACCTGGGTCTCCACATAGTTGACACAATTTAATTTGATCTGATCATCTATAAACTACAGCAAAGAAAAGTTTATCATTCTAGTTTAGTGTGACTGCTACTGCAGCCAGTTCATTTTGATTCCAGAGCCTTCTCATTTGATTCCAGGCTTAGCGTCCAATTTCTGAAACTCTTAAGAGTGACCTCACTTGTCATTGTTTTGTGCTGTAGTAACTCCACCAGGTTATAAAAATTGGAATTATTATAAGTTATGAAAAATTATTACAGAAATTAGAATTTCCTACATTAGAGGAAAATCATCTTAAGAATGTATTGTCCCGTTCTAGTTGGCTTAGTTCAGTATTCAGCCCATCATTCTTATGGTTTTGTTAGAAATTTCATTTACATTGTTCCCCAAAAGTGAGTCTGTGGAATAAGCCGTGAATGAAGTTCTATTAATTCATTACTTAAACCCACTTTGCAGGCTTCACCAACTACACATCATCTTAAAAATCCTTCCTCATTCACCTCCACCCCCAAGTTAAGACACAATCTTAATGAACAAGAGCACTATAAGAATACAAATGAAACACAGGGGCACATGGATAAACTATGCATGGAACCTTGAACATCCACTGTTGGCTGTCCAGAGAGCAATCAGTAATACTACAAGAGTTTAAATCTTAGCAATGCTGTTCAGTAGTCCCTCTGCTTCTACACTGTCATTATTTTTCTTAAATTCTTCTAGGTCTAAGCAAAGGATGTCTTGTTTACATCCGCTCTTTTTATTTCTTTTAAAA
Organism: Myotis davidii; assembly: GCF_000327345.1. Lineage (NCBI taxonomy): Eukaryota > Metazoa > Chordata > Mammalia > Chiroptera > Vespertilionidae > Myotis > Myotis davidii. Next base: position 254,806 of record NW_006291401.1, on the reverse strand, counting down.
AATCAAGTGTTTAGTGAATTTAAATGGATTTGGATTTACTGGCACAATGACCCTTTGATAACTGTTTCATAGGGAAAGCTTAAGGGGCATAAAGTGCATTGTATAAAAAGACTAACCTTACAGAACTAGTCTAATGTAAAGAAAAGTAATACATATTTCTCCTCATTTATTCAACAAAAATCCTAATATTTTATGTAACTGCCTCAACCATACTTTATCCTTTCTTTTAACATATATTGTGTGAACTACATGAGCCTAAATAAAGTGTGATACACCAGCCAGCTGTAGAAAAAACTAATCCAATTTACAGTATATTAAACACTTGTGTATACAAGGTATGAATAGAAAGAAAATTTATTTACAAATTGCCATTACAAAATGGCACTATCACATGGAAAGCAAATTAGGTTTTCTATATTTCAACTTACAAACAAACACAGTGATTGGGAAAGTTCCCTCCCCTACTATTTGAACTGGAGGAACCTCTTAAAAACCGTATTATCTGCATGTGTCTACACATACTACTGCTTCCATTTGTCATGGTATCTGCACATTAAACTAAATACAAATGTCAATTATCACATGACCCGTTGTTTCTTCTCTAACTGCAGATAATTAAAATATGATATTTCCATGGAGAACTCTATGCTCTCAGAATGGAGGGTTATTTATAACCAAAATAGTATGAAAGTCATCACCTCTATTTCTTGATTCATCAGTGGGTGTGTACTTTACTAAAAGAAAAAAAGAAATAAATTTTAAAAAGAAGTAAAAACTAGTAAAGCTTACAGATGCCTAAAATCATAGGTTTGGATAGTTTGTCTTTTCACAAAATCACTTAGCATTTACTTTGCTGATATGAATAATGTTATTGTCTCTCATTTAAAGTATTATAACTTATAGCCCTAGTTGGTTTGGCTCAGTGGATAGAGTTTTGGCCTGCAGGGTCCCGGTTTTGATTCTGGTCAAGGGCACATGCCCAGGTTTCAGGCTTAATCCCCAGTACGGAGCATGCAGGAGACAGCCGATCAATGCTTCTCTCTCATCAATGATGTTTCTAAACCTTTCTCCCTCACCCTTCCTATCTGAAATCAATAAAAATATATGTTTTTAAAAATTATAAATTTATCGTCATCAACATTCTTCTTCCTCTGCAGTACCATTTCTTGTGACAATATTCTGTGGTATTAATTGCAAATTTATCAGTAGTGTATCCTCAATATTAGCCTATGGATTCAATGTGATTCTCCCTACATTTAAACGATACAGGAGAGCTTAATAAATGATTTAGAGGTTATTCGGTAATGCTGAGAAATTTCAATATAATGGGGCCCATTTAGGAAATACTCATAGGTCACATCATGGTGAAAAACTACAAGTTTTCTCCTTAAGATCAGGAACAAGTCAGGATGAGCATTTTTGACATTTCTATTTAACATAATAGCAAAAGTTACAATCTGAGCAATTCGGCTAAAAAGGAAAGCATCCAACTTGGGAAGGAAGAGATAAAATCACCACTGTCCTAGACGACATGTTTATGTATGTAGAAACTGTAGAGATTGCATACATACACATACACACACTCACCTGTTGGAGCTGATAAATAAATTTGGCAAAGTTGCAGTCTATGAAATCAACAAGTAAACATCAGTTGCATTTGTATATACTAACAATTAGCAAACCAAACAGGAAATGAAGAAAACAATGCTATCTACAATAGCATCAAAAAAAGAGTAAAATACTGCCCTGACCGGTGGCTCATTCCTGGTCACGACACATAATGTAGGTCTTAGGTTTGATCCTACAGGAGGCAGCCAATACATGGTTCTTTTTCTTCACTCTCTCTATTTCTCTCTCCCTCTCTGTCTATCTCCAACCCCTTCCCATCTCTTTCAAATCAATAAGCATATCCTTGGTTGAAGATAAAAAAGAAATAAAATACTTAAAAAGAAACTAAACCAAAGAGGTGAAAGACTCTTACACTGGGAAATTACGAAACACTGCTCAAAGAAAAAGATGACATAAATAAATGAAAAGACATCCTGTGTTCATGCATTGGAAGACACGATATGGTTAAGATGTTGATACTACACAAAGCTACCTACAGATGACATGCAATCCCCATCCCCATCTTGAATATGCATTTTGCGGACATAAAAAAATCCAACATAGAATTCAGATGGAACCTCAAGAGACTAGGTATAGCCAGGATAATCTTGAAATGAAAAAGTTGAGAGAACTCCCACTTTCTGTGTTTAAATCTTACACAAAAGCTACAATAATCAAAACACAGTGGTACAGGCATAAGTACAGACAGACCAATGCAATAGAATACAGAGCTCACAAATAAACCTGTGCATATATGGTCAAATGGCTGTATGGAAGGGTGCTAAGAACATTTTACTGGGGAAGGGCAATCTTTTCAACAAATGGTTCTTTGAAAACTGAATATCTACATACATAAGAATGAAGTTGGATCCTTATCTTACATCATATACAAAAATGAACTCAAAGTGGACCAAAGAGCTAAAACTATAAAACTCATAGAAAAAAACACAGAAGTCAAGTTTCATGATGTTTGATTTTTTGGGTGTGTCACCAAGAGCAATGGCAAGAACAACAACAAAAAATAGATAAATTATGGGTTTCAGCAAAATTAAAAACTTTTTTCAATGGTCATTATAAATAGAGTGAAAAGGCAACTCATATAATAGGTGGAAACATCTGCAAATAATACACCTGATAAGGGATTAATATCCAAAACACATAACGAACTCCTACATTTAGTGACAGAAAAGAAACCCAAAATAAGTGTGCAAAGAACTTGCAGAAACATTTCCCCAGATGAGATACACAAAACACCAATAAGCACAGGAAAATATGATCACTAGTTATTAGAAAATGAAAATAAAGCCACAATGACATATTACTTTATACACATTAGGAAGCCTAGTATATATATATATATAAAAAAAACACCACACAACCATTGGTAAAGTGGTGGAGAAATTGGAATCTTCTTGGGTCACTGGCAGGAGTGTAAATGGTGCAGCTGCTATGGAAGACAGTGTGGCTGCTCCTCAAAAAGCAAACACATAACCCAATGGCTCTCCTCCTGCGTATGTACCCCCAAAATAGAAAGCAGGCCTCAAACAGTTACTCAAATGTCAATTTTCAGAGAAGAATATTAGAATGGCCAAAAGTTGGAAACAAACGAAGTGTCTATCACCAGGTGAATGATTTTAAAAAAAATAAAAGAGGTGGTAACAACAGACAATGGAATATTACTCAAGTATAAAAAAAGAATAACAAATTTCTGATCCCTGCTACGAGGTAGATGAACCTTGAAAACATTATGCTAAGTGAAATAAGCCAGAAGTGATCCCACTTCCATGAGATACCTAAAATAGTCAAATGCATAGAAAACGACTAGCCATTGCCATGGTTGGGGAAAGAGAGACATAGAGAGTTATTGTTTAATGGGTACAATGTTTCAGTTTTGGATATATAGAAGTTATGGTTGCACAACCATATGAATATACTTAATGCCACTGAAATGTACACCTAAAATGGTTAAAATGATAAAAATACAATAAAAATTCATGTACAAAAATTAGCATAGACAGCATATTAAACATTTCTGAAAAGGAAGTATTCTGCCAGATATTAAAACATATTATTTTTAGTTTGACAGAAAACTTCCAGTACCTGGTGAAAATAAATGGACTTACTAGTACAAGTCTAGGAAGCACAGAGGGTCCCAAACAAGAGGAACCCATAGAGGCCCACACCACGATACATCATAATTGCAATGCCAAAGGTTAAAGACAAAGAAGGAATCTTAAAAGCAGCAAGAGAAAAGCAGTTAGTTACCTACAAGGAAGCCTGCATTTGACTGTCAGCTGATTTCACAACAGAAACTTGGCAGGCCAGAAGGCAGTGGTATGAAATATTCAAAGTGGTGAAAAGCAAGGTTCTACAATCAAGATTACTCTCTACCCAGCAAACTATCATTTAGAATTGAAGGTCAGAAAAAGTGCTGCCCAGAGAAAAAAAAGTAATGGAATTCATCACTACCAAAACAATATTACTTGAAATGTTGAAGCATATTCTAGAAGAAGAAGACCAACAAAAACAACAAATACAAATACAATAAATACATATCTATCATCAATTGAAACTAAAAATCAAATTAAACAAACAAGAAAGCTAGTGAAAAAAATGAACTCACGAATAAAATAGACCAGAGGTATCAAAACATGGAACAGACTCAGGAATCTCACAGGAAAGGGGGTAGGTGGGCAGGAAGAGATCAACCATAGAATTTATATTCATACTTGGTGTCCCTTGGCCTGGACTGTAGGGATTGGGCCAAAACCAAGTCTCTGACATCACCCTAGGGGTACTGGATTGCAAGAGGGTGGTTATTGTGTGATGCACCCCAGAATTGGGCTCCCTCCTCTCTGGTTCCAGGTGGGTCACCCAAGAACTGCAGCTGCCCAGTCACCACAGCTCCTCAGCTCTTGCACTGAGTGTCTGCCCCCTGGTGGTCAGTGCACATCATAGCTACCGGATGGAGTGTCTTCCCCCTGGTGGCCATTGGGCATCATAGCTACCGGCTGGTCATCTGGTCACTTAGGCTTTTATATATATAGATATACATTACCTATGGACACAAAAAATAGGGTGGTGAAAGGCCGGGGTGGGGTGAAAACTGGGTCTGGGGACAATAGAGGCAAAAAAGGGGGATATCTGTAATGCTCTCAACAATTAAGATTTAAAGAAAAAGAAAAGAAAAATCTTTCTTTATGCAAGTATGTGTTTTTTGATGCTTTCAAGCCAAAAACAACAATTTAATTCATGCATATACATAGTATTAATAATGCATAAACAGCAATGCCAAAAACATATACGGTAAAGAGTAGGAAACTCTAAAGTAGAACTAGGTTTGATTATTTGACACATAAACAATTAGATTAGAAACTATTTAACGGGGGAAAAACATATATGGATTTTTTTTGTTTGTTTTTTAAGTGTTGGCCAAAGTATCTAAAAGTTGGTAAATCACCCTAGCTGGTTTGGGTCAGTGGATAGAGCATCGACCTGCAGACTGAAGTGTCCCAGGTTCCATTCCAGTCAAGGGCACATGCTCAGGTTGTGGGCTCAACCCCCAGTAAAGGGTGTGAATTAGGCAGTCAATCAATGATCCCATCTCATCATTGATGTTTCTATTTCTCTCTCTCCTCTCCCTTCCTCTCTGAAATCAATAAAAATGTATTTAAAAAAACAAAAATAAAATAAAAGTTCATAAATCTTTCCAAACTATTTACAAAAAAGAGGGAAATAAATGGAAATGTTATTACCTTTACAATCAGGAGGCTCACTAGTCCATTCGTCCGGCCCAATACAAACAAGAACGCTCTCTCCGACAAGTGTATAAATATCTGTTTCAGTCGAAGGATTACAAGTATAAATAACTGTTTCATTATATTCAAATCTTTCCTTGTGGCTATTGGTGAAGTCTCCATTCGGTATAGCTATAGGTGGATCACAATAAATCTCTTTAAAAGAGAAAAAAGAGGACAGGAAAAGCAAAAGAGAAAGATTCAGATAGCATTAGTAAGGTCCTATGAACTGTATTCAATAAGTTCATTATCATGTGATTTCTATTTATAAATCCAATATTCATTTGAAACTTAGTTTCTATGAAAAAAACGTATTATCCCAATTGAAATCAAAAATAGAAAAATAAAATTTTAGGATAAAACCCATTGTCTTAAGTACCCATAGAAGATACCTGTGTGAAAGACTTGTGATATATGTAAGGCCATGCTGTTTTTTCTAATCGTGAGATGCTGGCAGTTTAATGAGAAAATAAACTTATGACTTAGGAAAACTCAGTGCTAGCTGAGAAATGCTACATCCATTCCTGAATCAGTGGTTCTCAGGTATGCCTGATTTTGTCTTTTCTCACTGTCACCCTTAGAGTGGACAGGGACATTTTCCAATGGCCTGAGACTGTCTGATGAGCCGCAGGAAAAATGTGGAGCTCTTCTTTAAGCCAGATACTGAAGAGATTAGAAAAACATAAAGCAATGACACCCTTCCCACTGTTTTGGAAATGTTTGATCTCAGGACAAAAATATGCTGCATTTGTTAACATATATTGAGATTACTGTTCTTAAAAATGAATTAGTAAATAATTATTTTAAAACTCTGCTTTAATCCCAATGTAAAGAAGATCAGTAGCACTAACCCACCTGCAGAAAAGCTCTATGGTGTCTTTGATAATTGTAAAGCATACAGG
>NW_006291401.1:231539-247640 GCF_000327345.1 Myotis davidii | reverse complement strand
GTCTGGCCAAAAAATAGTATAATTTTGATTTATTCACATGGGATGACTATTATTGTATTGGCAGTAGCTATTTTTTCATTTGAAAATCTCAGAGAAAAGAGGTCAGTGTCTCAAGTAAATAGTCAGGTATGGTAAGTTTTAAAAATTCTTGTGGCATACCAGTTGAAACTCTCAGATCTATGTCCTAACCTTTTGGTACTCCACAAGGTGCCTAGCAGGCTCTCTCTCTAGAATTATTGATTGAATATTCTCACTTGATCAAGTTAAAATATAGTCAGTAAAACTGCCTGTTCATGCCTCCACCTGACTTTACCTCCAAGGCTAATTCATTGACTGATATTATAGTGTATTAGGAGAGAATTCTGGGATGATGGCAGGGTAGGAAGCACCAAAAATATTTCTTCTCCAATAGACAACCATTTCACTGCTAGTGTTTGCCTGATGTCATTGTTCTGAACTCTGATATCTCTTGAAGGCTTGAACTTTCCAGGAAATCCTTGGAAAGGTACAATGCAGGAATATTGGTCAATTTCAGCTGTTAGCACAGTGGCAGTTACCCATCCCACTCCCACAGCAGGCAGCTGTGCATGTGTCCTTCAGGCAGCTTATAGGCAGCCTGAGGGACCAGACTGTGCAGAAAAGACCATGTCCTTGGGGATCTGTGTTCTCATAATCCACTGCTGTTGATGATCACAGAGAGGCAGACAGAGGCTGGCAGCCACGTTGTCTCCTCTCCCCCAAAGCTTCAAGACCCATCCTTCCAGGGGATTCACAGATCCAGAGATCATCGCTCTGTCCTTCATTTTTCACTTTTCCCCTTTCAGGAGACTGACAATAAAAACAGTGAATTTATATAACAACTGCATATATGGAGATTGAAAGGGTGAATCAAGATAAGGGCTCTACTTTAGCAGGGGCTAATAAAAGGAAGCTCATTCTGCTAGCCTAAGCCTTGCATGAACATGCTCCCCTTAATTGGTTATTTTACAGAATCTAGAGGTCCGGTGCTTGAAATCATGCATAGGGTGAAGGGTGTCCCTCAGCCCGGCCTGTACCCTGTCCAATCCAGGACCCCTTGGACATCCTGATCGCAATACGGGCCTGCTGGCTCCTAATGCGCTCACCTCCCTGCCTGCCTCATCACCCCTAACTGCCTTTGCCTCTCAGCCTGATACCCCAACTTTCCTCCCCTGCTGGCTTGGTCGCCCCTAACTGCCCACCCCAGCTGGTTTGACACCCCCAACTGCCCTCTCCTCATGGCCTAGTCTCCACTTACTGCTCTCCCCTGCCAGCCCGGTCTCCCCTAACTTCCCTCCCCTGTTGGCCCGGTCGCCCGTAGCTGCCCTCTCCTGTTGGCCTGGACACCCCTACCTTCCCTCCACTGCCATCCCTGTTGCCCCTAACTGCCCTCCACTACTGGCCCTGTCGCCCCGAGCTGCCTTCGCCTGCTGACCTCTGAGTCAGCCCCTTCTACCGAGACTTTGTCTGAAAGGGCACCTGGAAGATATCTGGTCTAATCAGCATATTACCCTTTTATTACTATAGATTCCTCAAGACCATAACCCTCACACAGAACCGCGAGAAAGGACATGTGGTGCCAGCAGATGGACAAAGGGCAAGGTCCTAAATACACGGGGGTACGGTCCTGATATCTGGGTCAAACTGAAGCCTCATCTGCAGCTCTCCCTGAGCACATAAAACCCCTGCTTCCTCCCCAATCCACCGCTGACTTTCTCCAGTCAGACTACCTGCACCCAGGTGCCTGGAATAAATATTATTTTGATTACACTGAGCCCGAAGTCCGTGCCTGGTGACCCCCGGCCCAACCCCGAACCTTTCAGGGACAAGTACAGGGAATGCGCATGCCCAGAAGAAGGCTCAGTTTACATGTCAGGCTGATCCTCAGCACAGAGACACGCTTCAACAATCAAAAAACAAAACAATAACATAACACAATAATCCCTAGGAAATGGTGAGAATTTGATATTTAGAGTTACCTCATTACTAAAGTATATTTGGCCAGTTCAACAAAAAATTATAAGGCATATAAAGTAATAGGAAAGTATGGCCCATTCAATGGGAAACATAAACCAACAAAAATTATTCCTGAAAAAGCCCTGAGGGAACACATACTAGATTAAGACTTGGAAATACTCAGTGAAGCTGCATGTACATCTTTCGCAGGCCCTCTTGGGATAGAGCTGCAGTTTGCAGTTCCATAGTCCTCTTTCACTTCATGAGGCAGCTGGTGGCAGTTGCAGAGATGCGGGTACTTGGGAGTACCCTGATGGGCAAGACCATCCCTCTCCAGGTTGAGCCCAGTGATACCACTGAGAATGTCAAAGCCAAAATCCAAGAAAAGGAGTCTAAATAGTCAGCAGAGATCTCAACAGGAACTCAGGGGCCAGAAGACATTGAATAACAGACACAAATAAAAAGAAGCTCAGCCAACAATCCTCTCTACAGTAAACCTGTGCTGCAGAATTGAGGGTAACATTAAGACTTTCCCAGAAATTAAAGTTAAGAGAATTTGTTACCACTATAATTCACCTACAAAAAAAAGCTCAAGGCTCTCCTAAAGTTCACTCGAGAATATTACCGACAGCCTTCTCTATTGCTGGGGAATCTTGCCCATTAGCCAAGTTGGTATAGGGAGAGATTCTTACACTAAGCACACCAACAACTATAAATATGAAGGAACAGGACACAAGTTTGCCAAAAGGTATCAAGATAATTGGATAGATAATAAAGCCCTACCCTCCCTAACTATATAAGAACTGAGGGCCTGAGCAAGAAAGAAGGGGTGGTGATGTTTGAGCTGGGAGTTCCTGGCAAGGGAGGCTGGTTGCGGGGGGAACAGGCCAACAGGGGAGGGCAGTTGGGGGTGACCAGGCTGGCAGGAAAGAGCAGTTGGGGGTATCTGGGCTGGCAGGGGAGGGCAGTTGGGGGCGATTGGGCCAACAGGGAAGCAGTTAGGTGTCAATCAGGCTGGCAGGAGAGCAGTTAGGGGGCAATCAGGCTGGCAGGGCAAAGTGGTTAGGGGTAATCAGACAGGCAGGCAGGCAGGCAGGTAGGTGCGCAGTTAAGAGTCAGCAGTCCTGGTGTGAGTGGGATGTCCGGTTGCCAGTTTAGGCCCGATACTTTATTATAGAAGTAGTGGGTCGGTGCACATGCACCAGGCCTCTAGTCCTATATAATAAAATATACAAATTGTCCTCTCAACTGGGAGTTCGACCAACAGTTGGACTGCTTGCTATGAAGTGTCGGTGACTCCGCGTTGCTAGTGGGGGCAGTGGAGGCACTGCCAGCCCAATGGACCCCGAGGAGAGCGGGCCCACAGTGGCATAATGGAGCAGGCGAGTGGGTAGTGCCAGGGCAAGGTGAGTGTGAGTGAGGCCCAATTGCCCCACCAATTGCCCTGCAGATGGCAACCAGCAACGGCAGTCGGGGGTGGGGCTGACGCCTGGCTCCCGGGCACTGATGGAGCCAGGTTGGGGCCCAATGACTGAGGTGGACGGGGGCACACAGGACACGGGAGCCCAGGTGTTGCTCCGGGCCCAGAAGTCAGCTGAGACCTACCTTCTAAGCCAGGCGCTCACGCTTCCATTGCTGGCCAGGCATAGGGACTGCACCTGTGCATTAATTTCTGCACTGGGCCTCTAATAATAATGATAAACATTAATGCACCAAATAACACACCTTCATAATACATGAAGCAAAAGGTGACACAACTGTAGAGAGTAATACACATTTCTAAGCAACAGGCATTTCTCCAGTAATAGTTGGAGGCTTCAATATCCCACTCACAATAATGGATAGTACAACAGACTGAAGATAAGTAAGGCAATAGAGGACTTCAACAACGCAATCAACTAGATCTCACAGACATAGAGCACCATAGAACAGAGGTTTTAATAAGATAGATATGATAGAATGTATCTTCTCTGACCACAATGGGATAAAGTTGTGAAACAAAAGCTTTCACAGCCAGATTTTCTGAAGGAACAGGTTTACTGACTAGCCATATGGCCACCAGCAAAAAGAACCAGGTCCGGGGCATGAAGTCTAAACCAGCAGCAGCAGGGAGATGAAGGCAAGCATTTCCGCCATCCTGGTTTAATGGGGTTCTTTTACAGCTTTGAGCAGAAAGATGTAAGTTATTTTGAAGGAATTCACATTGGTTATAGATAAGGGGGCAGAAGAAGGGAAAGTAGGGCTAGTTCTGGGATAGGTGCATAGATGGGAGGAAGAAGTGTTTGCTGCTTTTGGTCAGTTTGCTGGACTGTCTGAGGATGCAGTGAAATCTGGTGTTCAGCTGGCCCTTACTGAAGAATAGTTACACTACTAGCTCTTATATTAACACGAATCTAAAGTACCTCCGGAAGTTCATTCAAAGTTTCAACACACATTTCATTAGTTTCTGCCTTTGGCTTTGGTTAACTGATGAACTCCCTGTCTCACTTTCCCACCCTCCTTCCTATTGTAATTTAATTTAGGACCATGTCACCATGATTACTACATTTCTAATGACTATGATAGGCTAATTGTTACTTATCATATGATACAATTTTGCTTTCTTTCAAGTTAAATGTCTTTCTATTCATTGCACACCTTCTCAGTCTCCATAAAAAACTGAAGGGTTGATTGGCTGTAAGTACAACTTTGTCCATAGAAAGCAAGATGAAATTGACATTATGGAAAAGGTTAAGTAAAGAACCAACCCAAAAATGGAACCAGCAATGTTTACCTTATTCTTCCAAGGAGCAACTTACTTACCCCTCATCACAAGTAAAGTGAATATGTGAGTCAAACGTGGTAGTTCCATTATCATAGAATACATTGCCATGTGAAGGGTCTGATAGCTTTGGACATGACATTACTAAAAAAAAATTTCAAATATGTTGTTTTATACCAATGTCATAATAGATTTGAATCAAAATAAAAACTCTACACTGTGCTATTAAACTGGTGGAAATACTTTCTTATTTATTGTTATTGCATTTCTTGGGGTGACATTGGTTAATAAGCTTATATAGGTTTCAAGTGTACACATCTATGAGACATGATCTGTACATTTTATTTGGGTGTGTGCCCACCACCCAAAGTCAAGTCATCTTCCACATATACTTGGTCCCCTTTACTCATTACTACCCCTGCAACCACCTATCCTTCCATCTGGTAAGCACCAAACTGTTGTCTGTGTGTATGAGTTCAAGTTTTACATACATCTGGTCCTTAACTTATTTTCACTGACTTATTTCACTTTCCATAATATTCTCAAGCTCCATCCATGTTGTCGCTAATGGCAAAATGTAACCCATTGTACACCATAAGTGTCTGTAGACTCAAGTTGCGGACCTTCCCCCCATGCCACATGCGTCTATAAAGAAAAAAAATGATTTCCCAATGTGGTAGCCCTGACCAACTTTAAAATCATTTTTCATGAGAATTTTCAGCTGAAAATATTCAAGAACACCCGAATTGTAATATATTTATTTTTATAATATTCAATGCAAATTAATTTTTTAAATTAAATTCAAAATATCGTGCTTTGTGGGGATGGTTTTCCTTTTGGACACTTGGTAGTTAACTGGTTAAGATTCACATTTACCCAGAGAATGAATGGCCAAATTAAAAATTTCCTGGAGAACTTCAAAGCCTGAAAAAATATCTTGCTACCTAAAATCTATATCCATCTTGAGAAAACCATCATGGTAATAGTAGAATATGCAGTCTAAAATGTATGAAAACCTTTAGAACAATAAAAATAAAAATTTTGTGTACTTACTTGTACAACCCTCCTCTAGAGGAGGATCATATTTGCCATCAGACTGACAATAAGTAATGATGGTTTGCAAAAAAACAATAGGCTTGTATCCTCGGAAACACTCATATTCTACTGGGAACCCGGCAATGACAGGGCCTCCAAAATCTAACTTGGTTTTCATAGTTTTGAATTTCGGTGGCTCCGGACAGAAACCTTGGCCTGTGAGAATAAGAACATGAAAGTAAGTATTTTCTTTTCCACCAGCCACAGATTATGGCCTGGCAGCAGGCAGGTGGTACAAGATAATTGGAAGGCCCTTGGTGAGATTTTAAGTGACTGTGCCAGGCTTTTGCCAGATGATGAGCTGTGCTTGCTTTAAATAATATTTTATAAGCTTTGATTTATTTGGGATTAACCTGAATATTCTTTCAACAGTAAATGGAAGAGAGAGCACCAATGTTTTAAGTTTAGAAATTTATTTATAGATATCCGCCCTTCCCATTTTTTCTGAGTTTATTCCACACTCACCTCCCCGCTGAGAAGAATTCTATAGTATAGCGCCCTCCATCAGAGTACTCTTCCACAGTTTGAAATGCTAGAAGAGCACCAAACCAGAAATGGAACTAGCAACATTCACCTCATTCCTCTAAGGAGCACCTTAGCCCTCATTACAAACATGGTGAGAATGTGAACCCATCGGTAGTTCCATTAACGTGGCTGTCAATTAAATGTCAACATTTATAACTTTAACATTGCTTTCAATGTAATTTATTCTTCTTACACTGATGAATGGATCATGCTTGGCTGCAGAAGTTCTCTGAGGTAGCTGTTTAAGCTGTGTTACTATATTGCTATGCTGTTAGAGTTTTTTGTTTCTGGATTTTTTGGTAGATTTTTTTCTTCCTAGAATAGTATCATTTCTACTTTAGCCATTCCCCTTCGTTTTAATTGTCTGTGGGATTGAAAATCTAACAGATCTGTTAGAATTAGTATGTGAAATCATGTGGTGGAGACACATCAAGTAAAGTCCTGAAGGGCTAAAAGCATGCAGAGGTCCCTCCTATAAGATTAAGGATCTAAGAAAGGAGCTAGTTCTATGCTGATCCCTGAGGAACCTCTCTTTTCTTATGCCTTGGATTGGTCTTATGTCAGATTGATGTAAACTATAATATATATAATTACTATCAAATAAAAAAATATTTAACTCTTTTTAAGTTAAATGTATGGGGTTATATTAATAGTATTTGTAAATTTCAGGTTTCACAACATTGTAATAGGACATCTGTATACTCTATGTGAAGTGCAGTCTCCTTCCCTCACCTCCCTTTATCCTCTTCCCACCGCCCCTTCCTTCTGGTCACCACCATTGGTGAGTTGTTCTGTTTCTTTGCTTTTTCATTTGTTGCTTTATGGCTTATATCCCACATGAGTGACACCATAGCTTTTGTCCTTTCTAGGCTGACTTCCTCAGCAGAATCCTCTCAAGTTGCAAATGGCAATATTTAATCATTTTAGAGCTGAGTAGTATTCCATGGTATACTAGAGTCCCCATGCACGAAATTCATGCAAGGGTAGGCCTTCCTTCTTCTGGCTGCCAGCACCCAGGCTACCCTCTGGCCTCCTGCACCCAGGACTCAGGCTTCCCTCTGGCTGCTGGCACCTGGACTTCCCCCAACTGCTGGCAGCCAGACCTTTCCCTGCCTGCACCTGCCTTGGCCTGGCACTGCCTGCGTCTGCTGCAACCCCTCCTTCCTCCTTGATCACCCTGCTGGGCTGGCCCGTGGCCTGGGCCTGCCTTTGTGTGGTGATCATGGGGCAATGGCTGAGCCTCCCCGATCAATGGCATCACACATGCCTTTGCTTGCCGGGTGCCAGTGCCTGTCCTAGTGTGGTCCTTTGATAGTTGTTCTGTTGTTCAGCAGTTTGGTCAATTTGCATATTATGCATTTATTATTATAGACTAGAGGCCTAATGCACGAAATTCATTCAAGGGGCTTGGCCCTCGCAGACCTGGCTGCTTCGGCACTTGCAGCCTTGGCTTCATCCAGAAGGTCATATGTTCGATCATTCTGCTGTTCTAATTAGCATGTTTGCTCTTTATTATATAGGATATGTACCACTTCTTCTTTATCCAATCACCCATTGAAGGACACTTAGGTTGTTTCCATGTCTTAGCTATCGTGAATAAATGCTGCAATGAACATTGCCTCCCATATATCTAGATAAGTGTTTTCAAATTTTTGGGGTAGATACCCTGAAGAAGGATTGCTAGTCCATATGTAAGCTCTATTCTTAACTTTTTGATGAACCTCCTTACTTGTTTCTATAATGGCCGCATGTTGTTTATGTTCATGTGTGTTCGTGTGGAGCAGACAAAGAGTGAAATAAGGATCATGAAAACAGGAATGGCTTGTTATTGGTCACCAGTGTGTCCCCAGAACCAGCAGAGGGCCTGGCACATTCAAGGCAAATCTTTATTGAATGAATTCCCATAAGGAGGGAATATAGCATACCATCTCTATATAATAGCATCCTAAAAATCACTTGGGTATAGAAGCACACACGCATATAACGACAGTTGGAAATACACCTTAATATTCAATGGTTGTCCTTTGATCACATACATTTTATACAGTGAGCATATATATATATATATATTGATTGCATTCTGTGTAACATGAGTCAAAGGTAGTGGATGGCCTTCAGCTTCAGTTTATCAGCTATAGGGGAAAAACCTATTGATATTACTTATCATTCATTTCTAATGACTCATTTCTCACTAGGTTTGGCTACCAGTTGCTTCTAATCTCCCCTCAAATGGGACCCAAGCTAATAAAAAAAGAAAAAGACTGCACACATGACATCTGGGAATAGCATAGGGTATTATCTATACTGGATGGGATTAGGACTGTGTCTCCAGGCTTAAAACAAGCAACAGCCTGGGGAGCAATACCAAGATGGTTTGGGGGCAACAAGCAGCCTGTTACCTTTTTGTACAAAAAGCACTGCGTGTCCTTCCCAATCCTTCTAAACCCCAGGCCCTGGAGCTCGCTCTCACTTAAGGGCTCTCTGGGTAACATGCGCTCCCCAAACCCCATACAAAGCAAGCAGTGAGCTTCCTTGCCCCACACCCTGCACCCCTGACCCGGACCCTTCTGTAAAGCATATGCCTGTTAACACCTGGCCTGGGATCCCCCAGCCCAACCCAGTGGGGCTTAGCACCCCACTCACCAAGGCTTCACTAAGCCCAGGGGACACAGGGCAAAGACTCCCCTGGGCCCAGCACTGGCCCAAACAACAGCCCACACACTGGGCACTGAGGAGCAGGCCCACACCTTCAGCACCTGCTCAGGGCTTCCCATCTCGTCTTGTTAATTGTTGACAGTATTACACATGTCCCCCATTTCACCACCCCTTTGCCCTCATCCATTCAGTCCCGCCCCACTCCTGGCCGTCCCCACACTATTGTCCATGTCCATGGGTTTTGCATATTTGCATACATGTTCTTTGGTTAATCTCTGACATCTTGATTAGCTCAGTCCACAAACACCTGCAGGCTTTTGCTAAGGACACAACTTAGCTCCCAGCAAACACTGACTGCAACCAGGGCTCTGAGAAGTCAGTACCTACCACCTAACAACCCTCCCTGCGGGCCTCTGAAGTTCCGCCTCACTTCTGGTCCCCCACAGACCAGGAGGATCTGTGGCCAAGGCTTCTACCCTAACCCGCATCACCTGGGTCCTCAAGCCCTGAGCCTCCTCCCCCACACACCAAGCAAAGTTCCCTTTGCCCTCCGCTCCTGTAGACCAGCTCCCCTACCCGCTCTAGTTTCCCTCCAGAGCTGACACCCTTTCCCTTCCCTACCTGAGCATGTGGGTAGCAGGAGCTCTAGGGCCAGCACTAGGATCCCCAGGAAGCCCCAAGAAAAGGGACTCTCCAGGCGGCCGGAAGATGCCCTGAGCGGCTCATAGGAGGCCCTCATGTCCCAGACATCAGCGGAGAAACCCGAGGGACAGTGAGTATTTGCTCTTTGAGTGCAGGTCCCAGACGCAACAATCCCCAGACTCATGAAGTGTCCTGGGCTTTGTGTCGAGTGCGCGTGGCCCTGACCATGAAGTCAGGGAAGGGCGGGGCCAATGGCGGCCTGCAAGGCGGGGCCTAGGCCTCAGGGCTGTGCTTCCGCCCTGGGAGGGAATGAGGTGTGGCCCAGCTAAGGTACCCAACTGGGTCAGCAGGCAGCTCAGGGTCAGCCTGTGCACTGGTGGAGCTGACCATTCTCCAACCTGCCCTGAAGCACTCCAAGGTTTGCTGGAAATGCTGGTTCGCCTCCAAGATCCCAAACAGGCAGTTAGCACCCGCCTCAGGAAGGGCGGAGAGAAAACAAGAACTGGCCCCCATCATCATTATGCCTTTCCCTGTTCTAGTCTCAGAACACTCTTTTTTGTCTAGATATCGTAAGGACCGGACCCTAAACACCAAGTGGAAAAAGGGATCCCACTTCCACAGGTGGACACCCCCTTCCACAGATAACAGAGCCAGGCCCTTGTCCAGATTTGCCATTAATCAGGCATAATTGGGGACAATACTGAGATTCCCGTGGTTGAATTCTGCTGTTGAATACTTTTGAGGCCTGCTGGATTTCAAAATCACCAAGATGATTTAAATGGCCACTGCATTGGGCCCCAAACCCCATTGTAAATGCCTCTGCTCCTATTCCCTTGGGAGGACCCCAGGGAAGGTAATTTATTAAACACCCTGCCATTAAGGATATTGGGTCTTAACCTATAGGGCCCTTGCTGTTTTGGAACTAAACGTTTTATTGAAGATAAAATACACATAACATGAAAAATACACAGGTATATTAAGTGTCAAATTCCTGGATGTGATTAATGCCATGATTGGTGGGATGAGTAGGAACTGAAAAGAGGGAGAACTTTTGTGGTGAAACCATCTCAATTCTGGAACATTAAGAATGGGATGTGAACAGGGGGCGAGGGTGAGGGCAGGATTGGGGGGATGAGGGACATTGGGGGGATAAGGACACATTTGTAATATCTTAATCAATAAAGTGAAAAAATAAAAAATTTTTAAGAAGAATGAGCAAGATTTACTGGTAGAGTTGTGAGCAAATCTGTAAGACTGGTTTTTAAAAAGTAAGGAGGGATATTAAAGAGCATACGAAAGGAGCTGACATTTTGATCCTTAGTTGGCAAAGAATCAAAATGTCAGCAATTGTGAGTAAACGTATTGGGAGCAGCAGCATCCTCAAATTTTTAGTTTTTACATAATTGTTGTATGTTAAAAGTTTTAAAATTGGCATGGCTTTTACACCATTCCTGTTTAGAGTTCATCCCAAAGAAATCGTCAAAGCTATGAGCAAAGATGGAGAATTTTAGACAAATTTAAATGCTGTGTGTAGCAATAGTATTAAGAAATTTTGCCGAACCGGCTTGGCTCAGTGGATAGAGCGTCGGCCTGAGGACTCAGGGGTCCCAGGTTCGATTCCAGTCAAGGGCATGTACCTTGGTTGCGGGCACATCCCCACTGGGGGGCGTGCAGGAGGCAGTTGATTGATCTCTCATCGATGTTTCTGGCTCTCTGTCCCTCTCCCTTCTTCTCTGTAAAAAATCAAAATATATTTTTTAAAAAAAGAAATTTATGGGAATCCTAGGCAGCATGCAGTGTAAAAATATCAATGTAACTGACAGATTTGTAAGTGGACAAAACAGACTCTAAATGACCCTTGCGTTACCTTTATTTAATAGCTGCTATAGGGGAGAGGAAGCAGATAGTCTGATAAAAGGACAAGGGAACATTCCTCTATTGGGCCCACTGCTTTAGTTTCATTGCTAGTAATTGGTCTGCTGGACTATTTTTCTGGTTCAGTTTTTGAAAGCTATTCGCATGGAGAAATTTATCCATTTCTTCTAGATTGTGGAATTTGTTGGCAAATAACTGTAGAACTGTAATGATTCTTTGTATTTCTGTGGTGTCAATTGTAACTTCTCCTCTTTCATTTATAATTTTTTTTTTTTAATTTGGGCTCTCTCTTTTTCCTTGATGAATTTGGCTAAAGATTTTTCAGTTCTCTTTATCTTTCCATTGAACCAGCTTGCATGGACCTTTTCTATTGTCTTTTTTAAAATTTCTATTTTCATTTATTCACTCTGATCTTTATTATTATTTCTTCTGTATATTTTGTGTTTTGTTTGTTCTTTTTTCCAGTTCCTTTAGATGTAAAGCTAGATTGTTTATTTGCAATGTTTCTTGGTTCTTGAGGCCTCTATGGCTATGAACTTTTCCTCTTAGAACTGCTTTTGCTCCATCCCATACCTTTTGAAAAGTTGTGTTTCATTTTTATTTTTTCTCAAGATACTTTTGATTTCCTGTTTGATTTCCTTTTTGGTCGTGGTTGTTTAATAGCATGTTGTTTAGTTTTCACATATTGATGTTCATTTTGAGTTTTCTTTCTGTACCTGCCTGCTAGTTGTAAGCCACTGTGGTCAGAAAAGGTTGAAATAAATTCAATCTTGTTGAATTTACTGAGGCTTATTTTGTGGCCTAATATATGGTATATGATGGAGAATGTCCCTTATGTACTTTTAAAAATATATTCTGCGGTTTGGGGATAAAATGTTCAATGAATGTCTATTAAGTCAATATGGTCTAGTGTGACAATTTAAAGGGCATTTCCTAACTAATTTTTGGTCTGGATGATGTATCCATGATGTGAGTGGGACATTAAGATCCCCATACTATTACTGTATCACTGTGGGTTTCTCCCTTCATGTCCATTTAATACTTGCTCTATGTATTTAGCGGTTCTTATGTTGGGTGTGTAAATATTTACAATTGCTATATCCTCTTCACTATTGAAATTTTATATTTATGTCCCCTTTTGTGTTTTTTAACACTCTTTTGTATTTTGTCTGATACGAGTTTTACTATGCCAGCTTTCTTTTTGTTTCTATTCTCATGCAGTATCTTTTCCCATACCTTTACTTTCAATTTGTATGAGTCTTTCATGTAAAGTGGGTGTTTTCTAACCAGCAGATAGATGGGTCATGTTTTTAAATCAATTCAGCCACCCTATACCTCTTTATTAGAGTATTTAATCCATTTATATTTAAAGTTATCAATAAATGTATCCTAATTTTCACTTTGTTTTTGTTGTTGTTGTTGATGTTTTTGTAGTTCTCTGTTTTTCTTTTTCTTCTTTTGATTCCTGCCCTTGTGGTTTGCTGGTTTTCTTTATTGTTTTACTTGGATTAATTTCTCTTTATTCTTCATGTGTCTTTATAGGTTTTGGTGTGTGGCTATCATGAGGTTCACGTATTAGTATATCACTATTTTCAACCTTTTTCATCTCATGGCACACAAGCTAATCACTAAAATTCTGCAGCACACCAAAAATATATATTTTTGCTGGCCTGACAAAAAAATTAGATATAATTTTGATTCATTCACACCAGGTGGCTATTGTTCTATAGGCTGTTGTCATTTCTTTATTTGACAATCTAAGGGAAAAGAGGTCAGTGCCCCTGACTAAGTAGTCAAGTATTGCAAGTTTAAAAAAAATTCTTGTGGCACACTGGTTGAAAATTGATGATCTATATACAGCAATCCATTTAAAATGGATAGGCATTTACATTTTAATATAGTCTAAAAAATACTACACTTTTACTCCCATACCTATGCTTTATGTTTTTTATGTCATATTTCAGATCTTTTCATTATGTGTATCTCCTAACTACTCTTTGAAATTTGAGTTCAATTTGGTACTTTTACCTTTTGACTGAACTTTTTAAATGTCTGACTTGCGGCTTTTGTTAAATATTTGTCATTACCTATGATTTTTTCCTTTGTCATATTTTCTTATTTCTGAATATGGCCTTTCCTTCCCTTACCATTTCTTATAAAGCTGCTTTAATGGTGATGAACTCCTTCAGTTTCTGCTTGTTCAGGAAACTCTTTATCTTTTCCTTCAATTCTGAATGATATCCTTGGCAGTTTTAAATTATTTTAGGCTGTAGGTTCCATAAAGATCCATGATTCTCTGCAGAACTTAAACTTCAAACCACACAAATTTTTCTTACAGTCATAATAGCTAAAGCAATTCTGCCCAGTCTTCTTATGATGACATTAAAAGCAGCTGGAAATATTCTTAGCAAGAAATGCAATTCTGACAGGACACTAATGTAGACACATTTTTAAAAAAGGCAGCATACAATACAGAGTGCAAACAAAAGTATGTCAAGAGTGAGAAGCACTGCCCAACGGTGTGGCTCAGTGGTTGAGTGTCGAACCATGAACCAGGAGGTCATAGTTCGATTCCGGTTAGGGCACATGCCTGGGTTTCAGACTCATTCCCAAGTTTGGGGCATGCAGGAGGCAGCCAGTTGATGATTCTCTCTTATCATTGATGTTTCTATCTGTCTCTTCCTCTCCCTTCCTCTCTGTGAAGTCAATAAAAACATAATTTTTTAAAAAGAGTGAGAAACACTAATGTGTTCAAGAAACATGTTTAATTTACTCTCTTTGGCTGACGTGAAGATATCTGTACACACCGGTGCCAATTACTGCAACGCCAAGAACTACAAGAAACCAGAAAACAAGTGACATGTAACTCTAAAAACTGACACCAAGGTTCCAATCTAGCAGAAGAAATTTATGCTGCTTACATTTCAGTGGAAAAAAAATATTATTTTATTAAGTGCATATACATTCATATTCTATCTAGACTCGTCACTGTCTAAATGCAATTCCCTGGAATCACTTAGAGTCCACAGTAAGTCAGACAAGAGTTCTTGCTTAATTTAGAATATTAATCAAATCATATCTGGGATAAAAACTCATATTACTAATCATATAAAAATAAAGATTTGCTATTTAGGGTTTGTTATTAAGTGAAAATAGGGAATATAGAAGAATACACAATCACCAGAATAAAGTAGTATACCATATAGACTGGCTTACTTAATTTGAAGCTATAAAAACTGTAGAAACTGGGAAATCATTTTTAAAACGCACTTCTCCGCAGTACTATTTTAAGTGGTATCCAGCTTTGAGACACTTACTTGCTGAAGAACAATCAGAGCAATGAGTCCTTCACCTAGAAATAAATAAAACCAGTTTGAAGATAATTGAGCATCTGTGAGTCTCCAATAGTTGACACATTTAAATTTCGGTCACACCATCTACTAAACTACATCAAAGAAAATGTTTATCAGTGTAGTTCAGTGTGACTGCTGATGCATCCAGCTCCTTTTGATCACAGAGCCTCCTAATTTGACCGCAGGCTTAGGGCCCAACAATGTTTTGTTGTTGTAGCTACAACACTAGGTTATTTAGTAAGGGTTATTATTAGAATAATTAGAATTCACTATATTAGAGAAAATTTGTTTTAAAAACATGGTATCTCATTATAGTTGGTTTAGTTCCATAGTTAGTCTACCATTTATTATGATATTATTAGGGATTGCATTTATTTATTTTTTTCACCAAATTTGGTCTGTGGAATAAGTCATAATGAAGCTATCTTATTCTGTCAAACAGATGTTATCTGCAGTCTTCACAAATAATTACTTTAACTTATCATCAACCCCTCCTTATATCTTTCTTCAAAGGAACAGTAAAATATAGTCATAATTACTAAGGAGATTCTAAGGATGTAAATGAAACACCAGGTCACATGGATAAATATTATGCTTAGAAACTTAAACATACATTTTCTACTATCCAGAGAGCAATAAATAATACTACCACATCTTAATTCTTGGTACTGTTAGTAGTATCTCTGCTTCTAAGCTGCCACAGTTTTTATTAAATTACTGTAGAGCAAAACATACCATATTAAGTTTTCTTGTACTCTTCATTTTTATAAAAAATTATCAAGTGCTTAACATCTTAAGATGGCAATGGATTTACTGATACAATGAGGTTGACCACAGTGTTCAGGGGAAAACATAACAGGCCCAAGGAGCATTTCACGAAAAGGTTAACCTTACTAAACACATCTAATATAAATAAAAGCAATATTTTTTCATTTTACTCATCTAGAAATATTTACATTTCATTAATGGTACAACTATACTTTATCAGATACTTTAACATATGTTGTGTGAACCTTGTGAGCCTGCATAAAGTGTGGTGCACAAGTCTGCCATAGAAAAAACAAACCCAACTTATAGTATTTCAGGCTTAGATATACAGGTCTGAATAGGAAGAAATTAATCTATAAATTACCATCACAAAATAACACTATCATATAAAAAACAAGTTATGTTCTATAAATTTTAACCTACATATAAACATAGCAATGGAAAAAGTGTCCC
>NW_006291401.1:212353-231378 GCF_000327345.1 Myotis davidii | reverse complement strand
AGAATATCATGTTCATTTGGGGATATTTTAAAAATATTTTTAAACCCACACAGACAACAATAGATAAATTTATAGATAAATGCTCTCATTCCTGTTGCAATCATATGTATATAATACACATTTATTTTCTTTTATAAGTTACCTTAATGTTTTTTTATTAAAAGTAGTATAAAGTATTATAAATGTATATGTCATCAGCATTCTTCTTCCTATCCCTTAATATTTTCCATAACAATATTCTTGGTAGAGCAAACAAATTTATCACTAGTATTTTGTTAAAATTAGCCTGTGACAGGGTTCTGCCCTGCGCTCCCCACTGTCAGGCCAGGCGATGGTGTTTCAGACAAAGAAACAGAACCACAGAGCCCTGCTGCCACTTGGACTCCCAAAACTCGCCTCCTGCTGCGCTTGGAGTCCGGTCCAGGAGTAAATTATCTGTAAACCAAGAGCTGCTGCGGTAGAATCCCTGTATCCCTCTGGGACTGAACCCTAAGAGGGTTACTTGGGATGGGCCCCCAAAGAGTCAGGGGTTGCCACTGTGCTGAAGGCAAAACAAACCCCACCCGCAAGCAGCACAGCTGAAAGGTCTTATAGAAGCCATGGAGGTTCAAGACTGGGAGAGCAAAGAGGTAAAAATCTTGCGATTCAGCACCATCTACTGGGGGGGGGATGGGGTCCCAATATAAGGTGACAGCAGAAGATTTGACTTTGGGTGATGGGTACACAGTGCAATATACAGAGCTTGTAACATAGAAACCCACACCTGAAACCTATATGTTCATGTTGATCAATAAAAAAATAAAATTGACCTGTGGATTCAATGTGACCTACTTAAAACATAGGAAGGCTTAATAAATGATTTACAAGTTCATCTGCAATTAAAGGAAATTGCAACTTAATTAAAGCCATTTACAGAAAATCCTCGTATACTAAGTGAAATCAGCCAGAAGTGATTCCACTTAGTGAGGTACCTCGAATAGTCAAATTCATAGACAGAATATTAAATAGTGCTTATCAGGGCTGGGGAGAGGGTGAATAGAGGGTTATTGTTTAATGGGTGTAATGTTTTCGTTTGAGATGATGAAAAAGTTTTGGAGACACAGTAGTAATGGTTGCACAACAATGTGAATGTACTTAATACCATCGAAATGTACCTGTAAGTGGTTAAAATGGTAAAAATAAAAGTTGAACATAGAGTCCAAACATTTCTGAAACTGTTCTGACAGATATTGTAACATAGAGTTCTACAGTGAGAAAACATGATTTGGCACTGGCAAAGGCGTGGGCAGAAT
This sequence comes from Myotis davidii, assembly GCF_000327345.1. NCBI lineage: Eukaryota > Metazoa > Chordata > Mammalia > Chiroptera > Vespertilionidae > Myotis > Myotis davidii. Next base: position 230,086 of record NW_006291401.1, on the reverse strand, counting down.
TCAAGGGAACAGAGACAACTAGAACACTAATGAATTTAATGTATGACAAACCTGGCACTTCAAACAGTAGGAGAGCAGACAAAACATGAGAGTGGGTGAAGTGTAAAGGAACCCTATCAGTCCATATACCATAATGAATTTCAGGTGTGCCAACAATTTAATGCAAAGAATGCAATCAGAACACATGGTTGAAGTGTTTGTAATTTGAGCTTGGGGAAGTCCTATAGCTTCTATAAAAGAAAACCACAACACTCACACCCCTTGGAGGAGAAAAGATCAATAAATCCAAGTTAATGTAAAACTTCTGCACATATAAATGACCACTGATATGAAAATAGTTAAACAAAATTTGGCATATATCAAAGTAATCACCCAAAGGATAGGAGTAAATCTAAACACACGCCCAATCTAAAACAGTACGTGTAAAACGTGCAAGTTTTAGAAAAATATAAACAGCATGATGCCATTTCTGGATTAAGAAAAAAGACCAAAATATGTGTAATTGCACATATAAGGATATTGGTGTATAGAAATAGATGAAAAGACACCTAAACTATTATGTGATTAACTCAAGTAATGAACTAGACAAAGAGGAAACTATCTTTTACTCTGTATACTTTTGTAATATTTGAAGTTCTCCAAATTGAGCTGTATTCTACTTATGCAATGAAAATGTACAAAAATGCAATATATATCAAACTGTATATATATTGGCTATTAACAACCAAAGCACTTGTATGCATGCATATTAACATAACCAATGGATACAGACACTGGGGCGGTGGGGGCTTGCCTGGGGTGGGAATGGCTCGGGTGGGGGGTTGGGAGATCAATTGGGGAAAAACATATGTAAAACTTTAGACAATAAAAAAATTTAAAAAGTGGCTATTAAAAATACCGCAATGAAAAGAAACCTAGAAAGTAACATTCACTTCACTTCAAAAAGAATTTAATTTATAATGAGTTCTGATAAATTAATAAGAAAATATTTTAGAACATAAATAAATATAGACCAAAAAAGTTTCATTTCATTGATTAATTAAAGAAATGCAAATCGATACATGGCATCATTTTTTTACCCATCACTTTATGAATTTCTTAAGAATATAAGTAAGATAAAGAGTTACCAAACCTAGAAAACTTGTCACTGGAGGCGTGGCTGGATTAATAGGATTGACATCTGAAAAAATAAATTTGATTCTATTCACCAGATTTATCAGTATAAAATTAATCATTTAATTTGATTTTTTATTATTTTAAAAGATTATTTCTCAAAATGAAAAATACACTTACTTTCTAAACTTTGCAATTCTACTTCTGGGAAGTCACCTAAATACATGAAAATGTTTGCATAAGAATGTTTACTGTAGCTTTGTATTCTGTAACATAAATCTTAGAAGTTTAATAATAAATCATAAAAAATAACATTTTCCGAGTAAACCTATATATCTTTTAAAAAATTAACATTTAAGTAATATCATAATACATAATTTTTAAATTTTTTTCTTTTTCACTTAATATTTCAAGGACATTTTTTCATATTTGCACTATTACATCTACCTTATCACCATTGTATATTGCTAGTATTCCATTTTTGTAAAGTCTTTCTGTAACTGATGATAAACGTAATTGAGAGTTTTTGATATTTAAGAAAAGATTCCTGCCATTTATCTTCTTCATAAAATTTCCTCATATTTAATTATCTCACATTTGAGACACTAAATTGTGTCACTCTTTTGAAATCCTTTGTAAATTTTTATGGTCGACTCCATCAAAAGAGCACATCTGCAAACCTGGTATCCCACTGTGCGTATACCCAGTAGGACTCTGTGAGTAAACACAATGGGTTGATGAATATAAACTTCACATGAAATTTTAATGTACCAGTCCACCAAAAAACACACAACCACACCTTTTTCTCCCTGAAACTTCATAACACTCAACTAAGATTCTCAAGCAGGTTACCAGTTACCAGATATACAGGAGTTATAAAAAGGTGTTCTCATTACCATGTTAGCATGCATAACTCCCTGAATCCTTTAAAATATTAAGACAACAGGAGATATATAAACAAATTAGAAGCCAGTAATAGAATTTGAGTTCAACACCCTCATTAAATGACAGGAAACTAAACCAACCCCATAGAAATAATGTAATTGAGTAATCAGAGCCAAACTAGGACTCTGAGCGAGATCAGCCCAAGCTAATACTCTTCACACTATGGTAGTTTCCCTGCATCTATGGGGGATATGTCCCAAGATCCCCAGTCAATGCTTGGAATAACAGATACTACCAGACCCTATATACATATTTACTAGAGACCTGATGCACGAAATTCATGCAAGAGTAGACCTTCCCAGCCAAGGTGGCTGCTTGGATCCCCCTCGCAGCCGGTCGGCTGCCTCGATCCCAGGGCTATAGCCCCGGCTTCTTCCAGAAGGTTGTCTGGAAGGACATCTAGAAGGACATCCGGTCTAATTAGCATATTATACTTTTATTATTATAGATGTATATTATGTTAGCCCCTACACATACATAACTATAATAAAGTTTAATTTATAAATTAGGCACAGTAAGAGATTAACAACAATAACTAATAATAAAATAAAAGAAATATAACAGTATCCTATATAATAAAAGCCTAATATGCTAAGTGTCTGGTCAGCCATTCAACCAAACAAAGTGTAATATGTTAATGATATGCTAAGGCCACTCAACCACTCGCTATGACGTGCACTGACCACCAGGTAGGTGGTAGATAGTCAACCAGTCAACCAGTTGCTATGATGTGCACTGACCGCAGGGGGAAGATGCTCCAACCAGTAGGTTAGCTTGCTGCTGGGGTCCAGCCAATCGGGACTGAGCACAGTGGTCAGACAGGCCCTGGAGCCCTCCTGCAGTCCCCTCCTGGCTGGCCAACCTCACATCTCTCCCCAGCCCCGATCGTGCACTGGTGGGGTCCCTCAGCCTGGACTGTGCCATCTCGCAATCCGGGACCCCTCGGGAGATGTCAGAGATCCAGTTTTGGCCCGATTCCGCAGGCCAGGCCGAGGGACTCCAGTGGTGCACAAATTCGTGCACTGGGCCTCTAGTCTTATAATAATAGTTACGTGAATGTGGTCTCTCATTCTCAAAATATATCATTGTACTATACTCTCCCTTCTGCCTAAAGTGATGAGATGAAGTCAGTTGGATACAGTGAACCAAGGAATGATTCACATCCCAGGTGCAACAGAGTAGGCTAGCATGAAATTTCATCATGCTCTCAGAATGGTAATCCCTCAAGTCTTAAGCAGAGCAGCTGATAAGTAGTCCATGCAACAAGACCTCCGTTTCACTCTGCCTTTCCATGATGAAATTTATTTTTTGTTGTCAAATTAAAAAAATTCCCAGTAAGAAGAAAAATAGTAATTGTATGAGGTGAGGAGAGGTGGGAGCAATAGAAACATGGGTCTTGTTCTGGAGACAGCAGACATTTTGAAATATTCCAGTTTAAGTGGGAAAATTTAAATGGTTGCAGTTCGGGAAATGAAACAGTCCCGTACTAGTAAGATACCTTGTACAGGTGTCACCAGGTCACTTTTTAAATGAATGAAACAGCGAAGTTGATGACACATAAAAAAGACACATTAAAAAAACAGAAGCCACAGACCTTCCAATTCCCGAATACTGATTGGAGTGATGCTGTACATCTATGAGTTTCCTTTAAGAGCTTCCTAAATGACAGGCGCTGTGCTAAGTGCTTTAAGTGCATCCCATTTGAACTGTCCTATCACCCAGAAGGAAGGCATTACATATGAGTAAGTACATTTAAACTTTACACACTTGCCAAGTTCACATAACTGTGTATATGTGCTGACTATGGCACTAAGTGTAACAACTAAAATAGCTGTAAGTATGTACTTCTTCCTTCATTACTAAAAATGACGAGTGTAAAGTCACCAGAAATTCAAAATATTTTTGAAAAATCACCAGTATTTAAAGAATTTTGAAATAGATAAGCAGGAAATTACTAAACCTGAGAAATGGGAAACTGTAGATTTTGTACTGGGAGGAGTCAAGACTGGATAAAGAAATCATGTAGGTTGGATCAAATGTTTGGGCATTATTGCTTTATTTTCATTTGTAGAAAATTATGCTTTTCATTCTTGACAGATATAAATTCCAATCATTCAATTTACTCTGAAAAATGGTTGCTATATATTTTATACTTTAATATGCCAAATAACAGAAATTATACACCTGTGTGATATACAGAATGTGCTAAGACCCTATGAAACTTACTCTGAAAAATGATTGTTATATATTGTATATATATGAATATATATTTACACATTATATATATGATGTATAGAATGTGCCAGGAACCTATGAAATTTACTCTGAAAATATATTGCTATATATTTTTACACATAAACATGCCAAACAACAGAAACTTACACACCTGTGTGATTTACAGAATGTGCTAAGACCCTATGGAAACATATAAAATTAGAACAGCAGAATTCTTTGTAAACTGGATGTCATACCTCTGTCATAGAAATGAATATAAGACAGAGTTAATTACTAAAATGGCTTCTTTTCCATTATTCTGTATCACTGGTTTTTTAATGTTAAAGAAATAAAATATTTAAAAACAAACAAGAAGGAAAAAGATATCCTTTGTACCTTTAATACATTTTGGCATCTTAGGCTCCCAATTATTGTTAGATCCACAGAAAACTGTACTGCTACCTTGAAGGTCAAAGCCCTCCAGGCATTCAAATACAACCTTTGCTTTGTAGTGATATTGTTTTTCATGTCCTGACACCAGTCTTCCATTCTCGAGTACCGGATAGTTACATCTAACCACTGAGAAGTGAAGAAATTTCAGAATTAATGAAAAGCTGCTTTAACATAGAAGAGAAAAACTAGTGCAAAGTCATAATTTCCACTGCGAACAAAGAGACAAGGAATGAAAGGCAGGATGTTAATTTTTTAAAGAAATATTTAATTTGTGCATTTTAATTTCAGTAAACAGATTGAGAGAAATGAAACAATTTTTTGCCAACTAAAACAAACTGTCATAGTTTATTGGTTTCTCACTTTTTTTTCTACTGTAAGCTTTGAGAAAGGTCTGACTACCAGATGCAAGTTCTGGGTCAGTTCAAACAAACTTTTGATACTAATCATCTCAGGGGGTTGGGGGGTGGGGTGTGTGTGTGTATGTGTATGTGTGTGTGTGTGTGTGTGTGTGTGTGTGTGTGTGTGTGTGTTTATCTGTAGGATAAACAGCAGGATTTTTTTCAATTACAGTTGAAATTCAATATTATGTTAGTTTTAGGTCAATGGTATAGTGGTTAGACACTTATATAGCCGGGCACCATACATAGGTATTACAATATTCTTGACTATATTCCCTGTGTGTATTTTACACACCTAGGACTATTTTGTAACTACCAATTTGTACTTCTTAATTCCTTCACCTTTTTCACCCAGCCTCCTATCTAACCCCCATCCCATCTGGCAGCCTTCAGTTTTTCTCTGTATCTATAACTTTGTTTTGACTGTTTATTTCATATTTTTAGATTCTACGTATAAGTGAAATCCTATGGTATTTGTCTTTCTCTGATTTCACTTAGGATAATGCCCTCTAGCTCCACCCATGTTACTGAAAATTGTTAGAATTCACTCTTTTTATGGCCAAATAATACTCCATTGTATACAGGGTGTTCCCCAAAAATGTATACACACTTTAACAGCTGATAGAGCAATTTTGAAAATGAAATGTACTTTAGTAAACACTGCCTTTATGATCATGTAAAGTGTGTGTATGCATTTTTGGGGACACCCTATATATGTACCACATCTTCTTTATCCAAATGTCTATTGACAGACACTTAGGTTGCTTCCTTATATTGGCTCTGGTATATGAACTGACTTTCTTTGTCTCTTGTTATAGCCTTAGTTTTAAAGTTATATTGTCTGATATAAGTATTGCTTTTCCCCAGGTGTGTTTTTTTTTAAATTTCCAATTGCCTTAAATATCTTTCAGCCAGTGTGTAATTTTTGATGCTTTCAAGCAAAAAACAAAAATCTTAATTCGTGCGTACACAGAGTAATTCACAATGTATACAGTGAAATATTAAGAACACATGGGTGAAGGGTGGGGAACTCTACAACTAGTACTATTTTTTATTCTGTTTGACCTATATTGAATTAAATTAGGAAGCAATGTTACAGGAGGAGGAAGCACATATGGTTTTTGTTTATTTTTTGGTAAAAGTAATTTGAAAGTATTTACATATGATTTAAACAGAGAGAAAGAAATGGAAATATTTTTACATTTACACTGAGGAGAGTCACTACCCCATATTTTATACCCAGAAACCTGCTCTCTCTAATAAGTGAATATTCATCTGGCCCATTTGAAGGATTAGGACTATACATTACTACTTCATTATATTCAAATGTATCTTTGAAACTCTTGGTATATTTTCCATTTGATATTTTTCTAAGTGGTTGACATGAAACCTCTTAAAAGGAGAGAAAATAGAAGACATAGAAGGCAAAAGAAAAGGTAAAGGATGAAGACAGTATTTGTAATGTCCTGTGAACTGTCTTCAGTAATTAATATATGAAATCTACAATCTAGTTGAGAATCCAATATCCATCTAGAAGAAAGTTTCTACAAGAAAATATATTATCCCAATCAAAATACTAATGTGCAATGAACTTTTATTTTTTTAAATATACTTTTATTGATTTCTGAGAGGAAGGGAGAGGGAGAGAGATAAACAGATCAATGATGAGAATCATTGATGGGCTGCCTCCTGCATGCCCCCTATTGGGGATTGAGCCTGCAACCCAGGAGTGTGCCCTTGACCACAATCGAACTGGGTACACTTCAGTCTGCAGGCCAACGCTCTATCCACTGAGCCAAACTGGCCAGGGCTTCATGTGCAATGAACTTTTAGAAGAAAAGTAATTTTCTTAAAAAAAAAAACCTATGTAAGTTCCCTATGTTAAATACCTATATTTTTCCGAAAGGCCATGATTAGTCTTGTTCTCATAATTAGAGAACTGGTAACTTAGTGAGAAAATATACTTATGATTAAACTAAAACTCAGGGTTAGTTGAGAAATGCTTTATACTTTATAAATATATCTATTCCTAAATCAATGGCTTACGGTAATGTTCAGTAATATTTAGTAATATCAAGATATTATTGGATTTTTTTCCCAGTTTCATACTTAAAAGTATATAGTAAAAATTTCTGGTGGGTTCAGAGTGTTTAATAATGCAAAAAATGAAATTTCAGTCTAACTTTTAAGCCACATATAAGAAATTTTTGAAAAAATGTAAAACGATGCCACTATCTTCACTCTTTGCTTTGAAAATTTTTTATTTTATAAAAAAAATATGTTGCATTTGTTCATATGTATTGAGCTTACTGTTTTTAAAAATGATTTAATATGTAATTATTTTTAAAACGTCTGTTTAAATTCCAATATAATGAATATCAATAGACATAACACATCTGCAGAAGATCTCCATGGGGTATTTGTTAATTTAACAGCATAAAGGGGTCACCACGCCAAAAAAAATTGAGAACTACTTCTTTAAATTCTAAAGAGAGAATATACTTACTTTCACACTGTGGGGGACTATCACTCCATTCCACATTATTTCCAGAAACATTACAATATAGAATGTCTACTCCAATTAAGTTATAACTAAATGAGAAAAGAAAAGATGACTGTCTTCTTTATCAGTTAACAAGAACACATAACAATGAAAGCAAGTTTTGTATTTATTTATTTTTTTACTGAACCACAGTAGTTTCTGAGAGATATGTCCTAAGTGGCATGTACTAAATGTGCTAACCAAATCTGCAGTGTAATGAAAGAGAGAAATTCTGAGTGTGGACATGTATTGGCCTAGAGCAAAATGTCTAAATAAATTTATCATTGCAGTCAGCCTGGCCTCTTTGTTATATCTGGCAATGACATCAACATTCACTTCTCTGCCCTTGCTCGTGCCATTCTGCTCAGTCAGGACAAGAATGAACAGAGAGATCTGTCCCTCGATCTCACTTGACTGGATTTGAGTCCCAGCTCCACAACCGAATTGTTATTTGTGTTGGGCAGGTCCCATGATGTTTCTCTTTCTCAATTTCTGCATTTATATAAAGAATAATAGTATAGTCCTAGCCGGTTTGGTTCAGTGGATAGAGCATCGGCCTGTGGACTGAAGGGTCCCAGGTTCGATTCTGGCCAACGGCACATGCCTGGGGTTGTGGGCTCTATCCCCAGTAGGGAGCGTGCAGGAGGCAGCTGATCAATGATTCTCTCTCATCATTGATGTTTCTATCTCTTTCTTCCTCTCCCTTCCTCTCTGAAATCAATAAAGAATTTTTTTTAAAAAAAAAAAGAATAATAGTATATGTTTTGTGAGGTTGTTTCAAGTAGTAGATGAGTTTGCATCTGGAACACAGTGAATGTAGTAGGTAAGTTTTGGTATTATGAGTATTTTTCAGATCAGAATACCTTCCTAGGAATAGCTCAGAAATACTCCTACTTGATGAAATCTCTGATGATTTAAAGTCAGAGTACTACCTCCTTCTTCTGGACTCTCTGTAGAATAATCATGAATAACTCTATTTCTTTGGTACTCGCATCTACTATTTTCCTTTGACACCTCTCTGTATATAACGGGCTTCTCAGTAAAGCTACAACTTCTTTGAGAAGAGTCCTATACTTTAACCTTTGGTATTCCTCAGATACCTAGCAGGCTCTCTCTGATTACTGACTAGATATTTTCACTTGATCAAATTACAAAATAGACATTGCAACTGCCTATAACTGCTTCCAGATGACTGTCCCCAAGACTCACTATTGACCCTATATTATACTGTGTTAAGAGAGAATTTGGGGATGATGACACAGTAGGAAGCACTGCTACTATGTCTCCCCAACTAGACAACAATTTCACTGCTAGCATCTGCGGAACACCACTGTTTTTGGAACTCTGGAGGTTTGCAACTTCCAGGAAATATGGAAAAATAAATAGCATGAATATTGGTCAATTTCAGCTCTTAGCACAGTGGCAGCTACTCACCCCACTCCTATAGCTGGTAGAGGTAAAAGAAAGTATAAGAAAGATAAATAGTGACACACACACACATACACAAAATAAAATAAAGAATAATAAATGCAAAGAAAAATTTACTAGAAAAATTAAAGGCCATTCTGAGCAGGCAGAAGAAAGAATCAGCAAATGAGAAGATATGACTATGGAAATTACTGAGTTTGAGGAGCAGAGTGAAAAAAGATGGATGTGAACAGACGACCTAAGGGAGCTGTGGGACCTGTGGGACACCAATAAGCAGACCAATAAATACACACAATGGGACTCCTAGAAGGAGAAGACAGAGAGAAAGGGGCAGACAGGATCTTGGAAGAAATGATGGCTGAAACTTCCCAAAGTTGATGAGAGACAGGTATATAATAAAAACTCCCGAAGCTCAACACACTCCAAGCAATATGAATTCAGAAAGACCCACACTAAGACCCATGATAATCAAACTTTCCAAAGCCACTGATAAGATATCTTGAAAGCTGTGAGAAGTAAATCACCATGTACAAGGGATCCCAAATAAGATAATCAGCAGAGTTCTCATTAGAAACAGAGGCCAGAACAGTGAACTGACTCAAAGTGATTAAAAAAAAAAAAAAAGCAAACTGTCAACCAAAAATCCTCCATACAGTAAAACTGTGCTTCAAAATGGGGGCGATATCAAAACTTTCCCAGAAATAAAAGCAGAAGGGGTTTGTCACTATTATACCTGGCCTAAAAAAAAATAATAAAAAAAAAAAGCTCGAAGGAAACAGACTGAAAAGGTAAAATCAAAAGACACTATAAACTTGAATTTGTATGGATAAGTAAACATTTAACTAAAGGTAAATATGTGGGCAATTATAAAATCTATATTATTGTAACAATGGATTGTATTGGGATTTTTTATTTACATGTGATATAAGAGAGTAATCTTTTAAAAGAAAATAAAAAAATTATTGTAGAAGTCAGTATTCCAATTATTAGTGTAGAAGTTAGTATGATATTAACACCTAAAAGGGGTGGAGATGGAGCTGTAAAGGATCCTTTTTTGTAATTTATTGAATTTAAATTGGTATAAATTCAAATAGGAGTGTTATAACTATAGGGTGTTGAAAGCAACCCCAATGGGAACGACAGACAAAAATCACTATAGAAAATACATAAAAGGGAATGAGGAAGAAATTTCAGCATTTCATTATAAAAATTAGCTAAACACAAAAGAAAACTCTAATGCACAAAAGAAGTGACCCCCCCGCCCCCCCTGCCCAAAGCTTAAAAGCATATAGAACACAAACAGCACAATGAGAGAAGTTAAGTCCCTCATTGTCAGTAATTTTTTTCTTTATATTTTTATTGATTTCGAGAGGGAGAGAGAGATAGAAAGATCAATGATGAAAGATAATCATTGATCAGCTGCCTCCTGCATGCCCCACACCGGGGATTGAGCCCACACCTGGGCATGTGCCCTTGACTGGAATCAAACCGGGACCCTTCAGTCCACAGGCTGACACTCTATCCACTGAGCCAAACCAGTCAGGGCCCGTTGCATTTTTATAGTGTATTACATTTACCTTCTAAATGCACATTTTTTATAAACCTCCAATATCTCAAATATACACTATTAAAAGAGCCCTATAGAAAAATACTCCTATTAAGTGCTCAGCACTTTTTGAGACTTTCACTCCATTGTAGCAGCCCCCAAAATAAGGTTTTTCACCTAAGAAACTGGCTGCCCAGGTCAATTTTGTCTGGAAACACCTGACAGAGTTATCTGAAGGTTAGATTACTTTTGCTTGGCAATTTTACCTTCCATTTCTATAAACCTTCTCTCAACTCTCAGGGTTGGCCATTTTAAACAGGGTACACTTTGTTGTTAAGGATAAAGTTACCATGATTACTATACTTTTAATGCTAACAATAGCATTATTATATATAGTATTATACTATTGTTTTCTTTTAATTTAAATTTCTTTCTATTCATTACATATCTTTTGTCTCCATAAAGAGCCAAAGAGTACATTAGCTGTAAGTGTAACTGGTCACATAGAAAGCAAGAAGTCAACATTATAGGAATGCTTAAGAAAAACCCCCAAAATCAGATTAGTAACATTTACATTAGTCCTCTAATGAGCAGCTTACTTACCCCTCATTACAAACATAATGAGCCTGTGAACCAAATTGAAAAGTTCCGTGTGTGAAAAATACTTGGGCATTTTGAGGCTCTGCTAGCTGTGGACATGATTTTCCTGAAAGAAAAATTTCAAATATGTTGTTTTATACCAATTGCAATACAGATTTGAATCAAAACTGGACACTGCTCTTTTGAATTCATGAAAATATTTTCTTTCCTTAACTATCAAACGCCCAAATTTAAAATTCACGTATCCCTTCACAACCAATTGCCAAGTAAGAGATTCTAGGGAAATTTTCAAAAACAGTGCTACCTAAAATATATTTTCCCATGAGATAACCATCCTTACAGTAGTGACATATAGAGCCTACAATGTGTGAAAATGCCTAAGGAATAAAAAAGAAAAGTTTTGTGAACTCACTTGTACAAGCCTCCTGGAGAGGTGTCCATGTGTTATCAGGCTGACAAACAGCAGAGGTGGGAAGAACAGGAACAAGACGCTTGTATCCTGGGAGACACTCATATTCTACTGTGTTCCCAGGAGTATAATGGGGTGCAGGATTACCCTTTAGTTTCATGGACGCAAATGTCGGTAGGTCATCACAGCCACCTAGGCCTGAGATAAGAACATGAGAGTAAATTATTTTAACTTTTTCATCGGCCAGGGACTGTGGTCTGGATGTAGCTTCATGGTTCTGAATAAATGCAAAGGTTTTTGAAAGATTTTAAATGATTGTTTCAACCTTTTACCCAAGTGATGGTGGTAGTGATGTGCCATGCTTGATTTAAATAATATCTGATGAGCTTTTGATTTGTTGGAGAATGAGGTGAAAATTCATTTAACAGTAAACTGAAGAGACAGCAACAATGTTTTTTTATTTTAAAATATAGCCACAGATATGCGTCCTTCCCCATTTTTTTCTGAATTCATCTCACACAACTCCCCTAATAAAATATCTTTAGTATGTCGGGTTAGATTACTCTTCCACAGTTTGAAACAGTGAGAAACCGCAGTGTTCTTTAAGAAGGCAAGTTCCTAGAGGTTGTAAATCATATATCTTCTTTTTCTACTACGTTCTGCATGAAGTTGTTCCTCAAAAAATGCTATGGTAACAGGTGATTAATATGTAAGCATTGTGCATTTCATAAATCAAAATATGGGTTAAAGTATTTTAAAATATAAGGTTTCATATGTTTCATATGTCAACCCTGAGAAAAAATATGCCTGCCAAGAAGTACTCCTTGCATTTAATTGGGTTCAAATTCATAACTTGAGTCTAGCATCCATTTCTTACAGCGGTCTTTCATGCACACTGCCTATTAGGGAAAAACTGCAGACTAAACTCCAAGCTCTTGCTCTGTGTTCTTGCCCTCTGAGTCATTAAAAAAAAAAAGTCCATAGCCCAATGGGTGTGGCTCAGTGGTTGAGCATCCACCCATGAACCAGGAGGTCATGGTTCCATCCCTGGTCAGGACACATGCCTGGATTGCAGGCTCCATCCTTAGTAGGGGGCATGCAGGAGGTAGCCGATCAATCATTCTCATCATTGATGTTTCTCTCCCTCTCCTCCCTTCCTCTCTGCAATCAACCTATCTCTATCTCTATCTCCATCTCATCTCTATCTCTATCTAGTTCCCTAAGGTGGCTGGCTGATTTGTATATTCAATATATTCCTACAGTAAAGCTATTATATTGCTATTCTGCAGAATGTTTCACTTCTGGGTTTTTCTGTAGTTATTTTTCTACTTAAAATAGTGTCATTTCTACTTCAGAAACTCTTTCTTTTTTGTTAATATATAATATTCTTTTTGCTACTTTGGGTGTTTTCCACTATCTTGCCTTTCAAATCACTGATTCAATCCTCAGTTTCATCGAAACTGTTATTGATTCCTTCTAGTGTATTCTTCATTTCAGTTATTATGGTCTTCATTTCTAAGTGGTTCGTTTTATGGTTTCTATGGTGTGTATTTTTTTTATGTTTACTATCTCTTTGTTGAAGTTCTTAGGCATTTGATCTATTCTTCCCCAAAGTTCGTTGAGCATCTTTATAACCAGTGTTTTGAACTCCGCATCTGGTAGATTGCTTATCTCCATTTTTTGTAGTTCTTTTTCTGGAATTTTCCCCTGTTAATTTGGGATATGCTTCTTTGTCTCCTCGTTTTGGCTGCTCCTCTGTGTTTGTTTCTATGTATTAGAAAGATCTGCTACATTTACCAGTTCTGTCAGGTGGCCTTACCTAAGAGGTTTCCTTTGGCGCCCAGTGGCACAGTGGCACTGTCCCTTGTGTGGGTTGTGTGTAGCCTCCTGTTGTAGTTCAACCTTGATAGTTGTTTGCTCCTCAGTAGGTGGAGCTGCCTCTCAGGGTGACTAGCTCTAAAGACTGGTAGTGACCACAGTGGGGGCTGATTCACCCCAGCAGGGCTCCTGGTGCCTTCTAAGACCACCCTTTGGATGTGCCTTTTGTGGAGCTAACAGAGTGGTGCTCTGTTGTGATCTGAGGTCGGCCTTCACATGTGTTGTTTCGGGGGCTTCCTGAGAGAGGCTCCAGTATAGGCTGTCAGCCACTACCCGTGCCCAGCCAAGGGCCATCTGGTAGGAGCTACAAGAGATCCCTGGTTGGCAAATGCCTGTACTGAGCCAGGAGACTCGTGGGAGAAGCCACACCATGACTTGAGGCTAGCTGCCATCCAGGCCAGGCCCGGGCCGCTCAGCAAAAGGCACAGGGCACAGTGAAGCCAGACACTACCTTCTTGGGTCCTGCAGATCTTGGAGAGATTTTAAGAAAGCTTGCAGCATGAGCCACGTCTGCCCATGAGACACAGCCACTGAAAGAGCCAAGCACAGTGTGTGCATTGGGTGGAGCTGAGTCTCAGGGAGTCATCAGGGTTAGGTGAGTGGTAGTTACTGGGTTAATGCAGATTCAGTTTTGGTTCCTCTCTGTCCCTGCATGGGAGAGTGCTCAAAACAGGGACAATAATGGCCCCACCCTGAAGCCACACAAGTCAGTTTCTCCCCACGTGTCTTGATGCCTTCAAGCTGCTGTTCCTTTCCAGGTGCTTTGGGTGAGTGCCTGTGAGTGACTGAATCTGTGTGCAGGCTTTCTAGGAGAACATCTGGGTTTCCAGAAACCCTCCATCTCACCAGGGTGGGACTGAATCACCACTGATTTTCACAGCCAGCTGCCATGGGGACTTCTCTTCCCAGCACTGATGCCCTGGGTTTAGGGAGCCTGGTGTGGGGCTGGTATTTCTCGATCTTATCCTTCGCTGTAGGAGTTCAGCTAGTCTTCAGGTGGGTCCCCAGTTGACTGCTGTATAACTGAGTTGTAATTTGGTGTGGGCATGGGAGGAGGCAAGCACAGTGCTTACCTACTCTGCCATCTGGACTGGCACACTCTGATCTCTTAAATCTTAAGCAGAACAGTTGATGAGTAGTCCATGAAATTATTTCATTTAAATAATTAAGGACTTTACCTGTCTTTCCATTGCCATGAAATTTAGTTTCTGTTGCCAAATAAAAATTTCCAGTATAGAGAAAAAGAATAATTGTATGAAATGTGTACAGGTCGTAGAAAAATAAGTCTTGTTCTGGAGAGAGTAGAAACATCCGAGTTTAAGTGGTGCTGTATAAAAAGAACTAAAGTGGTCACGAAACAGATACCCTATTAAAGGTTTCAACATGTCTCTTTTAATATGAATAAAAGGACAAAAGTCGTTGACAGAAAACTTGGCAGCCATGGACTTTCCTCTTCATATATTGATTGGAATAAAGTTGTAATTCAAAATTAGCTTCCTATGTGACAGGCACTGTGCTAAGTGCTTTAACTGCCTCCCATTTTAACTTTTCTATTATCAAGGAAGGAAGACATTAAATCATTTTACATATAAGTAAGCACATTTACTAGTGAAGCTTATGTTGTTGCCCAAGTTTACACACCTATTTATATCTGTGGACTATGGCAAATCCATTTAGAATCACAAGTATAACAACTCGAATAGCTGCAAAATGTTATTTTTCTTTTTATTATTAAAATGATGGATGATCAAATCACCAGTCAAAAGATTTTTTAAAAATCCATACGTATTTAAACAATTTAGAAAAATAAAGCAGGAAGTTACTAAGCCTGAGAATGAGAAACTGTAGGTTATTTCCTGGGAGGAGTTGACATTGAAAAACAAAATAATATAAACTGGATCAACCTGTTTGGCTATTATTTTCATTTACGAAACGATGCCTTTCATTCTTGACTCATATAGGTGAAATTTCCCATGCTTCAATTTATTTGAAAAAATGTTTCCTATACATTTTGACGCATAAAAATACCAAATAACAGAAATTTAGGCTCATGTGTAATGTACATGATGTGTTAAGAGCCTATCAAAACATAAATTATATGTCATACCTCTGTTCCGGAAATGAACACAACACAGAGTTACATGCAAAAATTACTTGCTTCTTCGCAATTATTCTGTATCATTGATATTTAATGTCAAAGAAATAAAATAAAATAAGAAAGAAAAAGACACCCTTTGTACCTTTAATACATTCTGGCATCTTGGGCTCCCAATTATTGTTCACTCCACAGACAACTGTCTTGTTGCCTTCAAGGTGAAATCCCTCCAGGCACTCAACTGTAACCTCAGATTTGTAGTAATATTTTTTCCCAAGTCCAGAATTCTTATGTGTTTTTTCAATAGTGGCAAGTTTTGAAAAAGTTCTGACTACCAGATACAAATTCTGGGCAAGTTCAAAAGCAACTTCTGATTCTCCTTAGTTTAGGGATTCAAAAAAAATTCATGCTGACACTGATTACAGTACGCTGCTTTTCAGAGGGGCAGGGAAGACTCTTGTGAGAAGGTTATCCTTGAGCTCAAGTTGAAAAGAAGCTAGCCATGCAAAGATGTGAAAGGAAACA
Source organism: Myotis davidii (assembly GCF_000327345.1). Lineage (NCBI taxonomy): Eukaryota > Metazoa > Chordata > Mammalia > Chiroptera > Vespertilionidae > Myotis > Myotis davidii. The sequence continues at coordinate 213,940 of NW_006291401.1, read as the reverse complement.
TTGTTAGGTAGCAACAACATACATGAACTGGAATGTTCAAAAAATAGAAAGGCTGCACGGCCGGCGTGGCTCAGTGGTTCAGCATCGACCTATGAACCGGGAGGTCACTGCTAGAATTCCGGTCATGGCACATGCCCAGGTTGTGGGTTCAGTCCCTAGTATGGAGCGTGCAGGATGCAGCTGATCAGTGATTCACTCTCATTATTAATATTTATATCTCTCTCTCCCTCTTCCTTCCTCTCTGAAATCAATACAAATATTTTTTAAGTTTCAACTGCTAATAGATTATTGCTAGTAAACAGACACGGAATTTAATACTACACATTTAGTTATTGTCTAAAACTTCAGTCTTTCCTATTTTCCAAAAAGATAATTTTGCCATAAGTGAATAAAGTCTATTTCATTTCTTCATTCCCACTATGTTTGCCTGTTTCCATATGTTGAATTATTGAACTGGTGAGGCCCTTCAATACAATGCTGAATAGAGTGGTGAGAATAAACATCCTTGTATTGTTTCAATGTTAGGGAGAAATAAATTACTCTATGACAGTAAGTATAATGTTAGCTGTGAGATTCATGTGGGTGATTTTCAACAGGTCCTGTATTATCAGATAACACTTTATTTTTAAGCCAGTGTGTGTTTTGTGGTGCTTTCAAGCAATAAAGTCATAATCCATGCAATACACAGTAATTTAAAAGGTATACAGTGAAATACCAAGAGCTATTTTTTTAATTTGACCTATTCTTAATTAATTTAGAAACCAATTTAACAGGAGGAACAAGAACAATGACTGTTTTGTTTACTTTTTGGTAAAGTAATTTGAAAGAAAGAAATGGAAAGATTATTACCTTTACACTCAGGAGGGTTACTGCTCCATTGGTTTTGCCCAGAACAAATAAGCCTGCTCTCTCCAACAAGGGAATATTCATCTGGTCCATTTGAAGGCTTACAACGGTAAGTGACTACATCACTATATTCATATATATCCTTGTGGCTATTGCTGAATTCTCCATTTGGTATTTGTTGAGGTGGTTGACACAAAATCCCTTAAAAAGAAGACAGGAAAGGCGAAAGAAAAGGTAAAAGATTAAGACAGCATTAGTAATGTCTTCAGAACTTCTTCAATAAATTCATTAACATATGAGTTCTACAATCTAGTTGCATATATGAAAAAATGTAATATCTTTTTCATCCTTAAGAGTATGTAGTGCAATCTACCAAAGGTACAAATGTTGTGTTAATGCAACAGCCCAATCTTGAGATCTATATTTAAGCCACATATTGATGAGTATGCAAACATATAAAACAATGCCACTATTCTCAATTTTTGAAATTTTGATTTTCCTTTAAAAAATATGTTGTATATATTAATGTGTATTGTGCTTACTGTTCTCAATACTGAATTCATAAATAATTATTTTTAAAACTTTTCAGGGTTAATTCCAATATAATGGAACAGCAATAGCCATATCCCACCTAAAGAAAAGGTATGTGAGGTCTTTTTAAAACTTAAAAGCATCAAGTCAAGCCAAGGCCAAAAGTTTGAGAACTACTGCTCTAAATTCTAAAGAAGAATATACTTACTT